>NW_023500916.1:3600000-4076625 GCF_013390185.1 Colletotrichum aenigma
ACTGGTCGTCCATCAGCTAGTACAGAGTACCGCTCAATCATTAAGCCAAGCCCACATCGGCACCAGTCGTCTGCGCCAGCACCTACCCTTGCTGAGCTGTGTGATGCTCTCTCCCTTTACGTTCACGTCTCTCTGACGCGATTGCGAAGAGCTACTATTTGTGTACACAGCACAGCACAGAGGACCGCGTCCGTCCGCTCAGAAGCCACACGCAGGTACCTTAACTTTCGGCTCTTGTCGTCATCCCTGTCCGGCTTCAGGCGCATCCAGTGTCCCTCCCACCCGTCCACCCGTCGAGGGAGTCAAGATACCGACAGGGTTGATGCACCCTGCAGCTCAGTGTCAGTTCCGTCGTCTTCTTCTCGACGGGACTGTTTCCTCTCTCCTTGGGGCCGTCACCGTCTCGTTTGCCAGCATTCAACGGGACGCTCCAGCCAGCAATATCGCCCAGACCCCTTGAGCGAGGGACCCCGGCAGCTCCCAGCGCAATGTCTGGGTCATGATGGCACGCAGAGAACGTGCGTTCACTGCTTCCATAATCCCTGCCTAGAAGTCGAAAGTCATGTGTCTGGGGACCCATTGTCGATTGGACAGGAGTTGATGGAGCTGTCGCAGGAGGGAGGGAGGCAACAGAGCATCAAGACGACCATGAAAGCTGGGATCACACTAACGAGGAGCTCCCCGACAATATCTCCCAAGGGGGCTAGCTTCGCACAGTGAGGAAACTCTGTTTCCTCAAGTGTTCCTTTCCAGGCAAGGCGTCAGTCCTTAGGCCTAGGATCACCGCCATCCCAAGTGCAACCCGCGCTCTCTCCCGTTTTGCGTCCCCTCCCTCAATTTTGCGCGTCACAGCCGTCCGTCGAATAAAAGTTGGTAAAGACGCAAGCTTCTAGGGGATGAGCCGGCGGGTGCCTGTTTCGTTGCTCCTCTGCGACGGTCCGGAGGGAGGATTTCCCCTGGCGTCGACTAGTGCCAGCGGCCAAAATTGGGCAGACTGCCCTACGACAAGGCCTAGACGGTCGAGCAGAACTTGCTGGCGTGGCTGTGGTGGCCAAACCGATTTGCGCCTGCTGCTGATGCCACTGCTGCTGTTTTGTTTTGTTTGGCTGTGCCGCCGTCTGGTAGACACGGGCCCGTTGGGCAAAAACATGCTCCCGTTGGCTGCTTCATTTAGCTGGCGGCGACTCTGCTAGCACACCGGTGCAGACCAGACCAGACCAGATGAAGTCTCAGACCGATATAAAGGTCGCGACCGGTGAGGAAACGGACCACCAACTAGAGACGGACGACGGAGTACCTGCTGGGCAAATCACGTATCTGGACGGAGAGGACCAGGGGGCGAACCCAGAGCAGAAGAAGGGTCTCGCAGCAGGGCATGTCATGCCTTCGGTTGGCCTTATTACCCCGTAAAGTACGTGGGCAATCCGGTGCTGCGCAGCAAGCACGGTGAACGGTACATGGACGTTGGTGACCTGGGTGCTGAGCGAGAACACGGCACATTCCCCCAAGACAAGACCAGACCTTACCTGCTTGCTCCCAAGCCCAAACAAACTCACCTTACGCACACCCCCTCTCCTCGGCCCGGCCTGAGCCTGAAGGAAACTGAATACCAAGGTTGGAGGAACGAACGAGTGAGCGATGGTGAGCTTCGGCGCTCTGAGAGGTCAAAACCAGTGGCTCCAGGGCGTGTTGCACCGCACCCTCCCGGCCCCCTACCACGACCAGTGTTCGTACTCGTCCACTCCTCTTCCTGCCCGATCCGCTCGCTCAGTCGGTTGTCAAGGTTGGCTTCGCAGGCCTGAGGGTCCAGCAGAGCGGCATGGGCAATCACGACCTGGGACTGGGTCCAACGAGATGCTTGGTGCACCCGCCAGTCTCGCTGGGGGGGGAGGGGGGGGGGGGGGCTGACTGGGCTTCCCTTCGGGCTCTCAGACAGAGATGTCTTTGCACAGGCATCTTCGCGCTGGCTCCTCCGTCTTATGTCTTCCCTCACTCACATACCTCCGACGTAGCGGCACTTGCGTATATATGGACCGGCAAGCCTTGCAAGACTGATCCCGGCAACATTCTTTTGCGTGGGTTCCTTTTTAGCGTTGCCCACTCTAACTCATATCCTTCTCGTCCGTCCTCCGCCTCTCTGTCCCCGAAGCACTCAACCCGCGCTATATACATACGAACCACTCCTCCCACCTCGCTTTTGTTCACATCCCATCGTCCTTGGAGTTTAAAATCACATCGTGCCCACCACCCTCCCTCTGTGCGAAGCCTTCACGACGCCCTAGTTGCGAGAATACGACTGAACCTTGTTGTTTCCTTCTTTTAAACTGTTAATACCCCTACGGCCTCACTCCTCTCCTCCGCAATCCGGCTTCTCGTCAACACCCGCGTTCACATCGACTTACACCACCACCACCACCACCACCACTACCACCACCGGGCCCGATTTACCGTCACCTCGTCCACGGTTTCACCGAATACTTCACCAACGAAACATGTGCGACTACACTCAAGTACGCATCTGACTCCGAGGAAAGAGGCTCGTCAAGAGACTAACACGCTTTCCTTCTCCGCAGAGAGAATTCCGCTGCAGTCACAAGCGCTATATCGTTTCCCGCTGGTGCATAGTTTACATCCGCACGCAGCAGCGCTGTCAACCGTGCGTCACGCACTTTGAGTACAGGTACGTCACGACCATTTCTTTTTCCCCTATGCCTCCGTAGATCCTCCAGGCCCAAGCCAACTCTTTTCCCCCTTCCGACCTCCGAATGGCAGGTAACTAATGTGTATCGGCAGGGGCGATGAACTTTGCAGTATGTCATGACGCTTTTCCCGCCTCTCTCCCTCCTCCCCCCTCTCTGTGTCTCTCGTGCGGGCCTCGCTCCGCCGTGGCAGCGCCTCTCCCACCCACGTTTGATTTGCAGGGGTTCATTCCATCTGCTGCAAAAAGGGCCCTCTGGGCTGCCCCCACCCAAGTCCAACCAAGCAGCCGGAAATGGGACTGGCATGGGTGACAGAGTGGGCAGCACCGGCAGCACAATTTGGGTCGAACGAGGCACCAGCACAGCACAGTGCATGCCTTGCGTGCTTGCATTCAGATGTGCTCTCTCTTTTCTCATGCAGGATGTGAAACTGACAGCTCGACTCGCAGGCGAATGCAAACCTTCGGCGCCCATTCCCTGGGAAAACATGATCAGGCGTAACAACACGCCCATCGGCTTGTAATCGAGTCCAGAATCTTTTGCTCTATTGTCGATCACGGTCAACCGCGTCAAATTATGTCCATCTGGGCAAAGGCGCGAGCGCAGATCCGGCACGCAGCGCCTCCGGCTCATCACATTTCGCATTTCCCGACAGCTCCCTCCTCCGACCTCCCGGGTCAAGCTCTCCTCGATGATGGGATGAGGAAGATGCGGGGTTTGTCTTGAGAAACCCATTGGTTTTTTTATCCCTTTGTTTTTATTTTGGCGGGAAACGCACCCAAGACATGGTGGTCACACAGGACACCATGCTCGACAGCTAGTCGGGGTGCTTTTGCCGACATTACCTCCGACTACTGCGCGACTGCTGCAGAACAACGAATCCCCACCAGTCTGCCAACGAGCTGCATCGCGCTAGAGCAGCATTTCCGCGACACGCAAATGGCCCTGGGCAGAGACGACTTCATGGTTGCCCGTCTGCAGTCACAATCGGTGATGTGAGGTGGAGAGGGCGATGATCGTCGGTGGTCTCGCCCAGTCCACTAGAGGAGGATCCCTTTCGGCTCGGCAAAAGAAAGAAGAAAAAAAGAACAAGAAAACATTACCTCCGCAGGTGCGAACCTGCATTATCGGTCTACGGCGTTTTGTTTCGAAGGAGTGTTCATGGATACAGCATTGCAAATGGCGTTGCAAATGGGACAAGCGGGCTTTGAGTTTTTGGATTACACGCAAGAGATGGGACAACAGAAAGTTACAGATGGCTTTTTGGGTACACGAAGAGACACACACAACACACAGCAAGCAACATCAGTCAGTCAGCACTACGATACCAGACGGCGGGAAGGACCGCAGGGAAAGAACGACGGCGTTGCAGACTATCCAACTTTATTCGGGCGCCTACGCCTAGCCGACTTTGGTCCCGGGGCTAAGGCCGTCCTGGTCCCCCCCGGTCAACGGACACGCGCGACGGGACCGGTTCTGTCCACACTCTGCTGCACCCTCCACTACCGTGGTGGGTGATGGGGAGGGGATGTGAGAAAGCGAAGCGAAAGCCACCACACCTCCCGTGGCTTTGCATTGGCCCGCCCTCTTGCCTTGTCGGCTCTGGATACTGGGGCTGCGGTCTTTTCCGCGTGGTGTATCTTGGACGAAGGCTACTAGTCTCACACGCATGGGACGGTCTTTATCCAGTGCTATGGCAGGGCTTTTGTTGAATGACGGTCTTGTTTTGGAGGAATTTAAGGTGATGGCAGGAGTTTGGGAATTTCCTGTGTATGCACCCCGGCGGCGGGTGTTTCGCAGCGCATGTGTTTCGGGTGTTTGCATATTTTATGTAGCCGTGGGGAGGGAGAGCTTCGTCCGCTGCCACCGCCCCAGATACGGCAACCAGGCAATTGGGAGGTTTGGTTCGGGGAGCGACATTGTACATACACCACAAAACCAAGATGTGCTTGGCAGATACAGAACAGGGCGTCCGTCATCCACCGAGAGAGAAGACAGAGATTAAACCAAAAAACTTCAAGATTACCGATACTCGTTTACTAGTACATCAACCTTTTCTGCTGAGTGAGCCAATGTTGCATTTTGCTTTTCGCACTTGTATGCGAAGGGGGAGCGAGCCAAGGTTCAAGCATCGGGCACCGCACACACCACCACCTCTCACTCCAACACCCTCCGCTCACCAGTTGAGATGACAGGCGCAACGTCCACGTCTTTGCTATTCTATGAGAGGGGGCAGGATGAATGTGTGGTGTGTGCGTGTGCGTGCCAGCTTGCATCCCATGTGCCTTTCTCTCTCCCCTTGCTCCCATATACCGCTCACTAACTGGGCTAAATTGCTGAGGGTTGCAGGGAAGGAGGAGAGGGGAGGGGGCCAGGAGGAGGAGGAGGAGGAGGAGGAAGGACTAATTAGCTCCTGCGCTACCACACGTCACAGGGTTGTTTAGTGCTGCCAGACGGCAAGCTGTCAGTGCCTTGGTCTTTTGGTGTGGAGGCCTTCAGAGCAAGCAGGAGGAGGGATGTGGGGAGGTTTTTTTGGTCGTGGTTCTTGACCGGTCAAGAGAGGAGATGCTGTGCTTTGGGATGCTGTGCAATCGTTCTTTGACGTGCAGCGAGTTGGGCTCCGTGCTCCCGGACGGAAACGGGGCGGTGCATGAGACTGAGAGTGAGTGCAGGCGTTGGCAGACTTTGGGGGCGAATCTGGACGTCTGACGTTCTGGTACCGATTGGGCACCGGGCTGGCTGGCGTGTTAGTCAAGAGTCTCACTTGGGCGCGTTCTACGGATACGGCCGTCAGGCCTGGTTTGTTACTGAGATGTTTCGCCAATGGATAATGTTGTCGAGTAAGAGTTCGCGTGGAAGGCACGGCGTGGGATTTGGGACGAGGTGGATGGACATCCCACGCGGGCCGGGGCCGCCCACGTTCTTCGAGCGCTGGATTATCTCGAGTCTCGAGGCAGAGAGAGGGCATCTGCCACAGAAAGGAAGGGGGACGGTGAAAGTTCTCGGTGAGCAATCTGGTGTAGAGGGGAAGGTGACTGGGATGGGCCTCCGGGGGGTGTGGTCGTTGAAACCCACGGTAATTGGGCGTGGGGTATGAGCCGTGGGTGACAGTGACAACCTCTCTGGCTCTTGTTTCTCGCGGTTGAGGCCGAGGAGCGAAGAGGCCGGTAAGGATTCTTGGTGCCCGTTAGTGAGCCACGTTGGTGACAGAGCTGGACCGTCCCGCGCACGCCACGAGTTGGAGGCACAATAGCGCGACGGCGCGCGGTATCTCTTCTGGTGCGACGACCTGCCCAACGTGGGAATGATGAGAGCCAGAAGGGGTGTGGGGGGCTAGTGTAGTGCGCACGATGGGATGGTCATCTGAAAAATGCTTGCTGCTGCTCTCCCGGGGTTAGGTCTTCTAGGGACGTGAAGAAGGATGAACAGCAAGATGGGATGCTGTGTCACTTGGCTTTTCCGTGGGGTGTCCAGAAGTCGCAATCGCCGATTCCGATAGCCCGAGACCGTGTCTTTGATGTGTCTTCGGGCGGGTAATTGCCTTTCAGGCTCTTTGGTTTCGGGTAAGGGCATCAGAGGGATGGGGAATCCAATGTCTTGCTGGCGATTGGGATGTTGTGCGTCTCAGCTGACATTGCAGTCGAGAATGTCGGGCATCTTTCCAACGTCATTTGTACGTGAGGGATAGTTCCAGGTTGCGATGCGATGCTGCGGTAGTCATTCGTACATACGCAGGTAACTGAGTGTCTGCGTCAGGCACGGTGAAACGCTCATTGGCAAGCGTTGTCTTGGGCGCTGTGCGACATCGCAACGAGACCAAAGTCTGGGGCTGTCGGGGAAGACTCTGGGTGTGAGGACGACCACATCAGATGCAAGGTGGCCTCGGTCAGCATGTGGGCATATGCGTGTATGATGCCATGTCGATGCATTTGAGCGACCGCTGAACTTGATTTTACAGTGGAATGGGCATCAACACCTTCGATGAGAGGTGACCGGTGTGGCTTTCTTGCCGGAGCCGAGGCGGTTGCTGGCCATGACAACTGACAGCAGCAGCATCTCGCTCAGCCGAATGGTTCAACGGCGGTGCAGGTGCGGCGTGGCCCGCAGCGCGGTCTGCACCATGGTCTGGCATGGGTCGGGGGCAGATCACATTCCAGATGCTTAACTTGGGTGACCGGTGAAGATGTGGATACGCTCTTTGTTCAAGAGGATTCGTCGCCAAGCCGGCCATTGCTGGATAAATCTGTTCGTCAGAAATGAGCGCAACAATATGCTATCGTCTGTTGAACTGAGTGATTTTGAAGAAACCGTCTTGGGTGTCCAACGTTTCCCTTCGGAGGGAAAAGACACACCCCCTCTGGGCAGAGTCGACCGTCATTGTAGGGCTGCGGGCTAGGCAGCTTTGGGGGTGCAATTGACGCTGCATCGTGGCGGTACAGAGTATTGCTCCGGATTTGCAGTGCATCGGCAGGTAAACTTAGACCAGGCTGCACAGAAACATTGGCAAATTTGGCTTCGAGGCATACGCTTCCAGGTAGCATCGCGAGATGGCCTAGGCTTCGAGGTTACGTCTGAAGTCGATTGAAGCTCGGCTTGCACCGGGTGAGACTGAGTGCCCAATGTTAACTCCCGAGTTGCCAAAGCATGTCCCTGTTCCGGCTGCGTGAAGCTATGGCCCATTCATCGGAGCCTGACAGTTGCATGCCGCCTCCCACATATTAACGACAGTCAGCGTAAAGTAAGACGAAGACACCAGGGGTCCTGTCCACCACTGCCAGTGGTCAACCTGTCATCTCCTCGTCAGAACTCGCAAAGCTTCAATGTCGCAAGCTGCGGTCAGAAAGTCTGCTCCTCACATCGAAGACGAGCTTCTAGCTTTTGGTCCGGTTGCCCATGAGCCTCGGCCGGCGCGAATGCTGCGCTCGCTGCTCAGATGGGCGTGAGGGAAGGGCCTCAGTTTCTCAGAAATTGAAGCGTCGCATCGGCCCCCCATCTCCCCGTTATTTGTCACATCTCACATCCCCTAACAGATCTACTGCCTGCTTATCTGCCGTTCCCATTATTCCTGTCACCTTCTCGAAGGGTGAACCCCAGGGGGGAATTGAGCTTCTCTGGAGGCGCGCGATTGCTGAAGATAATGGCTGAGATAAGATAGACAGATAGCCGGCGGGCAAGTAGTGCGTCAAAGATGCGGGATGTCGTGTGCTTCATTTCGTCTCAAGACTGTGATAAGCGACCATGAATGACAACCCGCGCACTCGGACTGCTTGGTTTCGGGCCTCCCAGTGCCGGCATGAACTTGGTGGTTGCGCCAAACTCAACAGCCATTGGAAGTCGCTCTCGAGCTCGCCATCACCTGATTGACTTTAGCTGCGCCATCAAGGCCAAAAGATGCAGCCTGTACATGCAACGAGCAAGCTTCCCCTCTGCCACCCAGAAAACGTCCAGGGCTTCCCCTCACCTGGTCTGTTTGATTGACCGGTGCGGAGCTTCGAAACCACGAATTTGACATCCAGCTTGCTGCAACCAATGCGAAACCCGGTGGTGAGCAAACTTATTGCAGACCGCTCCAATGACAGGGCTTCGTCAATGGCGCGGGTACTGGTGGCATGAATGCCAACGAGTTTTTCATATTGGTCGTTCGGCCGTTCATCATCACATCATCGTGCCGAGCTTCCCCAACTGTGTGGTGTATCCGAACCCCAGGTCCACAGTGACCAACCGACTTGAGCCCTACGGCGTGAATTATCCGATATCTCCTACTGCCATCGCCAGGACTTTCAACAAAGCACCACACCATCACCAAGCAGCTGGTGTTGGCGGTCTGGTCGGTCGGTCAACGCCTCGGCATCGCATCCCCTTTCGGCAGCGGGGCCTTCCTCACCGGTTGCCATGTCGGCGCGAAGTTCCCTGGCATGCGACACTTTTGGAGCCAAGTGCGTTGTTTCCATTCCGTGACAGCGGTGTCCGTGAGTCTCAGGGCTATTGCCGACCTGCTTTGCGCGGCATGTCCCCCGAGGGCCTTTCATCGACGGATCTGCCCTCTGCAACCTTGTACGGCCCGTCTCACTGACAGATTGTGGGCACTCTCCACAACGAAAGCTCACCGAACCTCATGTCTTGAGCGATGGGTCTTACTGCCTGTAATTGTGGCAAACGGAATCCTGCCACGGGAGATGATGGGGGTGGCGACGCAGTAGCGCCAGGTAGAGGTTTGACAACCGTCAATGGAGTTTGGTCTACCGTTTCTGTCCTTGATACTTGCTAAAGGGCGCGAGCATGGTATCGACGAGTGGTGTTGCGTTCAACCGTAATGGTGGGTAAAGCCTTTTTGAGCGATTCGCTGGCACAAGCCAAAGCAACCCATCTTTGCACCCGCTGGTGGACCAAAGCTGTCTGGCAAGCTGCGTTTGGTGGGAAATGGACCAGTGTGCTTCCTGTGTATCCGCCTCTCGACGTGATACGGTCGTCTTCGCGGAGGCTCTGCAACGGCGAAGGCACCAAAGCTGCTGTACGACGATACGTCGTTGGCTAAACCCCGCGATCTTCCATCACCTGACTGAGGGTGTCAACTGAAAGTCTTGTCAATGGCCCCAGCTCCGCCATATGGTACAAGATGCGCATTGAGACCCTTGTTGTGGCTGCAGATGACGCTTTCTGGCGGTTGAAGATCGTTGCATTGGTCCCGTGATGCGACGGCAGGGCCCTTTCGACGGCTGAGCGACCCAGTTGCTGTCTAACGGACGCCGACCTTTCCCACGGGCGGGCAACGCTCTCCATCAAGGACCACAGGCGGCGTCCAGGGTCGAGTCTTCGGCCCCCTCGACAGGGATGGCAGGGATTCGCGTCCGGAAGGATTTAAACGTCTTACAGGCGCACGGTGGTCTTGGTACAGCTGACAAGGCCTGAAGATCAACGACCGTTGGCGGTGACAGGGGAGTCTAATTGTTGTTGTCTCGTCCCCAGGAGCCTGCGAGGGGGGCGTTTTTATTTTATTTTTTTCCAGCCCGGGCGGTTCAAAAAGATTTCAGCTCGCGGTACGTGGACCATTGACGATGCTTGATGCGAGTCCTGAGTTGTCAAGGGAGCATAGATGCATGCTGATCAACGGCATTGTTCTTGTAAGACGCAATGGGCGGTGAGGCGTGACGCGGCCTGGGAGGACGAGTATGAATGTGGGAGGGAAATTGGGAGGGCCTCAGAGATTCCGCGCTCTTCCCTCTGACGGCGGTCAGCTTCTCGAGAGGCAGAAACCGCGTATCCTGATTCAGTGGTAATTCCTGCTTGATGAAGACTTAGGCGGGTCCGGTCTATGTAGGAAAGAGACGTATGCAACTATGAAGAAGCAAGCAACCACCGTCGCTCGCAGCAATTATCGCGCATCACTCTTGCATCTCCATCGACCATCTCGCCGTAATCTCTCAACGCTCCTCCTCATCTCTGCAACACGGTCTCTATCCTTACTGAGATGTCAATCCCCTTCGCATCTCGGCACTGAGGGGCTCAATGGACACGCACGCAACCCATCAATAGCAATGTGTCAAACTCTATTCTGCAGAACACGACGACGGCCCGGCACCGAAAATGCTCCTCGCAGGTCCTCATCAACACAGGGGCTGGTGGATTGCACGCAAAACCCACCCACTGCGACTCAAAATTCTCTACAGGGACGAATGCCGCTCCGTTGCCACCTCATTTCGAACAAGTTGACGCCCAAGCGCATTGTTCCTTGCAGACGGCAGACGTGGCTCTGGCCGCTACGGGGGCCCTCTTGACAAATGCCTTCATCGCCATACCGCCATGACCTCCTCAGCCCCTGGCTGTTGACACGGAATAGGCACTTTGTATGCCTTAAATCGATGTCTTGCAGCTGTCAGGAGGGTCAGGAAACACGGTGATGCGACTCAAGCCCCCCAACGAGCCCCGCCCAGTCCCTGCCCAATATGCTGATCCTGCTGCCCTCTACAGGGGCACTTTGCTCTCGCCGCTCCGAATGCAACGAAAACCTGCCACGCCGCACAAGTCTCGCAGACGCCATCACTCATGTGACGAGCCATCGACAGGGCTCTCCAGAGTTTGGGCAGTCTGGCGGTCATTGCGTGGCATATTCAGCAATAGACTTGACACCATCAACCTCCTTCAAACCACCCCCGAGGACATGAAAACATAGGGGCTCCTTCTGGATCTTTGACACAATGGTTTCCTTCGCATTGTCCATGCGCCAATGTTCGAGATTGAGCCAGACGGGGTTGCCGGCCGGTCTGCAAGCCCAAATCCACGTTTGCTCGACCGCTGGGAGCATCATCATTTCGTTTTCGCTTGCCACGTTATCCACAGTGCGTCGCCGGTGGGCGCTGATGGGATCTGGGCCATGATTTTCGTTCGATATCACCGTTGCCACAAGGTCCTACCGGCGGGAAACAGTGAAAAAAAACCGGCAGTTTTGTTTGCGCGTTTGATGTGACTGCCGTTGATACCAACGTAAGCCTCACCTGGATGACATGGCAGGCGAGTCTGACTTTATTGCAAGTCCGTCGAAGCTCAATAGCACCAACTCTGTTCACAAGCAGAATTTTGGCTTTGTTCGAATGGCGCGTCGGACCCCGCAACGCAACACATCCATTCATCAGGAAATGGAACACTGCCTTATCCCGTCTTCCCCGTCAGGGACGTCTGCATTACTATTAAATTGGCACGCCAATACACTGAGCCGGGCTGGAAAAGTGGTAGTCGTTCAGCACGTGTCCAGTGATTCATCTGTTTGCCTGCGAGGGTTCCTCACCGACCGACCAAAAGCGACCGGCGGTGGTATCCACTTCTTGACCGAGGTTTCGAATTATTGGAGAGAGGGAACGCCAAATCTCCAGGGGCGTCAATGATCGGTGCGTTGGAGTCATCCCCAAGATCCTCTGCGCTGGGGTGCATGGCGTGAAGCCCATGTGACGAGCGGCATGGCTACTGCAACGGCCTCAATTGGGGTTCTAACGAGTGTTGGAGATGCAGTTGGAATGGTCGTCTCATTGAGGCAAACTGGGGCATATCCTGTCGAGCGCCGAGCATGTATCAGTACATGATGCACCTCCACGCTGCAAGTTGCATCATAAGCGGTATTGGTGATGTTGGATTGGCCACTTCATTCAGAAGGCAATGCGTGCTTGCTTGTCTCCAGAATATCTGGTGTAACTTTCTGTCATTACATTGTGCACCCGCATTCACGCACACAGGTGCATAGAACGGTCCCAGAAGTCTGGGACATCCCGCGTTATGGCGCATCAGCTCGATTATGATTCGATGCTTTTTATGATAACACGTCGTGGAACATGACAAAAACCTGCCCACGTGCATACATGTTTGTCAGGTTTGCATAGTCTGCACCTGCCAACGCGGTCGCACCAAACACCTCTGCAGAACGGCTCTTCACGCCCACGTTGTCTGGAACCGAACGGCAACGGCTGAAATTGACCATCGAGGGAACTCGAGTAGCAGCCAGCCTTGGCGGCAGCACCTTCTCAACGAGGAGACATCTCCGCAAGGCTCCGGGTGGAGGGGAGGAAAGAGGAACTTGGCTGGGCAGTTTCGTGGTCAGAAAAGCCAATCTGGCGATCTGAAGGTTCGGCCCTCGTGTCCGCCTCGGATGGGCCCCATCATCAAAAACCATGTTCCGTTATCAAAGTCGTTGGTGCTGACCAGGCGAACTTCACCGAAAGGGTCCAACAAGCGAATGACAATCCTTCAAATATCCACCTCATCACATTGAATCCTTGGGAATCGTCCACTCTTGATCCGACTCTGTGTGATATGTCAAGGGGTTAAGACGAGCAATCTAGGTGATATCGTGGTTGACCTATCGAGATGTGCCATTTTCCGGGCCTCTGGGTTCATGCTACACGGAATGAGAAGGCGACACGAACCGGTTCATTGGCATTTCTCCAGCGGGCTTTTTTCGTTGCAGGAGGCTGATTCAGGACTTGGAACTGGGTTCGCAATAGGTCTTGTCCAGCATGTTCTACGACATATCTTGGATACCAGGTTATGATCAACATTGCGTAACGGGGTGTCGTGGCTTGAATGCCAGCAGAACAACAGCCTGATGACGGACGAACAGACAAGAAAAGATATCAACTCAGGCTATCTGTATCGATCGTGGTCATATCTCGAGAAGGCTAACCACAAATATCCTCCGAGCCTCGTGCATATCTGCCCAATACTCCAAACAGCCAATAGCCCTTCCCCAGGCTGTTGGAACCTTTCTAGACTGACGCCGAGATCCCGAACGGATGCGCATCCCTCCACATCGGTAGGAAACACCACCGGGCTGGTTATTCCCGAGACAGCCATAGAATCTCTTAGCCTTGGCTTTCATATCCAGTTCGCTCAAGATGTCACCAGTCAGTTGTCAAGTTACCTCACCGTCATTCAACGATGCCCGATGTCTGGTAGCGAGGCTGGTAAACAAGGAGTTGAAACCAAGAACTACTGCCATTGAAGACGGACTACTCCGTACCAAACATAATAGCAAACAAGCCGTCATGGCGATGTCACCGCCCAGAGCTGCTGAATCCCTCAGATATCAGCGACCACCATGTTCCTCTAACTTGCGCCCCCACCAGCTGGGGTGCATAGCACGATTAGCAAACACGCAACCACCTCCAAAAGAAAAGAGAAAAGATCCATACACCAAGGCAGCTCAACGGCGCAGCACCGTACAAGCCCCTCCGCCATCATCTCACGACCTGTCGTTGGTGACGGCCAAGACCTTTCAAAAGTGGCACCGCGACGAATCAGCTCGGCGCAGTGAGTGCCGGGTGTGACGATAGACATCACCCGCTACGCGCGAGAACCGGTCGAGGTATCTTCTACAGTGGGAGTTCCTGACCCAACACGCCGGGTCGAGGGAATGCGTGCCTCGTATTTGGGAGACGTTTTCTGTGTAACGGTTGGCCCTGCTGATGAGGTGGGCGAGCGGGCGTAATGGCAAACGTCGTGGTTGGCACTGGCCAGCGTGTAAAACTGCGTCTTGTCTCGTTGTTGAAAGGCTGCTGGCATGCGGGCGTTGCTACATAGCTGGGGTGAAGAGTTTGGGATGAGTTGTCTGTGCCGCGGCCCGCCGAAAGAGTTGCCTCTCTGGGCACCGGCTGTCTGGTGACGTTGACGATACACTTTAGCCACGAATAGTCATAGACGACGTGTGCGATGGTCGAAGGAAGCAGGCATACTCAATGCCAGCTGAGTTGGAGCAAGGCTAGACTAATGAAAGGATCTCACTTTATAGGTACATTGATGCATTGGTGTCTGTCTTCTTTCATGATTACTGGTCTTGTCGATATGCCTCAATTGAATCGATGCATTTGAATGGCCTCAGCTCATAGGTCAAGAATTTGCGAGTACCTTAGTGTTAGGGGTCCATCCTGAGTTTGTGGTGATAACTCACACTATGACTGAGGTTTCCTACGAGAGAAGCTCGTAGACATGAACAAGACTTACGAAGGGACTAGAACAATAGCACCGAATATGAGGGAAACCTACGAATGACTGTTTCAGAGTGGATTCTCATAAATATTCTTTGAGTTAAGCACTTCAATTCCACGGATGTCTAGTCATCTATAAAAAACTGGAATCGTGTCACTAAAGAGGCTAAGCAATACTCTCGAACCCAGAGTCTTTTGCGAGATCCAAATGTTGCTAATATCCCCAACTTTCAAATGATCTTATCCTTCAACGCCGTCAGCGCCTGCTCGAAGTTGATCAGCTTGCCCTGAACACCAAGCTCCTCCAGTGAAATGATTCTCCCAGAGGCGAGCGAACTCCAATCAGGGAACTCCTCGCTGAACCTCAACTGAGCCGCTAGCTCCGCACCAAAGTCCCCCCAGATTTTGGCCATGCCGCTGTCGGATATCTCAAAGTACACTGCAGGCTTGCCGGTGACCTTCTCGAATACGTCTACCAACTGGGTCATGGGCTTGTAATCCGTGACACAGATTGCGACCTTCCCGTAGGCTTTGGCACCAGAGTTCAGGATGCCGCGAACGACAATGCCGGAGTTGGTCTGGGCGTCGCCGGAGATGGGGAGTATGCCGGAAGGTGACGACGGAACGATGAATGCATAACCTGCGGACATTGGCTTTGATGACATTCTGGTCAGTTATGTCTTGTGTGTAGACGAATCATAGTCATCTCTTGACGTACAATTGGAGTGAATCTCATCGTTGGTAAGATAGCCAGGTTCGAGGTGTACCAACCCAGCCAGAACTCTGTTGTCTTCGACCACAACTCAGGAGTGTTCTCGATCATCCAGTCTATGGCCTGTTGCTTGTAGTCAAGATGAGGGACCTTCAGCCTCCCGTTGGAGGCTTTGTCTGCGTGGGGCAAGCTACTAATGACGTAGTGGTTGAGAGTGGTCGACTGTGAAGCAGCCCTGGCGAGGTTCTTAAGCTGCTCGAGCTCCTCCAGGCCTGCTCCATCACGGCCTAAGGTTGGAACGGACTCCCAATAAGTCGTCACAACGAAAGCTGCTCCTGCTCCCTCGAAGGCCTTGACCAGGCTAGACTCATCGTTGACATCGGCGGTTACGACCTCGACCCCCTGAAAGACATGATGAGATAGAAATTCATCCTGAAATACGTTTATGCGTACCTTCTCTGCCAGGCTTTTGGCTTTTGCACTATTCGCCTTCCTTGTTATTCCTCGGACCTTCCACTTTGGGTCTTGAAGGAGCTGGTTGACGACCGAGCCTCCTTGAGCGCCGGTCGCCCCGATAACCGCAACGATTGACATGTTGATGCAGATGCAAAAGGTTCAGTTGAAGAAGACATATAAGTATGCTGTGCAAAGAAGAATATCACAAAACCAAGGTCTAAGCCATCGTCTTAAATATTTCATACCACGAACCAATCCAGAATACGGCAGGCTAAGAATTCCCGAGTCTGATCGAGGAGCGCGCGGTAGTCATGCCATGGCAATTACTTCCAGCAGAGCCATTCGGACCGTTCCTACCTACACAGGTTCTGAAAAGTGACGAGGGATGGTAGCACGGCAGGAATTGCTGGCCACTGAGTGATCTGCCGTGGCCACGAGCGGGGTATGCCGCGCGGTAAATACAGTCACGTCCCCGATCCAATCCGGAATTATTACCGGCTATGGAGTCGTTGCGGTGCCGAAGTGGGGTAGGATGGCCCTCCCGCGCGGCTCAAGAACATTTGCGCCGGGCGAAGGCGGCGGGCCGAGCCGTGACCGAGCCGTCGTTCTTCTGCATACAAGTACACACACTGCTTCCGATGTTGATCGTAAATGATTGACGTCCAAACACGAATAGAAACTGTGTTCATCCCGCGCGGTTGATGACTGTGTATTTTCTGGCTTTCTGACTTGTCACACTGGGCGTAAGCCTCAGCTCAAGTGCTCAAGTGATCAATCGGATAAATGCGCCGTATGTGTGACAGAATTTCTCCGGATGTACATTGCGCGTGTCTTAGAAAAACCTCACAGCCACATTTTAAACACCTAAAATGACGGGGCCTATTGGCGAGAACAGTTGGTCGTATTACAACGTAAGCTAATCTGCAATGGCCTCAGCTGCCTCGCCAACAGCATCAGCACAATCGATTATCGGCCCAACGCATGCATGACAGGTATCGGCTCGTACAGATACAACTCTTCAAAGCTCATCTTTGACTTCAGGTGCTGGCTTGAAGGCCTTCTTCTTGGTCATGCCGGCTAAGATATCCACAATAAGATCTGCCGCAGCGACTGAGGTCGTCTCGGCAACAGTATCATAAGGTGGGCTGACTTCCACGACGTCAGCGCCAACCATGTTCAAGCCTTCGAGCCCCTTCAAGAACCTCTTCAGCTCACGGGTAGTCCAGCCTCCTGACTCTGGGGTGCCCGTTGCCGGAGCAATACTGGGATCCAGGACTGCATTCATTGAACCCAATTAGCCTCTTGCTCTGTGATTGAAAAGTAGGTGGTAGATTACCGTCAATGTCGATAGACAGATAGACAGGCGTGTCGCCAACAGCCTTCTTAACCTTCTCGATGATGCCATTCATTCCGATATCGTCGATCTCGTGAGCTTCAATGATGGTGAAGCCGACGACGTCTCTGTCGATCTCGTAATCTTTCGGTCCCTGAAATCTGTCAGTTGAATTCAGTACACATGATAGAGGCAAGACGCCTACGAAGAGCTTAGTCCTCAGGCCACCATGAACGCTAGTGCCCTTCCTCACACAACCCTCGCGACTGGCGTGCCAGAAGAAGGTACCGTGAGTGATTGCGGATTGATTAGACACGATACCGGTATATCCCTCGTAAGGGTCCCAACTAAGTTTCAATTAGTAGAGCATTTTGCTCCGCGAATTGACATTGACTTACGTATCAAGATGAGAGTCAAGGTGAATAACAGAAACTGGGCCGTACACAGTCTTCAGGCTACGAAGAATGGGCAGTACGATGGAGTGATCGCCACCGAGACTAATGATTCTTGGGTGTTCCCATTGATCTGTTGACATGTCAGCGAAAATTACACAGACTTTACTTATGCGACATCGGCTGCGTACTGTTGTCCGATGTGGGGTGGTAGAGAATCTGACGATACGCTTGCTCCATCTGCTTGAACGCATGCTGGGCGTCGAAAGGGGTGATGGGTACATCGCCACAGTCGATAATCTCCAGGCCCTCTTCGTATGGGTCGACACCCCAGACAGTGTTGTAGCTGCGACCCTTCTTTTCTCTAGATGATCCTGCGCGGATACCTCTAGGCCCGAAGCGAGCTCCGGGGCGGTATGACGTCGACGTATCGTAAGGAAAACCCAAGATCGCAACATCAAGAGGCTGGAACCGTTGATTAGATGGTGAATGGAGACTGATGAGTTGGGTATGATCACCTTGTTATGAGATTCAGCCAGACATCTCTGCCATTCTAAATGGGCAAACGTAACAGGCTGTGAGAAAGGGAGGTCTTTATCCAAATCTGATCATGATCAGTCAACTTGGCTCTCATTCTGCCAAAGCGGGGTTGGGATACCTTCAATTGGGTACTGGTAGTCTGGGCCAACGTTGAGTGCGGCCGTCTGCGCAGCCCCGGCCAAGACAAGGGCTTCAGTGAATCTCATTTTCATGAAATGTTAAACTGAGATGATTAAGCTGATGTTTGTGAGAACGATGTGAACGGCAATCACCCCCGGCTGAATTTTAAATACCACCAAACTACTGCAGGCATCACACACTGAGCGCGGGGAACATCTCCGACCAACGTCCGATGTTCGAGCTTATCACATGCGGCATGCCGAAGGAAGGAGACTCCGAGACCCCACTTTCCGGCCACACGGCTTGGAGCAACCGACTCCGATATCTTGCGGGAGGACATGGCCACCATCCAAAGCTAAAATTGCGTTAGCATAGATAAGACGACTTCTTATCTCTGAAACGTCAAATACGTGATCGTGAACGACGTCGTGTAGAATCCGCTAAAGGGGTTCGTAACGACATATATAATGCGGGCGGCGTAGCGGTGGATTCTCGGAGTAACATGCATATATGTTCTGCAGGCGAACATATCCTCATACGTGTTTTTAATTCCATTCTACACTGATCGCTTTCCCCTAAAGCCCCGGTCGCCAAGATGTCGGTCGAAAGGGAGCCGAAAATTGAAAGTGACAGCGAGGCGAAACACAGCGTCGACCCGCAGGTCACTCGCCCAGAGTCGGTCGATGTCGCCGAAAATAGAGAGTTGACAACGAAGCGCGGCCTATCATCACGACATGCGCAATTCATCGCGCTCGGAGGGTCGATTGGCACCGGCCTCTTCGTCAGCTCCGGCGGCACCTTGGCCCGAGGCGGGCCGGCATTCCTGGTCGGAAGCTACGTCGTCATGTCCGCCCTGATCTACATGGTTCTTACCGCCGTCGTCGAGATCTCAACATACCTGCCTCTCCCTGGCGGCACAATGAATTACTATGGAAGTCGCTACGTCTCTCGAAGCTTGGGATTCATGATGGGGTGGTTGTACTTCTACTCATTCGCCATCTTCGTTCCCTTCGAACTTACGGCGTCCGCACTCGTTATCGAATACTGGAACCCAAACGTGAACAATACGGTCTGGATCACTATCATGCTTCTGCTGGTGGTTGGTCTGAATCTGCTACCGGTCAAGTTCTACGGCGAAACCGAGTTCTGGTTTGCCAGCTTGAAGGTCATCACAATCGTTGGACTCCTGATCCTGTCATTCATCCTGTTCTGGGGCGGTGGGCCCAGCCATGACCGACTGGGCTTCCGCTACTGGCAACACCCCGGCGCCACCAAGACTATGATTTTCGACGACGATGCGGGCAGGTTTGTGGCTGCGTTGTCCACACTTCTTAGCAGTGTCCTGCCCTTCACCTTCTCTCCGGAGATGATCGTCGTTACGGCCGGAGAAGTCCAGTCACCCCGCCGTAACCTGCCTAAGATCGCCCGCAACTTCTTTTGGCGTCTCGTTGTGTTTTATATCGGCGGTACGATTGCCATCTCGGTCATCTGCCCATCCGATGCTTCAGCTCTTACGAACGGCGGTTCGGGTGCTGCATCATCCCCTTGGGTCGTCGGTATCAAGAACGCCAGCATCAAAGGCCTGGACAGTGTTATCAACGCTGTTATCGTAACCGCGGCCTGGTCCGCAGGAAACTCATTCTTGTACCTGGCCAGCAGATCCCTATACTCGATGGCCTGCGAAGGAAGCGCCCCGGCCATCTTCAGACGGTGCACGAAGCAGGGAGTTCCGATCTACGCTGTCATTGCCAGCTCTTTGTTCTCGCTCTTGGCATACATGAACGTCAACTCGTCGGCGGCAGACGTGTTCAACTGGCTTCTGAATCTTGTTAACACGGGTGGTATCATCTCTTGGGTGTGCTGCGGGATCATTTATCTGCGATTCCGGAAGGCCTGCGAAACCCAGCAAGTGCCAAAGGAAATGCTCACCGCTCGCTCATGGCTACAGCCGGTTGGTGCATGGATCTCATTGGTCGTATTCGCTATTCTCTGCCTTCTGAACGGATTCACGGTGTTCTTCCCGTCGAGATGGTCGGTGGCAGACTTTCTTTCGGCGTACATTGGCCTTCCACTTTTCGTGGTCATCTACTTCGTGCACCGCTTTCTGTACCGCGGAGATACTTGGGCCATCAAGTCCGAAGACGTCGACCTGCAGAGTGGGTTGGCCGAGTTGGAGGCGGAGGAGGACCTCGAGGTGCCTAGCGTGAGTTCGTGGCAAAAGTTCAAAAGTTCTGCAGGACGCCTTGTGGGAAGAAAGTAATATTGCCAGTAAAAGTAGTCTCTCGCAGTCTCCTGCCGCGTCAGATAAGACGCCATGGAGAAAGATAGAACAGGCCGCCGGCAAAGGCCTGCGGCGCACTTAGATACCTGGAATATGTATGCAGTGTTTCTCGCCTTTATTTGAGCAATCAATCGAACCAATTAGTAGGACATAAATCAATTTGCCAATGTCTTCGTATTTGTTATGGAGCAAGCAAAGATACTGGTTGTGGGCTGCGGTCCGGTCGGCACCATGTGCGCTTTTGCGCTGCAGAAGTCGGGGCAGGCAACGGTCACGGCCATCCTGCGGTCGAACTTTGACTTGGTGAAAAGCCAAGGGTTCCGAATCCAAAGCGTCGACCATGGGGAGATCGACTCTTGGAGACCTCACAATAGTAAGTCATTTGTCAAACGTGAGGCTTCTAAAGCTGACACCATCGGACAGTTGAGCGTACTGTCCACGATTCTCTCCAACACGGCCCCTTTGACTATGTTGTCGTCGCCCTCAAGAACCTTCCTGACGTCTACTCGATCCCGAATATCATCGCTCCCGCAGTAACTCTGGATTGCACCTCAATTGTCTTGGTCCAGAACGGCATCGACATCGAACAACCTTTCGTTGACGCCTTTCCAAAAACCATACTGCTGTCAGGCGTCCCCATGATCGGATGTGAGCTCAACGGTCGCGAGCTTACCCGGATATCCTCCAGATCTCACCCTTTCCGTTTCAGAGCCACGGAAAGTCTCGAGACTCATGCGTCAGGTTTGCGGACATGTACAATCTTGGGGGAGCGAAGTGCAACATTCAAGAAGATATCATCTGGCATCGATGGAGAAAACTCATTTGGAATGCATCTTTCAACACAGTCTGTGCCTTGACAAACATGGACTCGGGGACCGTACAGGATGCCGGAGGCATTGAGACACTCATTCGCCCCGCCATGGATGAAGTTGTGAAAATCGCAAGAGCAGCCGGTCGTGTGCTTCCATCGGGGATCAAAGAAGAAATGGTCGCTTTTAAGCCCAAGGAAGCACACTTGAAGCCCAGCATGCAGGTGGATGCCATTAGAGGACGGCCAATGGAGATTGAGGTCATTCTTGGCAACCCCATTCGTACCGCGCGCAGATTCGAAGTCGCGACCCCAACGCTGGTGGTCCTGTACAACCTGTTGAAGGCCAAGCAGTGGCAGTTTACAGCCGGAAGATGACGATCACCGTATTGAGCTTCCTACTTCTTCATGGAAGCCCACACGAAGTATGCTGTACTCGAAGTCGCCGCAGATTTCAAGGACTGTTCTTGGGAATGAGCAAAGTTTCTTTCAGAAGAATGGAAGGCATATTTGATCATGACTGGACCTACCATTCCTTTCTACCTAACTAACTAATGCATAAACGAAGAGAGTTCGCTCTCATTCTGTTGAAGATCCCAAAGTCCCGACGATTAATCGTATGTTGCCGGCCAAACAAGATAGGAAACGGCCATACAATCTCTTTTGCAGGCCAGTCGGCTTGTAGATCAGCAAATCGAGACTTCGGAACTGTGCACTTTGAATCCACTGTACACATCTCGTGGAAACAGATACATCTGCCTCCACTCCAGTCTACCAGCAGCCCAGACGGTCGGAAAGACACTGGCGGCTGCAAACGTTGTTGAGATTCACGTTTTCTGCCCAACCAGAAACGGCATCATCAGATCCGCATTTGCCAATAGTGGCCGCAGCGGCGTCGATGAGATTGCCCTTGATGAGTTATGTTTTAATAAAGTTCCACACGAAAGAGAGCGGAGGACATGTCCGAGACTACGTACCTGTGGCATGTTGATGTTCGTGTCCCTCCAACCGATCCAGCAGATGGAGCGATCCGAGGTGAGCGAGATACCATTCACGTTGCTGGGGACGATGACGCCGCGGTTGTTGAGCAGAGTGTTGACCAATCTCTTGCACAGGTCGGTAGGGGCGCCGTCTGTGTCGGAACAAAAGACGTTGTTACTGCCACACTGGGCGTTGGCTTCAGATCCCGCCGGCGAAGCGACCGGAGGCCAAGATGCTTGGTTCTCCCAGGCGGCATCCCAGTCGAAACTGGCGGATGAGTCGGAAGTAGAGCCCCAGTACTGCAGAGTTCCAGCTTCGACCGCCCGACTGTACATAAGCACGGGTTCGGTCTCGTTGTGGGGTGCGAGGATAGCGGCGCCCTGGACGTTGACGGCAAGCCCAGCGGCCAAGGTGAGAGTCAGAGAGTTGAGCTGCATTATGGCTATCGGGGTGTCAAACCAAGCGGTATAAGATCCAAAATGCGAGTGGCAAAAACGGGTGGCTTATGATGTCGAGTGAGGCGTGCTCCTTCTCATTCTGCTTAGATCGTAGCTGGGTTGATGGAGATGCTTTATATACAACCGGGAATCAGCATTGGAAGCAGACCGACAAAGTGAATTTCATTTCCATCTCAAAGGAACATGGAAGTTTCTTTCATTCACTACCTTATCAACAACAATCTCTCGCTACAAGCAATTTACGGCGCCGTCACGCAGCAAGCAAGCTTTCGATTAGACACAAGCGACGCAGAGGCTGTAGTAACTGAAAGTATCTGAGAACGGGGCCTTATTAGATTGGCTCTTTGACCCAAATTAAGGCCTTAGCCTACGTTGAGGTAATATAATCCTTGTGTAGCGTATAGAATTTGGTCAAGCACATGACCAGAGGGCTACAAAGAGTATGAACGAATAAGCGATGGTGGCGTATTTATGTTGGTCAAGACTTTTTACGTTCGTTGTATATCGTGGTATCTGAGGTTAAAGTAGGAAGTCGCCTCCTGAAACCGCCAGCTCGTACTCATAATCAGGTTGAAATTCCAGCCACATGGCTTCGGGAGTGGTCAGTCGATACGTATACTCCTCTTCCTCATGAGGACAGATAGACTTTTGAATACCAGAAGCAGCAGCTGCTTCCGCAAGAAGCTGGATGTGGCACGAGTTCTCCATCAAAGTGTAGAGAAATGCAGCCTCATCGACAGTCTTTCCGGTTGTTAGAAGGCCATGATTCTTCAATATCGCGCACCTGTTGGGTCCCAATGCTGCCGCGATCCGTTCCCCCTCCGACACCTCAAATGCAATACCACCAAACATGTCATGGACGGCATGGTCATTGTAGAAGGTGCAAGCATCTTGGTTGAGCATCTCGAGTGGCCGTCCAAAGGATGCCCAAGCTTTCCCATCAATGCTGTGGAAATGACACGCTGCGTTGACATCGGGACGGGCGTGGTGTAAAGCCGAGCGAATGTTGAAACCGGCGTTGTTGATGCATCCCTCGTTGATTTAGTATGAGTACAGTGAATTCGGTAATGTTTCCAAACTTACATGATTGCCACCTATGATCTCTCCATTCATGTTCACCTGCACCAAGTCGCTCACCTTCATGAGACCAAAGTGGCGAGCTAGGCTTTCGCGGGTCGTTAACAAGGGTGAGCGGAACGAAGATCCGGGCGGGATAAGTGACTCACGGGTTTATCCAGAATGTGTCAGGGTCAACTGGATCGCGGACTGAAATATGGCCAGCAGTGCCCTCGAGGTAGCCCTTTCTTGCAACCACTCGGAAAGCTCCAGCCATCCGTTCTAGGACCCATTTACGTTCCTGATAAGGGTCTGTGAATTTAGGAATACCTGCTATGAGAGCGCTTCTCCCGATGGTGGCCCCTGAGCCATCAACGGTTGAAAGTCCGTCCATGTGCGTGTCCAAGACCCGGGGACGGGAAAAGTTCTGTGCGGAACCATTACTGTCACTTCTTGGTGTCCGAAGCTTCAAACCTGGCGTTGTAATGGTGTTCGATGACATGATCTGGTCTTAAAACCTTATGAAGGATGTACAATCTGAATGTGAAGCCTCTTTTTCTTTTGTGGCGGCACCTGCCCATAGGTGCCCCAGGTGGCCTATGCAGCCCAGGGCCCGCCAGGGCCTTCTTCCAGCCTCCTAGCCAGGCAGCCTACTTAGCTAGTTCTCATCACACACATCACACTCCTTACCACTCGTTACGCCTGTGCCTCCATATCTTTTGAGTTGAGATTTTCTTGCCAAAATGGGCGCTTGCTGCTTTTATGTACATCGAAGAAGGCCGTTCGCTGCCGCGTAGGAAGCGAACCTTGGCTTTTCTTCCGGCAGTATTCCTACTGCATTGATCCTCGGTTGTTTTCAGTCCCCAAGGTTGACAACAGAGGCAATACACACAGATCTTCATCAGAGTAAGAGATTCCGATTACCAGTTTTCTTTAGATGTTGCGAATGATGCTGTCAGGGGTGGCGTTGGCGCCATAGTGGGTCCTCGGAGTCTCCTGATGGTACGGGCGCTGCCTTATCACACCGATATGATAGGAGATGAAGCGACGTGATTGCTCGACACATCGACTCCGACTAGCCCCCCGGTCTTCCTCGGAGGAAAGACGATGCGAAGTTTGCAAGGAAGACCGGCATTCGAATCACGAAGGCGTACACCTTGTGTCGGAAGGGCTCCCGTACTTCGAAGCCAACCAAGGAAGAACGTTCTTACTGCTTCCCCGGAAATTCAACTCAGGGGAGTAAACCACACGAATCCGGGGTAACGCGTTGGTGGGTCTGGGGAAAACCTGGGGTGCATTGGACGAAAGGCCAGGAATCACCATCCATAGCCATTGAAGATTGCCATTGCTGAGTCCAACCCACCAATTCGTCTTTGGATTTGGTGAGAGTTGATACATGGAGTTTGGCAGTTAAGTGTGCCTCAATTGCCTCCCGAACTTGCTTGTTGTCATCGCACTGCCAGAATCCGTGTTCATCCATCCGCATCTCCGCGTTCCCGCCTACCCGCCGCTGCGGCACGGAAATATCGATCTACAGCATAATCAGTGTTTGACAATGTACCTTTGGAAATCCTATTCCGAGGAGGAAAAGATCATCCTTCGAAGAACCGTGTTGGCTTCTGGGCATCTGCTAAATGCTACAAGAAACTCGCAATAAGCTGGCGCTTCGATAATCAGACTGCTCATACAAGCGTCCTAAAGAGGAAGTTGTAGACCTAGTGATATGCAGAAGACTGCATTAGGTCAAAGGCGGCCAAGCGGAAACGCTTCCGCATGAAACAGAGTATGCCAGCCCGCTCTCCCGCAAGCCTCCCACGGTTTTGAGAGGGCTCACAATGATGTCAGCGACCATTAACTATACATTCGTTGTTCAGCTGGCAGTAGCCGCCCCGAGAAGGGTGAAGCACTTGCAGTCTTGTCGGTTTGGAAGTGCGGGGAAGAGTGTCACAGTAATGTGAAGACTCTGGGGCCTCATGAAGGAGATGATTGATTCCGGTATAAGAGATAAGCTCACGATCATGCAAATACAGGAGACTGCAATTTCGTACCCAAGGAGAGGCTTGACCAAGCCTTGGTTATCAAAACCTCGAAATCAGCACTTTGGCAAATTCTCAATCATGATCAACAGTGGATATCAAGGCCGGACGGTGCCGACGGAGTTCGGATACTCCAAGCCGGCCCCAAAAATGCCATACGTGAGATTGGGAAAGAGTGGACTGAAGGTATCTTCGCGTCTCATGAGCTGTTGCTGTGTTCTCATTGGCTGATGATGGGATCTAGGTATCGCGTCTCATTCTCGGCATGGCAACCTACGGTACCAAGAAAGATGTTGCGTGGCGCATCGAGGAGGAGGAGGCGCTGCAGCACTTAAAGGTAAACATTCCCTGTGTCCTATATCGAACTTCCTCAGAATGGATTCCATCTGACGTTTAAACAGAGAGCTTGGGAACTGGGTTTCAACACACCCGATACGTCCAATTTCTACTGTAACGGTATTAGCGAGGAGATTCTTGGGAAGTTCCTCAAAACCGTTCCACGTGAGTCAGTCGTTGTGATGACCAAGGTAGAAAGACCCTACACTTTCAATCCACTGGCACCTTTGCTGACAAAATCTCTCGTAGTCTTTCCACCCGGTTGGAGACTCCGAGAAGCAAGGCCCGGCAGGCTTGACCATGACGTCTGGGAACAACCGAAAGGTATGATCCAGATAGTTTGCTTCCCATACGGCGTAGTTCGCTTCCCATACGCCGTACTAACAGCAGATGACTTCAGCACATCTTTGATAACGTAAAGCTGGCACTAAAGAGGCTGGACACAGATTACATCGATGGCCTGCAGGTAAGCTTGCCGGGGATAAGGGGAAGCGCTCAGCCAATGAAGGCATTGCAGCTTCATCGATTTGACTATGAAACACCGGTACGTAACGCCTTTTTTCGTGGTTACGTTGTGTATTTTCCGAACTTATCGACAGTGTTACGCAGATTGAAGAGACCATGACAGCCCTGCATGATGTGGTCAAAGCAGGCTACGTACGCTACATCGGTATCAGTAGCTGTTGGGCTTGGCAGTTCCATGCAATGCAAAGTAAGTTCACGATCAGTCCTTAGACGTAGGATCCGACTCAACCAAATCATAGACTACGCTCTGAACAATAACCTCACTCCGTTTGTCAATTGCCAGAATCTCTACAATCTCCTATATCGAGAAGAAGAAAGAGAGATGATGCCATTGTTGAAATACCTTGGCGTCGGCTCGACCCCATGGAGCCCTCTCGCGAGAGGTCGTAAGTATTGCCACTATGTCAAATTGAAACGCAGTGCCGCAAGTTCATGAGCTAATCCTGAGTGAAATTTTCCAGACTTGGCGCGACCTCTGTCCCGTGCCTATGAGACGGCCCGCTCAGTAGGACTGGCGTATTCTTTGATAAGAAAACGACTTTCTGACATTCATTTCAGACTTCTGATGCCTATCATGATGAAGGCTTGCTTGGTGCAGAGTGGGAGAAAGAAGTCAATCGAAGGGTTGAGCAGCTGGCCGAGAGGCGGGGATACAACATGGCTCAGATCGGTCTTGTCATGTCGGCTTAAGATAACCTTCCCCCCCTTGAATGTTGATACTAAGACTCTTCCAAGTATGGTTTCTCCATAAGGACGCTGTCGCTGCTCCCATTGTGGGCGTCTCGAAGATTGAGCGATTTGAAGAGACTCTTGCTGCACTTGAGATCGAGCTGAGTGATGAGGAGATCAACTTTCTCGAAGAGCCTTACCAACCGTGAGTTTCCGCCTCAAATATCACGCCAGTCGGTATCTAACGTTCATACAGGAGATCGACCGCCAGTTTTGTTTGATAGTCAACAAGGAAACTGACTGAAGAGGCAACTCACCATGTAGCAAGCAGGCCTTCAATCGCGTAGACCTTGAATAAAATTATCCGTAACATATTGCATCTTATGATGACATGTTTCCGTGTTCTTTCATATCATTGTGGGTGATCTTGTGATGTGAGATTTGAGTGACATGTCTAAAAGCCAACCTTCTTAGTGATGCCATCTTTTCAGTTTACTTCAGCCTCCCAGCATGAATTACGCAGACCATTTGACCTACACGCTCAAATGAAATTTGTATGATAGTGGCATTTCATTTAGCGTCTTTTTCACTAGTACTCATGGCCATGTTGTCGATTCTCTCGATGAAAGGCGAGATGCACATTGCCATACGGCTCTGATTTCAACAAGCGTGCGACGATCACAACAATTCTTCAAGTCTACGTGTGTAGGTCACGTGGAGTAAATCTTCTATGAATTCCTATTTTGAAGGGATATCACTCCATGATAGGTGTACAACCTTCATACAAATGTCTAATACATCCATAAATCCCCTTGCACCTCAACCTGTTGACTGACACCCCCCAACAGCTAGGTTCGTGAACGCATTCAAGCCAGAGGCCCGTCAACTCTCCGAGTGTCAGTATGATTGTCGATAGGAGAAATCGTGCGGATGAATACTCACTGATGACTTTGATTGTCACTTTGCCATCGTCCCCCTTTTCATTTTGCATTGTCTTGAAGGCTTTCGCGGCATCTTTGAAAGGGAAACTGTTATAAACACATTAGCTTATGGAAGCCATCTGCGGGAACGTGGATATCTAACCGATGTGTCAGGAGGGGCTTCAAGTTGATTCGCCCTTGCCGCACAAGATCGATAGCTAGCTGGTAGTAACCAGACCCATACTTGAAATAGTCAGCGTCCGTCCACCGAGAAGAAGATTTCACTATTCACGTGCTCATCTCGCCTCAAGGCCAGATCCGATTTTCGCTACCCATCGCCGTGGAGCCGCCTTCACATTTGATGCTGAAGGTTTCCTGGGCTTGATGCGCCAGCTTGTCGCCGAGCCTCCGGTGGAAGCGAAAGCGCCTTCATTTGATCATGCGACAAAAGACCCTATTGCAGACGATATTGCCATTCCTAGTGAAGTTCGAATCGTTTTGGTGGAAGGAAATTACTGTGCGTTGAACAGAGCTCCATGGAGCGATGCTGCTGCGTTGATGACGGAGTTTTGGTATGTCGATACGCCCGCTGAGGTGTCCCACAAGCGGCTTGCTGTCAGGCACCTTCAGGCGGGCATAGTGAAGGACGAGAAGAAGAAGGCTTGGGAGCGAGCGACTGGAACCGATGAGCTCAATGCGAAGGACATTAGAGAAAATAGGCTTCCCTGCCAGGAGAATCTCATCTTGGTCTGATATTGAGAAATTGAAGTTTGTCTTTCATTCAAGGACATAATATCCCATTGATTCTGCTACGTGCTCCAGGGGGGCGAATCTACATTTCACTGGAATAATTGAAACCAACATAGCATTGCCAACATTGTCAGGCGGCTCCGTATTGCGAGATTGAGAAGGTAAAACAAGAGAAAGTAAACTTTGATCGACAGTTACTTCATGCAAGTTCTAGTCATCTTCTCTTATCTATTCCCTATTTCCCTACACCTACCATGCGCAGTGCCCGCCGTCCACCCGGAGGTCTGCTGCCGTCATGAAGCTACTCGCATCTCCTAGGAGGAACAGCACGGGGCCTCGAAACTCGTCCACGGAGCTCAGGCGGTATAGCATGTTGTCTCTGGTCCACTGGTTCTCCATGCCAGGCTTCTGCAGCGCTTCAGCAGTGGCGGGGGTTCTGATGTACCCCGGCGACAGGCTGTTAACCCTGATGAGAGGCATGCCCTTTCGCGAGCCCCTTTCGGCTGCCAGCGATCGTGCAAGTTGCAAGATTGCCGACTTGGACGAGTTGTACGCGGCCGTATCGACCCCCTTGTTTACGTTCGTGCCGCTCATGCTTGCCACCAAAACCATGCTGCCATCCACGTTGGCCTTCTTCATCTCCAGGGCCACGGCTTGTGCGGCTGCGAATGTGCCGGTAACGTTGATCTCCATTAGGCGGCGGAAGCGCTCGATAGAGAACTCGTGCGCGGGATCATTATCGGAGACGCCGGCGCAGGCTACCAGGCCTCGTATGGGGTATCTGAGTGTCGGTGCGAGCTGTTTGAACACAGCTGTGATGCTGTTCTCGTCGGTCACGTCCAGGTGATAGTACGATAATTGCAAGCCAAACTTAGTGGCGAGCTTTTCCAGTTGGTCTGGGAACGTCGGAAGTCAGCTTTGTCTTCCACTTATTGAACACGGCAAATACTCTCCCAGGAATTTGAGAACAGATTCTGGCGAGGAATGGTTATCCAGGAATGGTCAACTTACTCCAAGGTTCGCTAGGGGGGCTGGTGACAATGTCGAGGCACACGGGGTTCCCTCCGGCCTCCAGTACTGCTTGGGCAACCTCGACGCCCAAACAGCCCGCGCCGCCAGTTACTATTTGGGATCGCGTCAGTTTCTACTCCTATTCCTTTCATTGAAGTTCACTAGTTTAGGAACCTCAGAGATCCGACGTGCCACCTACTAATAATAGTCCGACCATCAAGACGGAATAAATCGGCAGCCCGAGTGGTTGGGCCGCCCTGCCGCGCCTTCACCTCACGAAACGAAGGGTCTGCCGTGTTGCTCATGATGCTGCGTCGTTTTGCCTCCTCAACGATGGTTATCTTTAATACTGACAGCTAATTTCGTAAAAAGTGTAGAAGTCTTCGTGAGAACGCAAATTTTAGTATCGAAAAGGGATGATCAAAGTTGCTATTACATCGGTAAGGTACGTGTAGCACATGCGGCGTGACGCAAAGGTCCCTGCAGATCCCCCTCCCCCACATGCAAGGCGGTGCTCTTCCCGCTCTTCCGCAAAGGTCCGCCAGCATCGTGACTGACTGATTTGCGTCGTTCCACCAGCTTTTTCGTCTTGAGAAAGTATCGGAGCAAGCGGATGTCGGGCCGTATGGGCCAGGGACAATCGTTTGGCCCTGGACGCATGCTAAAGCAACGGCATGGACGCGACTCGCTACAAGATGGACCGAGTATTAGAAAAGTAGAAAACACATCAAAGGTGATATCATCCTACTCATTTGTACTTGCTTTACATCAAGATTCACCTGCCGTATCTCTGATTCCTCATTCCTGTTGTTTCAAATCCAGATCCTTCGAAGAAGAAGAACTTCGAACACATTCCTAAGGCAGAGATGGCGTCTAACACAGCTCGACCTCTTGAAGGCAAAATTGCCGTTGTCACCGGCGCCTTTCGAGGTGAACAGACTTTCCATATGAAAAGGGCTTTCTGCTAACATGTTCAGGCATCGGATCTGCCATTACGCAGCATCTTGCAGGCAAAGGCGCCAATATCCTGGGCGTGTACACGTCCGACTCCTCCACCAAAGCCGCCCAAGAATTGACTGCCTCGCTCTCTTCAAAGCACGGCGTCAAGATCGTCCCTCTTCAAACAGACCTGATACGACCCGAGGAAGCAGGCAAGCGAATCGTTGAGACGGTCAAGGCCAACTTCGCCCGAGCCGATGGCATTCTCGTCATCGATATCCACATCAACAATGCTGGCGTCGGCGGTGACTATGCCCTGGGCGAGGTTCCAGCTGATGAGTTCCACCGCATTTACGCCGTCAATGTCTTGGCCCCCATCATGGGCACGCAGGCAGTCCTGCCGTACCTGCCACACGACCGCTCGGGCCGCATCGTCAACATCCCTTCCGTCGCTTCGATCATGGGCTTCAAGACGCACACCCTGTACGGCGGAACGAAGGCTGCGTTAGAGGCCATGACGAGGACCTGGGCGAGAGAACTCGTGGAGCGGGCCACTGTCAACGCTGTGAACCCCGGTCCCGTCGAGGGCGATATGTACTGGGCGGCGGGAGAGAAGTTCTGGAAGCAGTTGGAGCCGTTTCAACTGGCTGCACCTTTGACGGCTGTCCGTGATAGGGTCGATCGGCCGGAGTTGGTGAAGTTAGCCAATGAAAAGATGGCTGGGAGACGCCCGGCTTACTGGACCGAGGTTGCCGCCGTTGTTGGTATGAATTGTGGTCAGGACTCTTCTTGGTGTACTGGAAGTGTCGCTTGCGCCAATGGAGGACTGAGATTCTCTACTTAGACCAGCCAGATATCAGACATAGCCCATATAATGACAGCTCCCTAAACGGATATAACGAGATGCTTCAACCCAGTGATGTCGATGGGTGCCGGCGTTTGGGCTTCGCTAGTCGCTGCTTCTGGTGGATGGATTGTAGAATGCAAATGATTGACTCTATGCTGGACTCGGGTGACGCCCAACGCTGCATACCAACTATGAGTCGAGATACGATCCCTTCAGTGTCAGGAACCAAGTGCTTCAAGATCGGTGAGTCCGATGACGTGGCTAACACGAAAGATGTTGCTAAGCACCTGTACGGAGTCACTCTAGTCATCGTGGCATTCTGCGATGAGTAATAGCAAGGCAGAAGTTACGCTTGGCATATGGCCCACACGTATGGGGTGCGTTTAGTCAAGACCTGTAGAGCGGTTTCGATGTAGTTGCGGCAGCTCTGAATACAGGTCTCGGCGTATTTGTAGACGTGAGGCCTGCGTCCGACGCGATCAACAGAAAGTGCTGCTGAGGTGGAGAGTATTACTGGCGGGGAAAGCAGTCAGCATTGCATTTTCTTTTCATTCTCAAGTATTCTTAAACAGAATGATAACGAGCAAAAGGAAATTAGCTCACGGTTCCAAATCTGTAAGCCCAAATTGAGTCCCGCTTGTTGCTCCGTGGACCGAATGTCAATCGTGCTCAGGATAGGCGACAAATAGTACGATATGATGCCATTTCCAACCCAGTCCGTCCCGATTGCGATAACCACAAGCAAGAAAAGACGAGGGCGGTTGTTTGGCAGGAAATAGTCGGTGTATTTGGTCTCAGAGTTGACCTCATCAACCCGCAGATTTTCCATTATCTCTTCGTATTCGAGCCGAACAAGGGGGTCGTTGATGTCGCCATTTGCGTGGTACTTTCCGGGAATTTGTAAAGCTTCATCGGAAGCGCCGTGTCTGACAAGCCACTGGTACAGACATCATCAGCCTTAGGCTTCTGGTGAAGACTACGAAATCACTTACTCTGGGAGACTCGGGCATAGTGAAGATCATCACTAGAGTCACGCCTGGCCCAACAAGCTGCAAGTAGCAAGGGATTCTCCATGCAGCCTTTCCTTCAATATGTCTGGTGCCGAGACAAACGCCGGCTGATTCCACGGCAGAAATATAATAAATACAGGTATCTGAGATGCATCAGAGACTATTCCAGGCTGTCGTCTCCCAGTAGGTAGCTTGTCACGTACACATGCTGCCAATCTGGGCTCGATAGCGAGGATGCGCAATTTCTTGCAGGAGGGTCGGTGCAATCGTCAGCTCCATAGAGATGCCATTGCCCATCAACACACGACCAGCGATGTACATCCCAAGGTTGATGGCCGCGGAGTTAACCACAGCGCCAGCGATCTGCACCGATGTAGGAGTCAGTATTGCGAAGAGGAGCAGGTTATCAAACTCACGTTGATCAGAACACCAATCCAAACGGCCTATCGTCTTCCAAATCGATTTGCGATCAACTCGGCGAAATACGGAGATATCAACCCGGGAAACAGTGCAGCTGAATTCATCAGACCTAGCAAATTGCCTTTGGGATGGCCGAAGAAATTTTGCCAAGCGTCGATTGTTTGAAGACCATTGAATAGACTTCCATCGTCTTTGGATTACCGTTAGTTGGACTGCGTCTTCACCGCATCCAAGCTGGGAGAGTAATGAGCGTCGTTCTTACAGCCATTGAAGAAGAGCGTGCCGCAGAGACCGACGCAGTGGAACACGTTTTTCCGCAGTCCTGGCAGATCAGTACGTATATGTCGCCTCAGGAAGACGGATCGTCTCACCTGCATCCAGCCACCACTTGCTGTTGGCATTATTTCGAACTGATTTGTAATTCGACTCGGATCCCGAAGCACCGCAAGCTACTGCGCCGCCGCCCATCCTGAAGTTGGACAAATTGAGTGATACGTGACGGGTACAGAATTGTGAGTATAGAGAGCAGACGAAGCTTCACAGAGCCTACCTACATGGTCAATGATTTGATACTCATCTGAGAGTTTATGTATGATTGGCTTTGTGTCTCCTTCGAAATGACTATGACGACTCTAGCTAACTTCGTCCGGTGCTAATTTCAAGGCCTCGAAAACCTGGGGTAAGCTCCACGGCCACGCGTATAGAGACCTCGGACGATTTCCCCGTGAGGTTGATTTTGCTTCAAGGGCTATCCTGGATCTCGGTCGGTCTCGGGTTCAGGCCAGGTGACGTCTTACCTGATCCGGCTTGAGATGCATTGGGCGGCGGTGAGCGGGACTGCGGTAGCAGCGGTTTCTCGCTCAGATCCTGCTCACCCACCACACAGGGGTAGACAACATAATCGAGGAATGAGTGCAAGAGATCTTGCGGAGTTGTCCAAGTATCTCAATGTTTGATGGCTGAAATCCTCACAGCCCTGTCTCGGAACATTACCAAGCCCCGCCAACCAGCACATATTTTGAACCTATGATTGTCGTATTGTGGTGCATATGCAATAATTCTAGCCTTAGATGGATGTTCTCAGGTGTGGGAACTAGGCACAGCCTCGGACCAAGTAGCTTCCACCATCTAACACAATGGTCGCCCCATTGATGATGTGCTTGCTTGCCCTTGAAGAGAGGAAAACCATCACACCGGCGACGTCCTCGGGACTGCCTAGCTTCTGTTCCGGCACCTGTTTTGCGACGCTTTCAATACCACCATGCCGATTCATCAGCGGCGCACTCATTTGGCTTGGTACCATCCCGGGTGCAACTACGTTCACCGTGATATGTTTCGGTCCAGGTTCCACGGCCAGGTTCTTCATCAGATGAATTACAGCTGCCTTGGAAGCGGCGTACGCGTATGCTATTCAAATGGTCAGCGCTTGCAGTGACAAAGTCCTTGAATTAATGTGACTTACTTCAGTGCTCACCCATGTCCCCAACAACGACGCCCGCCACTGAAGACACCATGATAATCCGAGATGGATCCTGGACTGTGCCCCCAGCCTGAAGTAACGGAGATAATCTTCAAAAGTTGTCAATTTCTCCATACAGAATGGATAATACTTGAGGGACATACTTTTGAGCTGAGAAAAAGATGCTGCTGACGTTTATTTTCATGACCCGGTCGAAATCATCTTCCTTGTAATCGTCCATGTGGCCAATGAAAGTTGCACCGGCGTTGGCAACCAAAATGTCGACATGATCCGTGGTTTTGCTAATTTCAGCGGCCATCTGGGTGCATCCTGCTTGACTTGATATATCTGCAACGATCGCGACTGCCCGGGCGTCGGGGCCTTTGTTAGGGAGGGCATTGAGGACTTTCGCGGCATCGTTCAAAGGGCCCTCGTTGCGGGCAACTATGTAAACGCGGGAGCACCCTGCTTGGAGAAAGCTGGAGATCTAATCAGCCATCATCACTGTCAGTGGTAGATAGAATCGTGTGTTCTTGAACTTACCCGCTGGCTGTGTGAAGACCTAATCCGCGCGACCCGCCAGAGATAACTGCAACCTGCCCTTTCAGCGAGAAGATGTTCTGGAAGTCATCGAGCTTCACAAGATCTTCAGGTGTACCGTGTAGACATCTTTTTCGATTCAGCGTGCACAAGAATTTCAAATCGTCGTTTCCAGCACCAATTTTCACTGTATGCTACGGTGCTGGACTGCCGTTGATAATGAGGCAGCAAGCTGGTGCTGCGGGGAAATTTTCAGTTAGCGAGCCGAAGGCCGGTTGAGCGGCAGTCAGCGGGAAACCGCTTTTTGGCGGTGGTTCGGCGCGTGTACCCATCATGACATCAGATAACTCGAAAGCTCGTGATCATTTCTTTAAGAAACGACCCTTTTTCAGGGAAACCTGGGATGAAAATGCCTGGGAATTTCTACTCAGCAACAGCAACCTAGTAACAAGAACTTCGGTAACAAATCGCAGCATGAGTGGAGGTGGTCTTTACTGGTCCAGCCTTCATCGGCCTCAACCATTATCTCGTTTCTCGCTGCGTATCCTGAGTCTTGACCGAGCCTACGTTGTACATGTCCGATATCACTTCTGTGGCCGGTCAAGTGATGAGTTGGTGAGACAAATTGTTGTCGCCAGTCCTGTGCCATCGTTACCCCGGATTCCTGTGAATCGTGCCCCGCGGCAGTGGGTACGGGTGCGACTGGGCTTTGAACCTCAGCATAGTGGGTCAGTGGCGAACTGGAGACGGAAGACCTCCGTGCCCACTGCCAGTCCCTAAACAACATAGTTTGAGTGCAGCAAGTTTCGTATTGTCTAGACTGTTCAATTTTGGATGGAAGTTAGAATGCAATGTTGTCTGGAATAATCAGCCAGCTTTTCCGAATGCCTTATTCATCGCCAAGATGCTCGTGTACCAGTTAGAATCGGTCGTCCGATTAATGACTTTGAAGGTGACAAGTGCTCCAGTTTCAAACAACTTGACTGGTTATGATAAGATTCTTAGACATCTAATTACCGAGCTTGGAATTCTAGGATTGAACTGGATGGTCGTTGTATGAAGAACAGGCTGCACACAGGCAACTCTGATTGGATCTCAACTTGGCGGAAGACGTAGCTGTTTGACAACCAGCTCTCTTATGAGATTTTCTATTAATGTTTGGGTTCCATCAACTCAGCTCGTGTAACCGTCACTCCACGGCATAGGACGCTTCTCTTGCGCAGCACCGTCCGGTCACGTGAACGGATGTCCGCCATCGCTGGGAACACTCGGTGCGGGGAACCGGCCCCGTAATCGGCTCGTGGGGGCCGATGCCTGTGGGACTTCGGCATCATACCTAATTGAGACCGAAGGGGTCTGCCTACTTTAAGCCATGAACAGCGTATCTCGGCATGAGGATATGCATAGATAAGACTCCATCAAAGATCTCCTGGCAACCACACCAACACCAACACCAACACCAACACTGAAGCATGGATAAGAACGCCCAAATTGTAATCATCGGCGCGGGGTTATTTGGCTTGTCCGTCGCCCGCCAACTAGCCTTGGACGGCTGCAAAAACATCAAGTTCCTGGATCGACGAATGCCGCCGGTAAGAGTCGAAATCCTCCATAGATGGGATTTACTGACTATCGAAGGTCCCGGATGGCTCCAGCACCGATATCTCCCGCGTTATCAGATTCGACTACGCAGACGAAGACTATCACCGCATTGCCCGCGAAGCTTACCTCAGGTGGCGTGATGACCCCAAGTACAAGGGCATCTTCAATCAAACAAACTACATCTTGGCAGGCTCGCCAAAGCCTGGAGACGAGTCATGGATGGACAAGACCACTGCTCAGTTGACGAAGCATCAGTTGCCATGGTCGATTCTCAAGGACGCCGAGACTGCCAGAAGCATCTACCCAATTCTAACGGGTAAACTCACAGGGCCCAACTTCTCTGCATATCATCACAACCAAGCCGGCTGGGCAGATGCAAGCAAGGCTATTACTCAACTTTGTGATGAGTGTCTCGAGCTCGGGATCTCTTTCATTTGCGGTCCGGCAGGCACAGTGGTGGGGTTCGAGACCGATGCTCACAACACCATCACCGCCGTTCGCACTCTTGCCGGGCCTCAGTCGTCAGTCAAAGGCGATCGCTTCATATTGACCGCAGGCGCTTGGGGCTCTGGACTTGTGCCCATGTACAACTCGACTCTTTCCACGGCTCAAGTCTTGGCTTATCTTCCATTGACAGATGAGGAGATGTTCATGTATCGTGACCTTCCGATTTACATCAACTACACGACTGGCTGGTTCAACTTCCCTCCGCACGAGGACACCAAAACGTTGAAAATGGCGGTTCATGGCTGGGGATATACGCGAGCACCAGGCGACGACGACCGAAAGCTGACTCCGAATGTTTCGTCTCCTCCGCTTGTGTCAAAGGAGCGACCAAATTTTGCCCCGGCAGATGGTGAGGACAGGATGCGAGCAGGACTTCGAGAGATAGTTCCTGAGCTGGCGGATCGACCATTCAGCAAAGTCACTATGTGCTGGTACACGGATACCCCAACAGGGGATTTCATCATGGATGATCATCCCGACTATAAGAACCTCTTCATTGGAGGGGCTGGGTGTGGCCAGTAAGTGACGTTACCCTAACGAGATTTGCACCAGTTTCTTACCACTTTGATCGCAGTGCCTTCAAGTTCTTGCCTGTCCTGGGCGAGTACCTCGCAAAGGCTGTGAGAGGAGAGCTACCACCATCGTTGGCTCACAAATGGCGTTTCCGTAAGGAGTACCAGAACCAGAAAGACGCATTCTTGGGCGATGGCAGTCGTGGAGGACCAGCAAGACGAGAACTGAGTGAGAAGGAGAGAGCCACTTACGAGTCACGGGCGGTTGCGAAACTCTGATGAGTACATGTAGACTGGCTTTAACCATTGCAAGGCCTTCATATGGCAGTTCAAGTAGATAAAATGGACATCAACGCCACTGAAAAGTAGATACTAATGGATCTCCGAGCTGTTGAGCTATGGATGCTGCTCATGTACGGTGTTTCCAACACGTGGGAATGTTTCCCAGGGCTACATCAATATTAGCCAAGGCATAGACGGCTTGAATATTTGGGCTCTCGGCGTATGTGCTCGAAAATCGTCTGAATGAGCCAACTCGCGGTTATGGTCACGATCGCAGCTTGAGGCACCCCAGTCGAGCTAGCCATTATTGCCGGCTGACCATGAATCAGCGTGCACAACTGTTGACTTGACTCCTTTGCGGCAAACATCGTGATGAACTTCCAGTTTTACATCTAAATCACTGCAGGCTTCGAGAGATTCTGTGTCACAACGCAGAAATAACTGTTGTATAAAAATGTCAAGGCCGTCCCGGTAGATGGCTTTCTCTTTTCTTCCACAGAACAACACAGAAGAACAAACACACCCTCGCATACAAATTGCAATCCAGCCTAATCAACTCACCATCTTATCAATCGCCCCAACACCAAACAAGATAACCATCAATCAACGTTGCCCGCCATGTGCTACAGAAGAAACGTCCGCTACAAGTGCATGAAGTGTGGCCGCATCCACCACACTCGCATCACCTCAAGAAGAACGTGCAGCAAGCGCCGCGAGACGGGAAGCTGCGGAGGCACCGACAACCTCGCCGCCGGCACAGTGTCGCGCGGGTACTGCAACAACTGCGGCAGACACTCTAGCGATGCCTACACTTCTGACTCTTACGACTCTTGATGGAGTTACAGTCATTCATGGAAGTAAAGAACGCTCAAACGAAGGCACAATGGGAAAGTTGAAGTGAGGGCAGAGATCTTGCGAGAGTCGCAAGATGCAGTGGCCAGAGGGCAAGCAGAGCAGAGGTAGTTAGTCACAATCAAATCAAGTCAAAGTCCAAATTTTCCATGTGATCAATGCCCCTGAAAAACACACCAGAGATCATGAAGCGATCTGAGAAACGAAGAAGTAGTGATGGTTTTGTCATGTCAGGCTGACCGGAACTCACCGACAATCACCGACGGCTGGCGTCGGTAAGGTGTCAATTAAATGGGAGGAAGCTTCTTAATAAGTGTGCCCCATCCCACCATGGAATGCGACGTGGTCAAGATATCCCCGCCCGTCGTCACATTTCCCGTCGGCTGTCCCATTAATCAAGTTCACCAGAGTATCCAGTAGCAAAGAATCGTTCACCAGAAGAGACAATGGACGGGAAGCTCCAGTCCCCCAGCACCTGGCAGCGCTACAAGCTCGGCCAGGCGCGGGTGACCGACTGGCTGAAGCAAACCGCCAGCAAATTCACGCCAAGCCCGACACCGCCGGATGCCAGCGAAGGCAATGGCTCGTCCGCTGGAACGAGAAAGCCCAAGCTGGACGCGGCCTCTGACAAGGTGCACTGGAGCGAGCTGGAACACATGGCGGAGACAATCGCCAACAACAGCAAGCCTGAGGAAATCCCGTGGGACCCGATCCTGGTCCTGCGGGATGTGGTGGCACTGAGGAAGAAGAGCGCTCGGTTCTATTCCAAGACTGCCGACCAAGACAAGACCGGCAGATTAAAGCTCAGCAACCAGCAGCACGAGCACATTATCAAGGTGCTGGAGAAGGTCCTCAGCGTGCTCGAGTCGGCTGTGTCAGGCGTACGCCCGAAGCAGAAGGAGGAGCCTCGGAGGGCCGGCGACCGCCTGGATATGAAATTGCTAGACAACATGTTCAACCTTCTCCAGTTCCAGAAGCCAGGCAAGCACACAAAGATGCCAAAGTCGGAGGCTCCTGAGGCAGAAGATGTCGATCCGGAGCAATCGGAGTCGGAGTATGAATCCGACGTAGAGGAAGCCCCGACGTCAAGCACTCCAGGCCTCAAGCAGGCTAAGAAGGCCTCAAAGAAGGGCAAAAGCGGCAAGGGCAAGAAGGGTAAGAAGGCCTCCAAGCCCAAGGGCGGTGCGAAGAAGTCCAGCAAGGCCGAGGACAACACCTGGGTCGACCGCTTCTCGGTGGGCAGGAGCCCTGAGGAAGTCGACGGCGAGGAGCTCGACTACCACATGCTCATCTACTGCTTCTTTGAGGATTTCAACGTCATCCGCAACTACGTCAACGAGCGCTGGGCCGACTACTTCTACGACAAGTCCGTCTCGCTCAACACCCTCGCCGTCATCACCAACGCCGCCGCCGAGCCTTTTCGCAACATGGAGAATGAGCTTCTCTACATTCTTCGCGATAATGGCCTCTCGAACCTCTGCACGTACGACGCGATGATGGAGTTTCTCCTCAACGAAGTGGGCATTTTGCATGTTGACTACGACTACAAGCCCGCGTCGAAGGAGGAACAAGACGAGAAGGTCTGGCGCGACGAGTATGACTGGCTAGCATGGTCCGCATACCAAGGTATCAAAAATGTCTTTGACATCACGCCGCCAGGGAAGATCCCCATGATCCCTCCTTCAGCTCGCCCACGACCCGAGTATGGCCCCATTACCGGTGACGACTTCGCGGATTTCAACAACATTTGCATCTTTAATCTATTAACGGAGATCGCTGCAGTGCATTCGATGAAAAAGATGCAGGAGCAGCCTCCCGTCATACCAGGTCAACCAGAGATGGAGCTTGACTTTGAGAAGATGCTGGAGCTGCGCAAGTACACGTCTCACTTCGTCTTCTCCCTCCAACTTTATCTTGACATCCGCAACATCATTGATGCTCAGGTGGAAGTTGCATTTGAACAGCTCCAAGAAACGGGCAAAGTGGTTAACCAGTGCACAAGGATGTCTATCAATACGTGTGACACCGTCTTCAAATCGTATTGGGGAAATTTAGCGAAGCGCGACATCAAATTCATGGAGTGTTACATCTTTCATGATTTCACGTTGGCCAACAAGAAACTAATAGCAGACTGGAATGGCCTGGACGTTGAGGATGGACTCCCCTCGTACGAGCTATTCCGCCGTGAACCTGTCTGGCCCGCATTGCTTGATTTTCGGACTAAGTTGCAAGCCACAATTATGAGCATTCGTCTTCTTTCCCGAACACCCGCGCCCCTGTGGTCTGGTGTGTTATACACCATTGCCAAGCGGGACTACGCCGACATGCCCTCCTGGTCAGAATTCGACAAGTTCCTGGCGTTCCACGAAACGGATCTCCTCGGATTCCATACACCCGTCACAAGCGAACTCAAAGCTTCCGATGTTCTTGTTAAGCACACGACGATCTCTAAAGGCAAGCTGTACCATATCTGGGGAGACCTCCTCAAGAAGACCGATTGTGTTGCTAAATTTCACGAGCGCTACGGGGAAAATAAAGTTTGGAAGCGTGGAAACATGGACTACATCGCTCACATCGCCCGCCATCACCTGGGCCTGCCTGTCGACTCCAACGTAAGCCCTTTCGGCATTCCGCAAAAGTTTGCAAAGACGAAACAGGCGACGGGTGAAGAAAAGACGAAGGACATGTTGCAGCGCATCCAGCGGGTCGGCAACATGCGCCACGTCGAGGTCCTTCAAATTCTGGACCAGGTTGTGGAGTCAATCGTGCATGGCGAATTTGCAATCAACTATTACAAGCTGGACTGGGAAATCCAAAGCTTTGCCGTCTTCCTGCGGGAGACGCGGGAGACGTCGTCGGAGAAGGGTCTGCTTGGGAAGCCCGATGGCAGCGTGGACGCGTACCTGGCCAGTGACGACAACGACGTCTTGCTAGGCGAGGTCATTAGGTCCGCCATCAGTCGCTCCGCCGATCAGAAGTGTGTTTCTCGTGTGTCTGATGAAGTCCGTAACAGGGTGGATGTAAACGACTACGATTATCTGTACAAGAAGTTCATGGAGACCAAGGACGGGATGGGTCGCATCCATAACGAGGAGTACGGCGGAGACCAGCAATGGACGGACGACGACGAAGATGGAGAAATGGAAAGTTATGACCGGGGATCATAGAAGGCGACATGCAGGACAACTACGAGCTGGGCTACGATGATCTGGATAAACATTAAGGAGGGCATCAATGACAACTTCCATGGATGATCCGCGATCCGTGAACGACGGAGAGTAACACGTCACTTTCTGGTGCCGACTTCCGAACCAACCCCGCGATTGTCTCAACGAAAAAGAGTCCTCAATGTCGAAATGCCAAACCGCCGACGGCGATTTCAAGGTCCCGTTCGCCTAACTACTGTTGACGCGCGCGCCCGTCAGCCCTACAGCGAAGAACAAACAACTTGCCACGCCACATGGAGTAGTCAGCATGTGCCTATACGAAACGTGCCCAACACGGCGAGTGTCAGCATTGGATGCGTGGTGAGGAAACTTACCCAATGTGGGAAATAGCCAGCATGTAATCGGAAAGCTTGGTTCAGCCGCCAATCGCCTGCATCGCCGCGAGCGCGAGCATCATTCCGTCTTGGGCCCCGCGCGCGGCTCTCCGGCGGTTTGGAAGAACGCCGACCGCGCGGGCTTCCATTTCACGCACAGCACGTTATGTATTCGTATGCACGCACACTCAGCGTCTCGCAGCCACAGTGTGCCTCTCTGCTGCATTTAAGTGAGGCCACTTACTCATCGCGCACCTGGTAGTGGAGGCGGTCTATGAATGCGGCCCATGTGTGCATAGTTTGTATATAAGAGCCATCTCAAGAATGCCAACCGTTTCAACCACAATGAACACCAACCAGACTCTCTCATCTCCTAACCCTCTTCATCTCCCATTCACAAAACATCTTCACATCACACGACTACCACACATTCCAAGCACCAAGGATGCACTCCGCCATCGTCAACGCCTGGGGCTCTCCCCCAACCTACACCACTGTCCCAGACCTCCCAGCACCCTCACAATCACAGATCCGCCTCCGCGTCCTCGCAGCCGGCACCCACCGTCTCGTTCTCTCCCGCGCCTCCGGCAAGCACTACACCTCGACCACCCTCCCCCACCACCCCGGCGTCGACGGCGTCGGCGAAGACCCGACAACAGGCCAGCGGTACTACTTCGCCTCTCTCCAATCCGGCTCCTTCTCAGAATTCGTCAACGTCGAGCGACACTTCGTCGTCAAGCTGCCTGAGAATGCGGACCCGGTCACGGCCGCCGCGTTCATGAACCCGATCATGAGCAGCTGGATGGCCCTCTCCGCGCGCGCGGCGCCTCAAAAGCCGGGGTTCACCGTCGCCATCCTCGGAGCGACGAGCGCCAGCGGGCGGGTCGCTGTGGACGTTGTGATGTCAAAAGGCGCAGGCAGGGTGATTGGGATCGCGAGAAACGAGGCCGCGCTGGCGGAGATTCCGCTTGACGAGAGGATCGTATTGAAGCCCGAGACGGACTGGTCTAAGCTGGGCGAGGTCGACGTCGTTTTGGACTATGTGTACGGCGACGCGGCCGCGGGGTTGTTGAAGGCGTTGCCCAAGCCGGAGAGGGAGGTGCAATACATTCACATCGGCTCTGTGTCGCGGGATGAGACGATGATGCTGCCCGGGGCGATTCTGAGGGGGAAGAGGGTCGCGTTGAGGGGCGCAGGGCCTGGAAGTTGGACGATGGAGGAGTATGCGAAGGAGCTTGGGGGTATGGTCGAGATAGCGGCCCAGTTGGAGAGGAAGGGTGTTACGGTGGAGGCGTTTAGAGATGTCGAGACGGCATGGGGGAAGGCACGGGTTGGCGGGGATCGGATTGTATTTGTGAGTGATGACATTGCCAAGGACGCGTGAGGGAAGGGACACGGTCATTTCACACAAAGTTGGAGGGTGTAAGGCGATGGCGAGGGAATTTCAGATGGAGATCTCGCATAGTATGATATCATAGCAACGTAAGTTGAACTTTGAAGGGATTCATTTCAGATATTATTCTTGTGCTGAGCAAACCCTCTCTACCGTGAGACCCTCTCACTTGAAATCTCAGGATGTGGATGCACCAAGCTTACCTCTTATACTACACGTCGTTAGTCACTTCGCCCCTATACCAGAATGTGAACTTACCCTTGAAGAACGGTGAACCAACAGCCTGAGCAACAGCCTGTGCCACAAGCTTCTGGATGGCCACGCCGGGGTGGTAGTCATTGAACCACAGGCAGCTGACGCCGTCGGCGTTGTAACAAGTAGCATCAGGAGCGCCATAAGCCGTGGGGTTGTTGATGGCCTTGTCGAAAGGTGCAGTGGTATCGACAACCCAGGATGTCACACCCGAGTTCTTGGCCTTGAAGGCAGCGAGGTTGCTGTTAATGAGGTCGTTGTACTGCTTGATCGCGGCCGCGAGCTGCGCATTCGAGTCGGCGCCGTTGGCGAGCATCAGAGGCGTCTTTTGCGTAGCTTTCGTCTGTCAGAGGCATAACATGGAGGCATCAAATGGCGGAAAACTCACGAGGTACGCTCAGCAGCACAAACTTCCTCACTCCAGCGTTGTACAAGATCTGCAACTGATCAAAGTACTTGCCCAGGACCTGAACAAGGAGCGTCTCCCTGTTACTCAGCCAGAAAGCGTTCCCAACATCATTTACACCCATCCAGACCCCGGCAAGGGTGTTATCCGCCGTCCAGGGCGCCCAGCTCGGCTTCGACGCCAGGCTGCGCGAGAACTCAGCCACCTGGTCGATGAAGCTCAGCACGGTGCTCGCGTACGGCGCGATGAGCGTCGCGTCGGTGGTGGCGCCGCCGTAGGCGAGGTTGTAGCTGTAGACCAAGCTGGCGTTGAACTGCGTCACCATGAAGCCAACCCAGTCGAGGCCGCCCGAGGCGGTCCAGCCGGGGAGATCGGGGTTTCCGAGAGGGTTCTGTGGGTTGGGCTTTGTGGAGTTGATGTTGAAGCCTGTTTGGGAGTAGGAGTCGCCGCTGGATGAGGTGTTGGTGATTGTTCATTTAGATATAGAGTGAGGGAGGCTTACAAGGTGATGAAGTACTTCACTCCGGAAGGCGAGCTAGTGGCCGTAGCCGTCGCGCCGGCGGACGAGGAGGTCCGGACGGTGGTCGTCGCTGTTCGGACGGTGGTCGTGGCCGGGACGCTAGCAGCGGTTGAAGTTGACGCGGCGACGGTGCCAGGGACACATTGGACTGACTCCATGAGTTTCAAATCTTGAATTCCGTGAAAAGCATCAACTCACAGTACCAAGGGTTCTGCGAAGAGCAATAAGCCCCCGCAGCGCAGCTCGTCGCCCCCGTCCAGCCCGTTCCTCCACACTGCCCCCACACCGCAGCCTGCGCGTTGGCAGCGCCAGCAAGACCGGCCGCAACAAGAATTGAAGCCGTGAGACGAGCCATCTTGAGGAAATCTGAAGATGAGAGAGGGGGAAAGTCTGGCTTGGCAATCAAAGGGCCAGATTGAAATACACATACATGCGTTCATCCCACCGGCTTTATATCTTCCCATCGCCTCATCTCACCAACCGTCCATCGCCGGCACCGCGTCTCCGAAGCCATACCCAAACCGGGATCGTCAGCTGTCACCCCCGCCTCGCCGTTGCTGCCGGACCATTGGCGGAAAAGATCAGGGGCAGCACGGAAGCGGAGCCTGTCGTGCCTGATTAGACGGCAGAACCCGGGTCCGTGGATCGGTTTGGAATGGGATGAACTGCCAGAGGAACGAGGGGAAGCTGGCTTGTGGTTTGTTGGCGAGATGGCGGAGTGGGTTGGGTAGCGTGGTGTTTATGCGGGTGCGCGGAGGGAGGGCATCCCCGACCCCAAAGGGGAAACGCGGGGGATCCACATTGGTTGGCACCGCCGGATGAGCGGGAGCTTGGGGAGAGGGCCTGGAATTCTGGTTTAATTAAATATTGCTGTGTGTATGCTTGTCCTACTGAATTTAAGTTTGAAACGGTTAATGTATTTATTGAGCCTGGATCGGATCCGAAGGTGACGGCGGCTCCGAATGAACCAGGGCAATTGTCTAGGCCGCTTACACGTCTCTATTGGCCTCACATTTATCTTAAGACGGCTCTGTTGCTTACAACAGCACGGCTTTGGTTGATCTCCATGCGGCTCACTCTCTTCAAACCTGTTCAAGAATGGGACATGAACGCATGAGTATGCTCACAAATTCATGACGCGATTCATACAAGTCGTTTCTTCTTTTCAAGTCCATATGACCGAAGCGTGTGAGCCGTTTTCCTATGTTTAGTTTGACTTCATGCTCATGGTATCCGTATTCTATGAGAGGCTTTTTCCCTTAGGGATATCGTATAAGTCTCAAACTCTCGGTCGCAACCCTGGCAACAAGTTCACGCTGAGTCTTCAACCATCCCCATTGACTCGAGGACGTTCATGAGAACCTTTCTGCACTGCCTCCGGTATTCACACGCCATGAGCTGATTCCTCGTCGCTTCGTACTCGTCCACTTCGAACTCAGACTGATCGAGCCTTTCCAACTCTTGGAAGATCTTGTTCTGAATTATGGCCACGGTCTGCTCCAACAACGGCGACGAATCCTCCGGAATCTGACCCGTTAGAACCATTCTTAGCCGCTCTTGGTTGACCGCAGCGCCCTCGACGCCATCCGGCACCGGCAGCAGCTCATCCCGGTGCTCCTCCGTCGTCTGCGCCAGGATCAGGTCCCAGATCACGGTGTCCTGCACATGCCTAAATGCAGGCAAGATCTTCTCGGCGTCGACGTCAGGTACCAGCTGCACGAACCGCGCAGCCACAGAACTGGGATGCGCCACCGGCCGCAGGGAGATGAGATAATCCCTGGGCTTCGTCGCCGACCCAGCACCGACCTCCGTCGAGGGTGCGGCGCCTCGCTTCTGGACGTGGACGTAGTCGTTATGCAGACCCTCTGACTCGGGTATCCGAAAGCCGTAGGCCAGCATCAGTTCGGCGTTCGTCTTGTTGGTGCCGTAGTTGTTGTACACCTGGTCGCCGGGGCCGTAGGCGTCTAGCGTTCGCAGCGCGCAGGTGTCAACGGCATCTTCCGGGTGGTCCCAGGAGATCTTGGCCAACGTCGAGTGGTTTCCGACGTCGAAGAGAGGGAGGAGTAGAGAGAAGTCGTCGATCGCGCAGCCATCTGGAAGGGTGAGGGTGTGCTGTCGACTAGCAGGGATGACCAGGGACGGGCGGAAACTCCGACTGGTGAAGATGCAGTAGGCCCAGTTGTAGAGGAGGCGTGTGTAATCTTTACGGACAGGGTCTTCGCCGAAGGCAGCCATAGCTTGTTTGTATTCTGACTTCAGGCGCGCCTTGATTTCGGTGATGGCGACATGGATGTTGGTGTCTTCCAGCAGCTCAATGTCGTCGGATGGCCAGAGCGGGGGCAGTGCCCATGACTGGAGGTGTTCTGGTTGTGGCAGGGTCCTGATGTAAGGGTACCAGAACGAGTCCTTGCCAAGAAGGTACTGGCCGATGAGGAAGAAGCGACCAATGACATGTGGAGGGACGCTCTCGAGGAATGATGGTGGGAAGGGAGGTGTGTCTTGGTGGTGGAAGCCTGGGTTCGGTGTGGTGGTGGCGTTGAGATAAGATAGCGTGAGACCCAGGGGGCAGGTGACGACCGTATCGCCGGGTTTGACACCGGCACTTGCTGGGGAGACGCGGAATGAGTTTCCCGTTGCTGGATCGTTGTAGATTTCGACTGATGGGTGGAGGGCGGCTCCGTGGGATTTCGACCACGCCGTTAGCTCGTCCATCGTGGCGCTCCCTCTAGTCTCTGGACAGCTCTGGATCCGGGGTTCTGGGCCTTGTGAAGGAATGTGAATGAGCGACTTTCTGGATAACGCAGCCCTCAAAAGCTTAGCTTCTTTAGCAGTTGAGTGAGACTTGGCGTGAGTGAACGGGCGGCCGACGTTGGAAATTTTTTAAACCGATTCACCTTCGGCGGTGCGGGGTAGAAATCAAGGCGAAGGTGGGGTTCACGGCCGCTCACCGAGACAGTGGACCGGATGACGCTTAAGGTGGGGTGAAGAGCCGGAGGGGTGTGAGATCGTTGGATCAGACCAACAGATCGGGGACCCCCTGATGCAGGTCCATCCATCCCTGTCAACAGTCTATCACACCTTCAACTGGCGCTATTTGACTTGTGTCAATAGAAGTATTCTGTGTCTTGGTGTGCCAAGAGATGACTGGGCATATCTCACGCCGAGGAATCCATGGCGCGGAACAGTTGAAGATCCAGACCTTTGGGACTCTGTTGCACCCTGTTAGCGTTACCAAACCATTGGGCTCTCCTCTACGTCATTACTACCATGAATCGAGACAACAAGGTTGCATGGATTTGCGCCTGGGCTTATTCGAAGTCGAGTCTCACATTTGAAGAACTGGGGCTCATGGGGTGGTGCGAAAATCATGCAGCTAGGTGCCGTGCATGTGTTGTTGTTCAAGAGAATTGCGAAATCCAGGGGTCATTTTTACTGCAGTAATCCAATATTTCGTTTTCACTATGGTTCTCACTATCTTTCGTCTTTGGCGTCCGTTCTTGCTGTCGGCCGTCCTCCTCGACATCTTTGAATTTATGTAACTTCAGGCAGAAAAGGCGTGGTCTCACAGTATTTTCACTTCAGCCGATTTTGGCAGGTTCCTAGAGCTGAACCCAACCTCAAGGCGGAATTGCCCCGCCGGAACGCGCCAGGTCTGAGCAGTAGCATCCCAATAGCTAACGTCTCGCCGGTTCAACTCAAAGACCACCTGCTGGGTTTCACCTGGAACGAGTTCAACCTTCGAGAAACCCCAAAGGACCCTCATAGGCGTCTCAGGAGGGGCGGAACCAGCAGGCATTAACATATAGAGTTAGACGACAGTTACGCCGCTGCAGTCGCCAGTATTTGACACTTAGATCGTCGGGTTTGCAACCAGGGTAAACAGTTCGCTCAGAGGCATAGACGAGCCATTGCCTGCGCAAGCCAGATATTTCACGTTATCCGTCAAGGTATTAACCGAAAGGTCTAAAGCGAGTTCAAAGGTAGTATAGCTGCGACCGAACCCAAACCCATACAAAGGCTCAATCTCCATCGCATCGAAATATCAATAGTCAATCATCAGGCCTTCCGTCAAGTTGGATTGCCAGGCAGTGGGGGAAGTTACTTCATCACCAGTGAGGTTCGTGACAGGAATGTCGTAGTCCGCTTCCATCACCAGTACAGTGTATAGTAATCTACCAGACGGATTGTCGTCGCCCCACAGGATGTCCGCGAGAGAATTACCGGTCTGTTCCCCAGGCAGGTGTGCAGCGATTATGGCGCGAACATTGGGGTGATTAGCCCATGGATAGTGTTAATGCCGACGGAGTGAGTGACCACCACAGTGTTGTTGCACATGTTTGCAACTTGTGTGACCACTGCGGTGGAGTTCCAATCTGCCTCAAATGAGACGCGATCGAATCCTTCGGCCGCCAATGTCTTGAGAAAGACGATACTTACTTCAGGTACGGGGTAGATACTGTGAAAGTCCCCAGCAGCGAGACGCTCATTGTTGAGGATATACTGCACGCGAGCACCAATACCTTTGGCACGCTCCTTGATGGCGTCCAGCGGAGTGACTAAGTACGTATGGCGAACGCTGCTAGACCCTCCACCGATACCTAGGGTCCCGTACTCGAACCCGACGTTCGTTGCAGGCGGGTCTTGATAGATGAGACCGTCCGTCAGATCGCCAGCATCGTTGCCGAAAACGCCAATGTCCATAGGAGTAGTGAGAGGCAGCGTGTTGTTGACGTTCTTCAGAAGAACAGCACCCGCGGCCCCGATCTCTCGAATAAGCTTTGCGTGATCACCACGTACGTCTCTGGCAGAGGGTTTGCTTACAAGGTCTCCCGAACTCTGTTGATACTGAGCTGCAATGACGGATGGGGTCGAGCGATCCAGACTTGGAAAGCTATCGTCGTCTTGGCCCAGAAGGTAGTACTGGGCCAGGATGCGACCAACCATCTCGTTGACCCGGTCCGTCGACACACTGCCATTCTCAACCGCCGTCTTGACATGGTCTTTGAACCAAGAAACACTCTGCCCAGGAACGGCTATGCGCGGCATCTCCAAGTCCAGGCCAGCGTTGATAGAGGCGGCGGTCGAATGTGCGGCATGGTAGTCAGACACGGTCTAGCCCTCGAACCCTAGTACTTCTCGCAGGATACCAGTCAAGAGCTTCGAGTGCTCGCAGGTATACGTTTGGTTGAACCGATTGTAGCTGCACATGACAGCGGCAGGCTTTGCATTGACGGCATCCATAAAAGGCCTGCTTGCTCGCAACAGCTTGACTGATATTGAGATATGTCCCGACAATTCGGCCGTCAGCGTTAGCCTAGGTATGCCACTCTTCATGTTTTCAACGAGTCGGTGATCCGAGAGTTCACCGGCGCCACGGTTGACCTGGCAAAGCACCAAAACCCCGAAATCGGCGCAGGTTCGATCATTACCATCACGCATAATACCACCACCAAGAGCATCTCGGCTGTCCTTCGAGAGGTACATGATTTAGCTCCATCGTGCCGTTTGCACTAGAAATCTAGCTCATTGTAGTACATACGGGAGGCGATGGGGACCTATATACCGGGGTTGATGGGGACCTGTTGGTTATATGTCAATATCTTTGTCGGCCACAGCTTTCTTCCAATACTTGTCGATCCTCACAATCCGACCATTCACTCTAGGCTCGTCACACTTAGAAAAGAAGCTTCTTGTGAGAGGTTTATTCTTTCTCGGCATCAATGGAGACACTTTCCAATCAGAAGACACCGGCTCACGCATGTCACCTGCCTCACTCCCTTCCCAATCTGACCAGATTTCCAATGGGTCTTCTCCCCAAGCCTCCTCGCCGTTGCGCTTTTTAAAATGCCACATTGCGGGTTCATGGCCACCACCTTCTCTGAACCGTTCCAGGTGGCGAAGGTGCGACATGTGTTCGCGAGCATACATTGGTCGTTCATCATGTTCCCAGGGCACCACGGGCTGACCTGTAGTGATGTCGTCTTCCGTGATAGACTCCAGCTCATCCAAGTCATCTTTTCCTGGTTCGTAGGACCCATCGGTGTCAAGGAACATGTCGTCATCGTATGTTTGGGCCTCCTGGTTCAAGATGCTGTCTGCCCTAGGTTTAGTCCGGTGAATGCGACATCCTCCGCCATGTTCCAGCCCGAAAGTTTCCAAGTCCAAATTTGGAATGTTTCTTACGAATCCTGGCGGCAAGGAGTATCCGGGAATCATGTTCAAGTGAAGGTGCCGCAATGTATCCGCATGCTTCTCGAGGAAAGAGGCCAACCCATTTAAAGAGAAAGGCACCCCGTCCAAATACAGCGATTCCAGTCGGGGCATGAGCGATAGGGAAGCAAAAGGGCACTGGTTTGTCCCGTCGAGAGTCACATATCTCAGACCTTCGAGGCCAGGTACGCGTTCAGAAGGGAAGGGGGGAATCTCTTTCCCGACAATATCGAAGCATAGCCGTAGGCTTGACAAGTTCCGTGAAGCACCGAGAATCTCGCGTAGATGGAGCATGCCGTCCGGATTTTGATTGAGACAACAGAAATGCAGGCGCTTGACAAGATCGAAACCATTCGTGCTCGAGATGTGGTATTTGATAGGAACCATGTGAAGTTCATCGATGAACGGTCCACCTGACCACTGCTGAGAAGAAACTATAGCTTTCTGAAGGAAATTCTGGATCCCAGAGTAGTCGTTGTCGATATATGACGCCTCGTCGCTCTGGAAAAGCTGAGCAACAAATGGATAGCCGTCGACTGAATCCTGGAGCGGTCGGTCAGGATGCATAGGCTCTGAAACAAATGTAGATAAGCCCGGCATGCCGCGCAAAGAAGCGCAGAAAACAGGAAAGAAGTCGGCCGTGACTTTTTTATTCGCCGCTATCAAGCCGCGACTGTACAACCGACAAGGTTGGAACGCAACATCCAACTTCCACCAGAACAGAGATGCCGCTTCGGTAAATATGTTATTGCGCCACGCGTTTTCCTTTCGGGATAGGTCCGGCCACGTGAGCTTTTTCTGTTCGTATTTGCCTTTGCGCCAGTTCTTGAGGCGACATTTAGGAGGCTCCGGACCGTCCGAGAAGTGCGGGTGCCTCCCTGGACCGTTGAAGAGGCGCAAATTGGACTCGTTGCCGGACAGCTCGTACCATGCGACTGTGCGAACAGCTTTGGCAAGGTGCGGCGTTGCGGCAATATTCAGGAAGGACTTTCGATCTCTCCATGTTCGGGAGATGCCAATACGTTCAAATAATCGATCCGTTACCAGAAACGCAAAAAGTCGACACGTTTGCCGGAGCGCCTTGAAATCAGGTTGAGCGAGGCTTTCGTCTGCGAGAATGGCCTCAAAGATCTCTACTGGGAAGATCGGCGACCTGTCGCTGCTATGACAAGCATGCGAGGGTAGTGCGATATATGCACCAGACAGTGTATTCGTCGAGTCAATCTCCATCGTTCGATCGTTGTTCTGTCGCGTCTTGTGAGACGATAGGGCTTTGTAGTTCGTCGCTTGGAGTTAGTGGCTTCATTCAATGTTTCGATGCATATTTTAGACTTCGAGGTTTGCGTCACCAACAGCTGTTGAATGTCTTGGCCGCTGCCTAATTGTGACCTTTAACTGGTTGTATCCACTGTCATGCAGATTGAGGCCAAACATCCTGGGCCATGCAGAGTCGCCTGGCTCGCCAAGATCACCCCGATCGTGCGGCCTGAGAGGGTGGTAAACCGGCAGCCCGCACCTGTAGGCGAAAGCGAGTCGAAGTGCAATAAGGCGGCCAGTTGTCGAATGTTATGAGATGAACCGAGCGTCATCGTGGAGGAATCGAAGTCGGCCGAGTGTTTTTGCTAATGGCAACTGCAAAGACAATAAGTTTATTACTGCAACAAAGTAAAACTCTTTCTCTTGAGGGACGTTCTGTATGTTTACGGCCAAGGAAGTTCAGAGGCCTTCTACATGCCACATACCTCATTGCTTATACTGATGTAAGTTCATAATGAATGCTCTATGCTTGTTAGTATGTTTTAATAAGCAGCTGCGGAGTTATGGTTGTGAAGCTCTTAATGCTGGTTGTTCCACTCTTTGGCAATCCCGAACAACCGAAGCCCCCGCATCTCGCCGAATCACTTCTCGACACTCTCACTCTTTCGTATTTTTCGTATGATTCTCCATATTATACCTAAGTCTTGCCTCAACTTTGAAGTAGAGCTCTCGCTGCTCCGCAACACTGCGCTGAAAGCAAAAAGAAGAACGAAACAATAGTGCCGGGCGATGATGACGCCGACGACAGCGCCAAAGGATGGCAATATGCGTCGATGGGTGAAGATGAAGAAGGGACCAACTATGTAGAGCTTGACGACAAGGTAAGCTTCCAAGCCAGTCACGTTGGTTTCTCAGTAAACCCATAACGGGTAAGCAAAGTTTTACAGCTTAAAATATATGATCCACATTCTAGGTAAGATACCAGAGATAAAGCATCAGCCAGGCCGTAAATGTCCAAACTCTGCAGAATCTCTTCCACGAATTTTGCTTACTTCACACCCCTAACATCTTTTCCAAGACCATGATTCGCCGCCTATCAATCTTTTACGATGCCTCACATTATTTCCCAAAAGATACGACGCCAAATATTTCGATCTTCAAAGTCTCCTGCACCCAAGCAGGCCCAACCCCACAATCCACCCGCTAGGACAATAGAACCAGTCCCTGAAGGCTACACAGCGCCAACAGTTCGGGCACCGAAAGGGCGTTTGCAAAATGTCTTACGACGCGCTCGCAAAGTTCACCCAAAGCCTAACCTCGTCAGAAACCCCAGAGTAGTCAACGGTTACTTCATCTCTGGGTACGCCACGATTGAAATCATTCCGGCCGAGCTCGTTTTGTTGGTAGCCAAAGATCTGACTCTTAAGGATCGTGCGATGTTGGCTCTGACGAGTAGAATGATGCTCTTCAAAGTTGGGCGGCAATGCATCATCGATTTCAATTCGAGCATGAATACAGAAGAAAGACTCCATTTTCTACGTCAATTAGAGCGGGAAGTGCCCAGCATGAGAAACGTTCTTTGCTATCGGTGCAAGGTCTTTCATCCACCAGAATCCTCAGAGCCACCTAAGTATTTGGAAGAGAGTGGTCGGCGTGCCCGAGCCTGCTGGGACATACCAAAATACCCCTTAATGGCTTTCCACAGGAAATACTCATCTCCTCTTTTACCGCCCAAAATACACTTGAACATGATAAGGGCTGTTATGAGATCGTATCGCAATCGCATGAATGCATATGGTCTGGCAGATTTATCTTCCAGGACTCTTTTCACACGCGACTACCACGAGCCCAAAGCTTTGCTAGTTGCAAATTGCATCGTAGCCGAGGGAAACCTGTTACTTCGAACTGTTGTCACATTGCTACCATCGAAAGAGAAGGAAAAGGTCCGACATGCAGTACGATACCTTTTTGGTATACTGAACCTCGCCTTCGTCAGGTCTGTCCCCACCTCAAGTGGCGCGAGATATTTCCGCATATCTTCATGGGAACACCACCTGATCCACCATCAAACGGCCTCGCAATGCGGGACCCCATGGATCACAAGTATGACGACGTCTGGAAAACTGAAAGTATGACCAGAGCCAAGCGAGGGCGTTCTGTCATCTGCGGTTATTGCTCCACGGTTTTCAACTACAGTTGGAGGGACTTGGCAAAGAATGGCTCTAGGATTGTCTCACTCGTTTCTTACAAGGTTTTAAGGGAAACAACACGCGATTACGAATTCGACAGGCAGTGGAATTGGCACATGAATGATCCTCTTGACTACAGCGTCTTGAACAGCCGTGTCTCGAGCTTTGGGATGTATGCCCCAGCCACATGGATTCGTGCGACAAAAGATATTCCAGAGTTTGATACACGAAGGTGTACGCTCGAACCAAGATGTTTCGAAGAATTGGATACGTTGTAGCGGCTGAATAGAGATCGAGCGTCCAAAGTCTTCAGCCCGTGGAACAATGGCGATTCCGCCTTCCCGTCCGAACTTGGCACTGGGGGAAGACGGCTACCTGGAATGCGCAAAGCCCCGTCATATAATGCGACTGGGTACACCCCTTTCACCGATTGCCAATTGTTCCTTGTGGTTCACAAGATGAGACTGAACAGTCAATCAATCCCAAGGATGGCGAGATTGAAACTTGCACCAATCACACAAGACCCGCATGAACCGTGCGGCAACGCCCTGTGTCATTCTTATCTCCGGACTTGACTTTCACCGCAGGCGGGGGACCTTTTTCGAAACCTAGACCAACAAACTTGCCGAGAAATCCGAAAATTAATTATGAATTGAATTGGAAATAATTGATGAGAGCGTGGTGTATGATAACGTTGGATCTTTGAGTCGATAAGGTATAAAGCGTGACGACGAAGTCATCGATCGTCAAGAAGACAAAGCGATTTGGAAGACAGGACATCATTAATCAACTCAACTATCACTACTCACACAACTTTCAATATAAATTGACGAGGAAATGAGTTCAATCAAGAACGTAGCAGTTGTTGGGGTCAGTTGCTGTCCAAATTTTCATTGCCGGTGCTCGCGAGTTTACGCTTCGATTAACATACTGTCATGTAGGCCAACGGGAGCATCGGAAGCCATGCCGTCCCCGCCCTTCTGGCTGCCGATTTTGTCGTGACTATTGTCACGCGATCTAGCGAGGGAAAGCGTTTCCCACCGCAGGTGAAAATTGCCGTCACCGACTTCAGTCGGCAGTCGCTGCAGCAAGCGTTATCAGGACAGGACGCCGTGCTCTGCGCTCTCGGCCACGCTGTCTTGGATAGACAGGTCGATGTGATACATGTCGCTGAGAAGGCTGGCGTGAAGAGGTTCATCCCTAGCGACTTTGGTGTTCCGAAAGGCCCTAATGATGTTCCCGACTACCGCGCCATTCTGGGGAAGAAGGCGCAGGCTTCGAAACTTTTTTTGAAGGAGAAGGCAGAGAAGAATGGCAACTTCACCTGGACATCGTTCTTCAATGGTCCTTTGCTTGATAGGGTGAGCACCGTGTTATCCTTATCGTCTTGGTCGTTCCTATCTTCTCTGTTGCTTCTGTCGTGTCTCGTCGTCTCTGCTGTTCCTGTTGTCCCCATCCAACCAAACAGCAAACTTCGAGTTGATCTTGTTGCTAACCTGTTGCTAAGTCACTGGCGATGTTCCCAGACTTTGATTTTGACCTAAAGCAACATCCGGCAACCATCTACGACTCCGGCAATGAACCTTTCACTGCGATGAGCATCGCCAAAATCGGAAAGCCCATCGCAGCTGTCTTCAAGCATCCCGAGGAGACCAAGAACCGACACGTTAGCATCGCTGCTCTGACTACTTCCCAGAGGAAGATCCTTGTCGAGCTGGAGAAGCAGACAAACACGAAATGGAAGACCACGACGGTCAGCACGGACGAGGCCAGGCGAGAGGGGCGGATCAAGCTGCAGGATGGCGACTAGTATGTCGCGTATGTCGCGTTCCTTGTCGCCCAGCTTTACCAGGATGGAGCCGGGAGGTCTGTCCTGGACGGAGCGGATAATGATCTGCTGGGGGTCGAGCAGGAGAGTTTAAAGGACATCGTCAAGGGTGCGCTTACATGGGCCTGATCAGGGAACCTGTCTGAAGCAAGGCGATATCAAGGCAGTAACTCGAACATCCGGGTGGAATCATGTCTTTCAATTGAGGGGTTCGTGAACTCAAGCCTTGTCATCTCCACAATGCTAGATCGTCAGAAGCCTAAGCAAATACTGGTTCCGGGGTTTGTCGGTAGTTGGGCGCCGACTGTTGGGCTGGCGATCATCAGCCTCCGTTGCCTGGTCGAACCTAACTCTATTTCGTCAATATTTACTTGGGTTGGAGTGACGCGACCGCTGGTGGAGCTTGGCTAGTCGGGCTTTATCCAGGGCCGACCCAAAGCTTAATCAAATCAACAGGTAAATAGCTGCCCAAGGAGACGCCCCAGGTAAAAGATCGCCGTGTTCGTGAAATCATGTTGACACGTAGGGCCTCTAGCCTGCGAATATTCGTGTCAGCTTCAGTCGTTAGCGGTCGCGGTTCTCTCAACCTGACGACGCCGTCAGCGGCTTGGCGACTTTAGTTCCCGGAGTGCGCTCCGCCCGGCACCTGCGGCTTCGACTTTGTGGGGAAAGCTGTCAAAGGACGAGAGTCGTTGCGTCGAGTCGTTGCATCGGAGACGGTTTGTCCAACAGCGTGTGGCTATGGCCCGATTGCTGAGGGGCTTCTTCTTCATGAGTAATGTTTGCGTAAGATGGCTCATTGCGGGCGTGCATGTTCAGCTACGGCGCCAACAAAACCCTCTCTCTCGTCGTTGACCTTGGCGTTGATAATGATGTGTGGCTTTGCGGGGTCATCAGCGTGCAAGCCAAGCGGCGGCCAAGAACAGGAAAATTGTGGCTGTGAGCATGTGAAGTTGTCCTGGCTGGGACCAAGTGACGCGATAACAACAAATCAAAAACGCCAGTGAGTCGCCCAACGGGATGCGTTGAGATGACATGACGCATTCGGTGGTGCACTGCCAAACTGCCAACCCCAATATTCCGGATTCTAGAGCGCCATCGACCCCTTTTGGCTGTGCTGCTCGGTGCTGTCAAGGCGCTTATCGGGCAAACCAGACGTCGACACAAGCTTTATCGAAGGATCGGGTTTCGTCAGACCGTAATAATCAGCCCGTGTTTTTTTTTTTTTTTTTTTTTTTTTGGCCCTTCGTCTTAGCAGCCTCGTCCGGTCGTCATCTTGTCTAGCTGGGTTGGCTGGTGGCATGGCCCGAAGTGTCCGGGTGATGATGTGGCCATGGCGCCATGGACCGCGCCACGACGATCCCATCTTACTTTTTTTCTTACTTGGACGGGTGGTACGGTAGCGTAAAAGTATCGTCAACGACCGGTGCTGCCGGTTGCCGAAGCCCTCAGCGGTGTACTCCATACTCCCCGTCCGCGTCGAAAGACAGTTGAGGTTTGTAACAGGATGCCCAGGAGTCGGCCTATTGCCCACTTCACCGAGTTTCGGCACGCCCCTCCTCCGGTGCGGCACCGGGCTCCTCTCTCCCACTCTCTTCTCGTTTCCCTGGTGCAGCAAGCATGCTTCGTACATAGGTACGGATACCTGTGAAACGTAAAACGCCCCTCCCTCCACCTGCGTGTTGGCGGACCCTCTTTTGCGGGAATAGACGGGAACGTGAGATGATGAGGCCCGCCGCCAGTAAATTGAGGCCATTGGGAAAATCATTTTTTACGGCCCCCCCACGGACACGCGCTTGCAATTGCAGGTTGAGTGAACATTCGCCCGTTGTAGTGCGTGAGGTTCTATCTTGCGTGCTTCGCAAGACTCATCTGACATGTCTCTGCACACCCAATCCTCCCGCGCCCTTCCCGCATCGTCACCGTCATTTGATCCAACCCGCAAGTGCCGGCGCTGGGCGCATGTCTCGGTGTCTAAGACACTCTCAACCCTTTCCAGGGCCCTCACCGCAGGTCAGGAAGGGGCTCGCCAACCTGCCCTGGCGAATAGCACGATTCGGGCCCCTGGATAAGCCTTATCGCTTCATGGGCGCATGGCATCGCATCATGGGGGCGGCGGGCGGTCAATCAGTGCGTGCAATGTCTTAGTTGTCGCCAGGGAGAAAAGAAAGAGAGCCACATTGTTTACAACCATGCGCCACAGCAGAACACGAACCACCACCACCACAGCCAGAAAGCCAAGGTGTAGATCCGAGTGTTGTATCTGGGAGTCAACGTCCTCCTCCGGCAGAGCAACCCCCTTTCCTCGCCCGGCAGATGTCATCTGCGGCCTGGGCGGATGTGATGATGCGCTCCCCTCTTCAATCGCATGACCGCCGCAGCCACCCTGTCCACGTCGCGGCGGGCTGTTTTCATCCACTCAGGGACGCAGAGCTGACACCGCCCATCACATCATAGCAGGACGACTATGGGAACTAGGGCAGGGCGCGCGGGTGGGAGGTTTGGATGCCGGCCGGTGCGGGCGGGTTCAGGTTCAACTTGGGATTGGGATCTAAATGTTGTGTTGTTGGCCCTGCATTGCACGCTGATGTGTACTAAGCTAAGCTAAGCTGATGAGTACCATGTACGGATACGGATACCCTCTAAGCTGTAACCTTAGTCCAACTTGTCCAAGTGGCTTGCTTGATACGTACCCATCTGCCGCCTCACCAAAGCCTCCCGGCAACAACAAATTCAGCAGCATCAACAAGAAAATTTCACTTATTTTATTTCTCGCCAGGGGACCATGATGGAAACAAGGAGCAAAACGTCAAGCCACGAAAACTTCCCGCGTGCGAAGCTCCAGTTCTTTCTTGCCTCTGGCCCTCAGACATTGCGTGGTTCGGCCCTTTTTGCGTCCCATCATTCGCGTGTTCGTCCCAGGTTTCTAGAAAGCAAGGAGGCAACGCGCCAAAAGCAAAGCTGTGAAAAAGAGGTACCGATGAAAAAAATTGCTTGCCAGGGCCCAGTTTAATGCCTTGTCCCGGGCAGCGTCCGGGCCAGACGGAGCTCTCAGCGCACCCTCCCGGCCCCATCCTCATTACTCATTCTAGCCCGAATTACCTCAGAAGAAAAGACTCTGCGGCCTGAAAGGAGGCCCCCTTCAGGAGTCGTCAAGTCGCTCTTTGCAAAATGATGCGGCTAACGCTTGCGCGCTTGTTACGTTGTTACTGGCTGCAATGACTCTCGTCCAAGGGTGTGTGCCTCAACCATTACCTAGTATTCGTACATCAAGCAACATACGTACCGCCAGCCCACACCACACTAGCCACGCTTTTTTGATGACACCCACCCCTACCTTTACCTTGGTCCCTACCTGGACCTTTGCGGCCACCCAAATTGCCCACCCATCTGATGGAATGGCCTGAACAAAAGTCTCAGTGACCGCATGAGTAGGGATCGGTCTGGTTCCGTTGGGCGCCGCCGCGGGTCTGATCGCCATCGCTTCTCAGATTTTTAGGGCGCCTCGTCTCGAACGATCTGAGCTTTAGATTGGTGATCACTGCATAGGGCTTCCGGCACCCGCGGCTTATATAGTGGGCTTGAATCCCTCCTCCCCTTTCGTCGCCGTTCCTGTTGACCTCGTTGCTCGGTACTGCTTTCGACTTTGATATAAACATCGGGCTGCTCCTCACCATCTTGAGCACCTACCCATCGTTTCCCAACACAGACTCATACACTAGCACCAAGAAGCTATACACCCACGCTCATCACCACCTGCTTACATCCACACATACACATACAAGATGTTCGGTCGTCAACAACGAAACTTCCCCAAGCGAAGCGGCTCCGGCTACTCCTCCTGGCCCGAGAGCGACAGCGAGGACGACATGATCAGGCCCTGCGCCACCAACTCAGAGAAGCCCGAGGCCCACGTCACCATGACCGAATACGCCCCGGCCACCACCCCGGCCGCTGTGGAGAACGCCGCGAACCCGAGACCCTCCCTCACCGGCCGCCGCTCCTCCGCCGACGGCGCCGACCTCGAGGAGATGTGGGAGTGCATGCTGGAGCTGCAGCAGAAGTACCACTGCTACAACTCAACTCGCATGGAGATTGCCGCCGACAGCGAGGATGCCATGGAGATGATGCGTAAGTCCAATGTCAGGTCCGAGACACACATAGGTCAAGGTTGACTAACATGAGATTAGCTACCCGCGCCTGCATGGACATGCTCAACGACTCCATCGAGTCCCTTCCCGAGGATGGCTGGAAGAAGCTTAGCAAGTACCTCGTCCCGGAGTGTGACGCGTGTCAGAAGCCGCAGAAGTGGAAGTTCTGGAAGCACGCCTAGATGTTAGGTGCTCTTTTCGGACAGCGATCTTTTCTCCCTTCAGCGATGCGCGGAGCATAATGGCTCTGGTTAGAATGATACCCCATTTCACACATACAAAAAGTTTGGTTTTACATTTTCACACGGCAATTACTTGGGCGGATGGTGTGGCCTACATGGACGGAGGGCGGATCGGCGGGACGCTCATGGCTTGGAATCCCTTTGGTTTGCATTGAGGGCTTGCCCACATCATCACACAATACCCCATATTTCAATCGGCTAGATCAATCAATCACACAGTCGCGATCTCTTGCAGAGCCTCTCTACCGTTCCCTTCGGATTACCTATTTGAGGCAAACTATGAGCTGATGATCACCGCTTCGTGCTTCTCGTGGGACGACGGGGTGCGGGGTTGTGTTCGACGAGCCGGCCGTGTTACTCGGCCAGAAGGGGTCCGATGCAACCTCCGATCACGGAATAGACAGTTGCGATCGCCATTGCCTGCGCCCGCCCGATGTGACCGGAAACTTCAATAGTGTGCCGAAAAGCACATCAAGTCACAGCTACAAGTCGCCCCGGGCGTGAGATCGTCGTTGCGCCGTGAGTCACCGGCAGTGCACGATGGCTGCATTGGAAAACGACTGCCGGAGGTTTCTTTCCTGTTGTGGATTGCGACCAATCACCCGGCCTGCTCGAAAGGGGATTTCGATGTCGTGAGAGACTGACTAACTGCCATTGACTCCGACAGCCTGCCTGCCTCGGAGCTTCATCTGAGGTCTGACATATGTCACCAAACCTTACTCGCCAGAGACTCAACCTTGGGCGAAAGCCTAAATCATATCACCGTGGGGGTGAATGCTAATCGGCTGTGTAGTTCGGTGTACAGTTGCATCGCCCCCGGAAGACCGGCAGCATAGTCGTGTGAACTACAAGGCTGAAGTCAAACACGGCGGTCAAGAAACCCCGGATGTCACGAACGGAGGAGCGGGTTGCGCCGACAGATGGCAAGTAACTCTATTTCAATTTGCAAAATTCACTAAAACGCTAGAAAGAAGTCATGTGAAGCCCACCATCCCCTACACAGCCGCAGCAACCTCAACGGGGCCCTCGGGAAGTTTGCTCGCAGCGATATTGCACTGCCGGAACAACCGAACCTCGGTCTCTGCAAACGCGCCCACGACGGAGTGAATCACCCCGCGGTTGTGGAACACCACAAAGTCACCCTGCTCCCAGTCGTGCGCGTACACGTTCTTGGGCGCGATGCCGGGCCTCTGCAGCCGGTGCACCGTCTCCCGGACCTCCGCGAGGTTCTCCACCACCGAGCCGTCCTTGAGGTGCAGCTTCCGGACCGCCGAGGGGTGCACCTGCAGCGCGAGGCGACCCGTGACGGGGTTGCGCCAGCACATGGGCAGGATCTGGATCTTGTCCTCCTCGATCGGGGGTAGGTCGCCCATGGGCACCTCCTTGTCCTCCGAGACGAGGCCGAGGCCGTCGGAGCGGGACTTGGCGCTGGACATCCAGACGTACGGGTGCGGGGCGTACTCGACCTTTGTGGTGCGGACGAACTCCTGGTCTTCCGGGGAGAGGTTGTCGTACATTGCGTAGCCCGAGACGAAGGCCGTGGTGCCGAGGGGGACGGTCATTTCCTCGCCTGTACCGTCGTCATAGCGGAGGGTCTGCTTGCGGCCGCCGGGCACGCGGACGGCGAGGAGGGTGGTGGCGACGGGGGGCGCGAGGCCGTAGAGGGCTGCGTCGATGTGCCAGCGATAGAAGCGGGTGAAGTCAAGGTCGTCCTCGGCGGGGATGGTGGTGGCGTGGAAGGTGCGGTGGTGAGGGTGGCGGAGCTGTATGTTCTTCAGGCCCTCGTACTCTTCTACGAAGCCGTTGCCGATGACCTGCACTTGGGGCTGGTGGGGAATGGTCTTCAGGTCGGGGTGCAAGATGGAGCGCTTCGCGTCGATGGTCTTGGCGTGGCCGTAGGCGGCGCCGGCATCCGGGTCGAAGCGCTGGGTGATTTGATACTGCGCCTTCGGGGAGACGTGGCTCTGGTTCTTGAAGACGAGGACTTGGTGCTTGAAGAGGGCATCACGGATGGCGTCAAAGTCGGCATCTGGAAGATGTCAGCCTGGTGTTCAATATGAGAGAGTCCGAAGAACTTACCATAGGAGGTTACCGATTTTACGGGTATTCTCCCTTACTTGTGCAACATATCAACATCACTTTGTATCTTCAAGCGTTCTTACCAGTGAGATTTTCGATATCAACGTTGGAGACGACTGCTCCGAAATCGACAGCCGACCCCTCGGCGGGGGTAAGCGGTGTAATGGTTGCCTGAGAGGCCATTGTGGTCGAGGGAGTTGCGTGAGGCATTGGGAGAGATTGTGTAGCAGTAGGCTGACTTTTTCTGTCGAGAGTTGCAAACGGTCTGTGAGCTTCACTCAAGAAAGCCAGATGAGGGACGATTTGGGCCTTTCTATATGTTTTTGGGACAGCTAGCGAGTGCGTTGTGGAGGCACGGAAGCCGCCGACAGCCATGCGCTTTGTTACCTCCTCGGACTGCCCCGCCTTCCTTCAGATATCAGATAAGTGGCGAAGGATCACGATAAGATTCCCATGTGAAAACATGACAGCCGCATTTCCGGCAGCAAGTCCCCGTCAGCAAACCAGAGTGATTGGTATGGCAATTGTATTATGCAAAAAGGTCCTTCTGGACGTCGCTTATCATTCATTAATCATTAAGTTGGTCGTGTTTTGGTGTCAGTTCGGCTTTACCTCCCAAAGCCGAAGAGCGAGTCAGCCCCGCCAGTTCCTCCGACCCCGCGCTCTGTTGTGACAAACGGCCTCAACCTGGGTCACGGACAATTGCGTCTGACGGTGACTGTTTTCGCCTTCCGGACAATTTCGCGGGGTGCATAGCCGCCGGCTCCATGGCCTCGCTGTTCCCCCATAGCCCAATATGCGCGGTTCTTGAGCGCCATGCTCTAGAGCTGCCTTGCACAGCACACGGCAGAAAGTGATTCCATCTCGAGCCATTCCCCTAGTGCTTCTTGACCTTGTCCATCCACTCCTTGGAAGCCTTGGTGCCGTCGTGTGCCTTGCGGAAGAGACTTCGCTCCCACTCATCCAGACCGCGGAGGAAATCCTCGCTAGAGCCACCAACACCGTCATCGCCTCCCTTGCGAGCGTGTAGAGAGATCTCGGCTGCCCGCGTGACAAATGTCTTGCGCATCACCTCGCTCAGTTCGCGCTCGTCAAATAGGTCGAGGATGCGAGTGCCAAGGCCGTAGAAGTGGGCGCATTGATCCCGAACGGGTACGGCTCGCGAGTCGGCTTTGAGGGCTTGCACGACTTGGCTCGACAGGGCGGGAGGCAGGTTGAGAGTGACTGGGGCCTTGGAGTCTTCGCCGGTGCTGGCGAGGGCGAGCATCTCGGCAAGCCAGAGGGGTAGAGTGATCGGGGTGCCGGCTTTCAGTGCATGTGTTGGGTTGTTGTCAAGATAGCCTAGGTCGGCGGCGTCGATTTCGAATTTGCAGGGAACTTTCTTGGTTGCATTAGCTGTCTGGCCTTGTTCATGTATACTTTGATCGGTGCAGAGTATTGAGGGATATGGTGCAGCGCTGAAGAGAGTGCCAGCATACCTCAGCATCCGTAAGGATGGAATCAATGTCGTAGTAGGACATGGCGGCTGCTTCGGTTTGCGGGGGGTGTTGTCAATGTTGAGGAAAGCAGCGGCCGGTTGACGATGGCACCGTCGAAGCTCGACGCGTCGAGTTGCGGTGTTGACGCGACCCAGCAGCCAGCCCACCAGAGCCAAGTCTGACCCCGCCGTTGATCACCAGCCACAGGTGGCATGGATAGGCTCATGATGTGGCTGGTGGCTCGGCCAATGGAAGAGGCTGGATTACCTAAGAATGCGCACCTGAGAACCCGGCTGGCTGGGATTGGCTGTGAAAAGCTGGAAGTGACAGGCTGCCCCACCTTGGGTGGATGACGACATTCTGCTTTCATTCGCAGAAACGGACAGAAGGTGCAGCGAGAAGCGGCGAGCCCGCTGGAAGCACTGAGAGCAGTTGAGAGCTCCGCTCGGCAACCAGTCGCAGCTTTTCTGGAGATCCGAGCTCCCACCGGTGCCCTCACGTAATAGCCGACCGAACCTCCCGCAATTGACATCATCCTGAAGCTGTCATTGCGATTCTGCTGCATTTGTCAATCACCAATTGCACGTTCAAAGGTACTGCGTCTCCCTCTATTTCTGCTCCCAACGCTCCCATTTCGAATCGGAGTATCGTCAGGAACACCAATTGACACCAGAACAGGCATAGAACACGCAAAATGTCGTCCACTCTCCTCCGAACCGCTCCCGTCCTCCGCACAGCTCTGCGAGCTGGTGCCGCGAAGCCTGCTGCCGCCATGGCTAGCACCAGCTTCGTCCGCGGCAAGGCTACTCTGCCCGATATGCCCTGTTAGTAGCGCCGTCTCTCTAGTTTCCTATCGCAGCACTGACAATGCCCTCCAGACGACTACGGCGCCCTCGAGCCTTACATCTCCGGCCAGATCATGGAGCTCCACCACTCCAAGCACCACCAGACCTACGTCAACGGCCTCAACACCGCTCTTGAGACCGTCGAGGAGGCCAAATCCAAGGGCGACTTCGCCAAGGCCGCTGCCCAGGCCCCTCTGATCAACTTCCACGGCGGTGGTCACGTCAACCACTCCCTCTTCTGGGAGAACCTTGCCCCCGCCAGCAAGGACGGCGGTGGTGAGCCCGACGGCAAGCTTGCTGTACGTTCCCTCCCCTCTGTACTCCCTAGCAAACCTGTGGACACTTGCTTATCCCCCAACAGAAGGCTATCAAGGAGGACTTTGGCTCCTTCGACACCCTGAGGAAGCAGATCAACACCTCTCTCGCCGGCATCCAGGGCTCCGGCTGGGCCTGGCTCGTCAAGGACAAGACCAGCGGCACCCTCGGCGTCGTCACCCGCGCCAACCAGGACCCCGTCACCGGCAACCTCGAGCCCCTCCTCGGTATCGACGCCTGGGAGCACGCCTACTACCTGCAGTACCAGAACCGCAAGGCCGAGTACTTTGACGCCATCTGGAACGTCGTCAACTGGAAGACCGTTGCCAAGCGCTTTGAGAAATAAGCAACGAGATGTATGAGTGTACTATAGCAGTTGTTGATACCTAACAAGAATTGACGGCGTTTGGTCAATTGATCGCTGAAAGGATGAAGAGTGAGCGGTCTGGTCACAATGTGCTAAGGAAAATAATGTGACTTACAGGGTCATGCCAGTTAAACAGGAACAGTTGTCCAGTTTTCGGATGGGTTATCCATCACGTTATCCGGCGGAAACCGACTCCTCGAAGACCGGGCGGAGGTTTTCCCGTGACGTCTACCGGCTTTGCCTTCAGTTTGCACATGCTCGGGCATTTTATGCGGCTCATCGGCCCTCACAGTCATGGCCAAAGTGGACAGCTGACGCCGACGAGGTCCACAATGTAAACCAAGTCAGGCCTGCCATCCAAGACTTAGCTGTCATGGACACCCGAAGTGTCGAGTTTGGCAAGCTCTGCTCAGCTCTACGCTCAACACACGCGTTGTCCTACAAACTGTCCACAGAGACCTCGACAATGATGGAAATGGGAAATGTTAACCTCCAGACCACTCGTTGCCGCCTTCGAAAGCCTTGTGGAGCGAAGTTGTCAAGAAGAAGGTCTGAACGGAACACTGATTACTGATGCGCACACGAAACTTTCCTGGGGTACGGATACTTTCATGCGTCGTCTACTTCGCGTCGGGAAATTTGGTTGTAGCACCAAGACACAGGACTTTCCTTCTCTCCTGTCCTGATCGATGCGGGTCTGAGTTGCAGGAAGCAAGCGGTCTTCCAGACTCGGCCTAATCGGCATTTCGAAGGCCATTAGCCATACAGGTGAACAGCTTGATGGGGGTATACGAGATTGTGTGTGGCCGAACTGCCCTCTATTAGAGCTTCCGGACGAGTCGCTTCAAATCAAGCGTACAACAGACCAACTCGTCCTGCCGTAGTTGGTCTTGGTCTAGTCGGTATTAGTCGTATCTTGTTAAAGCTCACGGCGTCCTCTGTACGATCTTTACGTACCAAGAAGAAGCAACCCTGGAGTATCCTGTCTGGTTAGGGGTATCCGTCAGCATTCATAGATATCCAATAAGTAACAACTTTACGGCGCAGCAGCCTTGTGCTGAAGAAAACACCAGCGACAGGCTGTTGGTATTTAAAAAGGCACCAACGAGCCCGTGCTGATGAAGCTGTCACCTAAAGCCTGCAGATGATCCCTGGGTCAGTTCCTGGGTCAGGCAAAAACCCTCCCTGCTTTTTGGGACCAGCCAGCGCGACGTGCGGATCAGACACGAGCCAACCAACAACACGATGAAAGTCAAAAAGATTGAGGTCCCCCGGTGTCAGTTGGTCCATGCTGCATCACGGACACCGATCTCATCGACACGCGGAATCCCCTGGAACCCCCAGGCATCCACCACGACCATGAGAAAGACCACAAACGATTGTCAGGCCACCAACTAATGTCACAGAGTCTTTGTTAATAGTCTGGGCCTAACGGTGCCGGCAAAATCCACGGCATCCGAGAACCTCCGGTCTGCCGACTGCCCAAGCAGCGAGATATCTCGGCGGAACTTGCAAACGTGGCTGTCAATCCAGCTGGCCGGCGATGGACCGGCTCAAACTCCTTACAATCCGGATCAGTCCGCACGTATCTGCGATCCTGCGAACACATCCACGCATCGGGGTTGAGTGCGAACCTGCCACTGAGATCGACTGTTCGCGAGTCAGGTCCGCCCGGCATCCTTTGATTATCTCGTCCTCGGTGGGCTTTTCCGCAGGCCAGGTCTGGGGCTCGGGGTCCGGAAATGGGGCCGGAATGGCTTGGTAAACCAGCCTTTCGGGCTCTCCCGTTTGATTCAGCCCGAGGCACGCTGCGAACGCAGTCACCAAAAGCCCAGCTACCCCTGGATTCGCCAAGTCTATAAGACCAAGCACAGGAAAGACGGCGGCATTTCGACAACTGCGTCGAGAATCACGAATGGCCTCATTCCACAGGCTTAGCCCGCCCTTTGCGGGATGGCGCGGTGGCCCTAGTGCTCGTTCGCTTGAACTCTTCATCTGCTGAAACCAGTTTTCTGGGCGCCACTGCTGCCGTTATCTTTCAGCTGTTCTGCCGATCGCCTAGCGAGCCCAATGCTGCCGACGTCTCGGGGCGGTCGGCGCGAGCTAGAAGCATGCCATGTTTTTTTCTTCGGCGAACGGTCTGATCGCTGTCGCGGATTGCGATGGCAAGGCCATTTCGAATTTGCGCCCGCGTGGGTGGTATCAAATGGATGGTCTGCGCCACCACTAAAACCTCTGGGTGATACAGTAGGCATTTCCGGCCTTGCCTTGGCGGATTCGAGGAAGAGCGGCAGAGCTCGAGGTCTGGAACGGAGAGTGTCTACAGGCGGTGCACCGAACGAGTTAGCAACTCCGTATTGGCTGGCCGGGGTTCAGGGTTCAGGGGCGGAGAATGCTTACGCTCACAATCTCTCACACAAAGACCCAAGAAGACTGAACCAACGATATGAAATGATCGGGGGAGCCAATTACGGCTCAGCACTTCCGTTTCCGCTATGAACACGCACACAAAGAAAGCTACACAAGAGGAGTTTCGGTTGATTCGAGTCTTCGGTTGTTGAAGCCTATGCTCCGTACGCGAGAGCGATGCGATAGTTCCAGATTGCCGTGTCCCGAATGCCCTCTCAACCGACACTCTAAATTCTTGCAAAAGATCCTTTTCGCTTTTCTTCAGCCCGGGAAGATGCCGTGATCGTCTCTTCTGGTTAGGCGAATGGTCGGTTGAGGCATAGGGGCCAGCCAATGGCTGCGTGCTCTAAAGATAACCTTTCCAGACGCAGACGCAGCTAACTGAGTCATGAAGCCTCCCAGGCTGACGTGCCCAGTGAAGCGAGGGCCTGTGATGCGATGCCAGAATCCCCGTCTCGTCTTCCAACTCAGGACCTGCTCCGAGGGGAGCTTAATCTTAGCTAGCTGGAACTAATCCTTACGAAACGCTATGGCCTTGGGAGGTTCAGCGATCCCTGGGGGCATGGAAAAGCGAATCGCAGCAGGCAGGGCAGGGCGATCACCCAAGGGCCGGGTGTCCTCCTCGCCCGTCCTCCCCCATATACATACCGTGGAATGCTCCGCTTTTGAACAATCTTTATTCCAGCCCACTCGCAACCTCGAACCACGACTTCCCCAGTGCGTGTCCGCGTCCCCCGGGTGTGTCGACGACGATCCAAGGCCACGATGAGAGAATGACGGTCGCGACGATAACGACGACATGGTTGAATAAGCGGGCATATCTGACGGAGGACACAAACAACACCAATGTCGGCTTCTTTAATTTCGTCACCTTCGAACTGCTGTACGCGATCGTACCGGTAATGACCTTCATCGACCTCTTGACGCTGTTTCTCCGAGTTGCGTCGATACGAGAGCGCCGGTCACGACCCCAAGCCGACGATTATTCTGCTATTCTTGCTTCCGTAAGTTCTCGGCGGATAAATGCCGAATGGGATTGATTGGCACACACGGTTTGGACGTGGACTGATTTGCTGTCAGCTGTTTGCTATTGCGACGGGAGTGATTGTGCTATATGGTATGCGCCCGGATATGATGAGATCACGAGCATTTCGGACTCGACGATTTGCGAGCACCTCGGATAAACCCCCAGGTTCACGATGCTGACCTCCACATGCAGGTGCCGTAAAACGTGTCACTGGTCGGCACGATTGGGATCCATGGGCTCTGCCGGAGGGACCCTGGCCAAGGAGTGATTATTCATGGGACACCAAAGATACTGACCACCCAGTATTCATCCCGCTGTACGCAATCCACGTACAGGTATGTGGTCGAGTGGCTCGGTTATCTTACCGATGATACTAACTCATTGCTGTAGATCAACTACATTTCGAACTGCCTGCAAGGCGTTGGCATCGGAGTGGTGCGACTCGCGTTCTTGTTCCTCTTCCGGAAACTCTTCCTCCACCAAGGGCGGGGATACATCATTCTCATCGACGCCCTCATCGCAGCCGTGACCCTGTTCATGCTGGCATACACCGGGACACAGGTCTTCGTTTGCGGGGTACATCCGACCGCGCAATGGACGAACCACGACACAGCAGCAGAGTACTGCTTCACAAATGTCACTTACAACTTTGGCGTTAGCATCGTCACGGTCGTCCTCGATGTGACTGTGTTCTTGCTGCCCATGTACCCACTGTTGAGGATCACGCAGACGAGTATGTCCCTATGTCTCGGGCCTGGCCTGGTCAAAAATGAACTTGCTGACTTGCGAATTTCAGTGAACAAGGAGAAGAGGAATTACATCCTGGTTGTCTTTTGCTTCGGCTTCTTGTAAGTCTGCTTGTCGACACATCCATGGCTACTCCGTCATGCTACAATTAGTTGATCTCAAACTTAAACTACGTTGCTCTAGGGCCGTGGTATCCTCCATCTTCAGCTTGGTCCTGGCTACTCCGTTTTTCCTCTACCAAGGTAAGCCGTCTTGATTCATGTAGTCGATCTAATGTACTGACATGCTTCAGATAGTTATATCTACACCTGGTTGCGTGATCACGGAGCTGGTGATGGAGACGCATTCGGTACGACAACCTGACCCTTTCCTCTTTGCTCTTGGGAAATCCACCCTGTTGTCCCTATGAACCCTTCTTTTTTCACTTTGCTGACCAAGTAATGCTCTCATCAAAACAGGCTGGTCCGGAACTACAACATTTTGGTCGTACATGGAACTAGCTGTTGGCGCAGCCGTGTGCAACTTACCGATCATATCACGATTCCTGATCCGCAGATGGTGGGACGTGTCGAAGCAGGCCACCGTCCAGACCATGAACCAGATCGTGACCCGAAAACTATGGGCGCGCGACCACGCGCCGGAATCATACGCATTGCAGAGCGACACCTTGCCAATATACGTGGCGAAAACACGGTCGGGAGCCACAGAAACGACCAACAAGTCGGAACAAGAGAGTTCTAGACAAAAATATAATTACCATGGACACGTCCATGATGTCGAAAGTAATGACCACTGGCCGGAACAAGACGGAAACGCCAGGATAGGCACAGCCCTATAGCGGAAGAGGAGGTTATTACATCAACTATTTAGCGTTTCGAATTATAATACCATATTATCTAAGTTGGCGACAGCCCCGTAACCACACAACACACGAAAATGCGTGTCGCAGCCATCAACTTTCTGACATTATCAGGTTGGTTTAATGCGTGCCCAGATCATAGGGAGGCCTTGAGGTCTGATGCAGCGTTTCAGTCACCACAGCCTGGAAGCAACCATCCTCGAGCACCACGCAATGTCGTTGTCACCACTAAGTGGGACCACCGCCTAAGACGTCGTTTGGGCCGGGTTGCAGAAGCTGGGTCGTGTCTGTCATGCTATATTGCCAAGCCGTGCCAAAAGATCGGACGACCTGATGAGGCGGACGTCGTGGGCAGACGATCGTGCCCCCCTGATCGTGCACGTTCAGATGAACAGCGGTGCGAGCAGCTCGGACAGTTGGTCGTATCGCCGATTGATTCAGGGCGAAACTCAATCATACGGTATATAGGTCCCTCTAACTTTTTCGGTCCCATGATTCGCCGTCTACAATGTGAGATTCTCGATCCTCTACTGAAAATTCGCATAATTGGACTGAGTTGGTTTTCGGGCCAATGAGGCCTTTTGAGTCCGTAACTAGAAAAACACAGTGTCATGGAACCATACCCGGAGCATTTCCGGCAATGATACCGTGCTGTCAGATCTTAGCATCATTGATAGCACTGTACGACAGTGCTATCCACATTACTCATCGCTATCTTGCGTAGGTTTCTGCCGACTTCATCCGGATGGCGTGCTGAAGTTGGTCTCATTCAGCAGCCTCATATTGAAAGATTTCAGTTTTCCAAAGCCACTTTCGGTGATTTTTGACCGCCGGTTGAATGCTCAACTTGTGTGTTGCTTACGGAAGCACCCATCCTTATCACGCTACTCCCCTCAGTTGGGTTGCCTGACCATGCCGCCAAAAGGTGCAACGCGATCGATGACCTTCACTGGGTATGACTTGTCTCCGGCAAACCTCGTGGATCTCCCCGCCAGATCTGCTCACATTCAAGTAGATGCTGGACGTGTAAGAAACGAAAGGTGAAGTGCGATGAGAGGCCTACAAGCTGCAAGAATTGCGAGAAAATAAAGACTCCTTGTGGCGGATACGGCATCAAGCTGCAGTGGATCAGTGTAAACGATCCACTAAATGAGAATGAGAAGCCCACTAGTAGCAGCAACGGGAGGGGAAGAATTCGAATTGGTGAGTCCTTTGTCTTTCCCAATGCAGACCTGCCCGGCTCATGGAACAATAGGCAGAGACACAGGTCCTCAGTATCGAATGCATGACATAGATGGCTTTCTGGACACTCTTGACAGTGTTACAAGCTCAGAAGTCTTGATATCAAAAGGCCCATTTTCCGTGTTTTCGACGTCTAGTAATCATCGCGAACAGCAAGCCGGCGGTAACTTGGACAGCACTGGTCGTGGAGTTTTTCCCTCAGAGTTCGCAAATGACAACAGCCCAAACGCCGAAACTTCACCAGTACAACCAGCATTTGATGACACACAGGCAGCTTTGACACTGGAAAGTCTTTCTGCTCCCATCAACACGGACCCACGGCAACAAGATGAAGAGGACGTTATTGATATTGTCCCCGAGCCTACCGCTGCTCACGAGTCCCTACGAGCTATCTTTAAGGAAGCATTGGGGGCTTCTTTGGAGACTAGCAACCATAATAACTGGACAAATTCGACCGATAACGGCACAGTATCATATCATATGGGCAGTCCCCTACGGTATGTAATATCTACCAGTATCTCCGGTGATGCTGTCATAGATAGACTGATGCATCATTACGCCGAGCACGTCGCAGTAATGCTTCAGCCAATTCAGCATCCTCAAAATCCTTACCGACAGCTATACGTCCCCGCCGCACTAGAAGCAGCATCCAGTCTCACTTCCCCAGCACAACTTCGATTACAAGTACCTAAGGCCACAGTGAAATCAGTCATATTTCACTCACTGCTCGCATCATCAGCTTTCCACCTTTGGAATTGTCTACCCTCTCAAGTCAGGTACCACCAGATTGGCGCGCGACATCGACAGCAGGCCTTACTTCTACTACAATCCGCCATTAGCATCGAGATGCCGACTGCAGAGTACAAGACTTTGATGGTGGCCATGCTGTCATTAGTTACGATAGATGTGAGGATATCGACCTCTTTATGCCTTTGAAAATGACCTGACCCCTACAGTTTATGTCTGGATGTGAAGCCGATTTCGCCGTACATTTGCAAGGCACCAAACAACTAAGGAAACGGCGCCGGAAATGGAGGATGATCAGCAGAGCAACGCAGCAGCTAAACGACATCAGCGACTTTCTCTCCTTGTTGGCTCGGACCATGATATTCTCCTCGTCGCCGAGACCGTGGTCCATAGACCTAGCAGAAGATGGGGATGAACCCGCCGCCTCCCAACATCCATCCAGCTGTTGTTATGGATATATGTACGGAATCACGCCTCAAATTGCCGCCGAACTCCAGGAGACTTGCCGGCTAGCAGAGTATCTAACCTGGTACGAACGCTCTCACGAGCCGATCCCAGATAGTCTGCTTGAAGCCTGCGAAGCACTCGGAGATCGACTATGCTCGTGGAATCTGGAACGCGATGACGCTCATGAAGCAATCTGCCAGTACGAAGATGGACTCGAAATTTTCAGACACCACGCGAATGCCTGGCACCTGGCTACGGTGGTCTATTACCACCGCCGCATTCAGAAATGCCGCAGCGAGGATCAGGATGAGATAGTCGCAAGGATCGCGGAGCACATGCATGCAGTTGAGGACATCAAAGATCGCTCGACATCTTCGTGCGCTACACAGAGGATGGCGCCGATTATGTGGCCTGCTTTTGTTGCGTCCTGTGACGCCACAGCGCGCCGTCCTTGGGCTCTTTGGTGGCAGCGAGCCCGGTGCTACCACATTGCTAACTATGAGAGACAATGGGAAGTTGTGCAGACGATGTGGCAAAAGAAAGACGAAATGGATCAGACGTCGCTTGGTGAATTCGATTGGATTGAGGCGTTCAGGGGCATGGACATCACTTTGTTTCCAATATGATGAGTGTAGGAAGTAATGATCAAATGATTGATGCTCTAATTTCTAGTTGTTTTCTTGAGACCCGTATGAGGGATGAAGCATGTCCAAGAACGAGCCGGGCCATGTCGCGTCGGTCATCATCATCGGCCACATGATGTTATCTCCAAACCCCATGTTCATGTCCAAGCCGTTGGTCGGCTCCATAGAGAAGCCTGATTGAGTTTTATCTGGTGCCACCAAAGGCATGGTATAGGTATCCGAGGCGCTGCAACAAGTAGACTGACTCAGCCCTTGGCCGGGTTGAACAGCTGCGTTTGGCGCCAATGAATTCGTGTCATCAGCGGCAGATTTATCGGAAGCACGCGTGCAACGAGCTCGAATGTTCTTCATCATATCCCACGCAAGGTTTGAGCCGTGGGAGTTGCTGGCTAAAGCCTTCAGAACAGCCATACACGTCTCAACGTCTTCTTCTAAGGCGACCACGGTGGTATCGTCTCCGGCGTCTTGCTTGATCAGAGCACCTGCCATGACCATGATGGATCCCGCGCAGACGAGACATGATATCATCTGCCACCAGGGATAGTTCATGACGATGTCCATGGTATCAGTGACATTATGCATCAAAGAGGCGATGGATTGGGCCTCAGTAGCGCATATCTTTCCGTACTCTCGACTTCGACATGCTTGATCTTGAGTCAAGAGATTATTTTCAGGAGACGTATGGAATAAATATGGTCGGTGAATCAGGGCCCGCAGGTGGTGGAATTTGATGGCCAACATGTTCCGCTTCATCCGAGTTAGCCGGAATATTAATTGCAACACAGACCAGGCAACGTACCTGACGCTTCAGAGTAATCGATTTCTCGAATGCGTGGCCAAGGTCGAACCTCAAATATCTTGGCAGCTTTTGTTTCCATGTCAGAAGCAGCAAATCACAGTCTTTGGTGCTCTGTAGCCTGGCTGCGATATCGCGCCAGCATTCCCTTAGTACTCGGCCGATAATGGAAGAGAACTCGATGAGACGGACGAAATATTCCCCGGCGCGACCCTCTTTGGAACTCTCCGGTACCTCGCTGTTGTTCACATCTGGATCCAGACCGTCTATCCGCGAAGGAATCTGAACATGACAGTCATGGTCCGAGATCGCAGGTGGCCTTCCGAGCTGCAGGGCTGTCAGCCGGTCCAGGACGTACAAGGAGTACCAGACCCTGCTTCGAATCTGAGGTCGCTCCGAGTTCGGTTGGCTCGAACCATGGTCCTGAATGTCGGCATGTAGGCCGATGCTCTGCGCTAAGCGGACAGCGAGACCGAGATAAGCCCAACATCTGTCGATCTCGGATGTTGCTAGTAGATAAAAGCACTGAGCTAATAGAGCCGAGACTTGCGTTAAGGAGCGTTCGAGCATATCATGGCGAGATAAAAGTAAGGAGCGTTGAAACAGCGTTTGATGAGATGAGCCATCTGGCCGACTGTCTGGTCGGAACGAGTCATAGTAGGCCCCAAGAGCAAGCAATGCATCTGCTGATGTCAGCGCATCATTTCTAAGCGCATACGTTCAAGCTTTAGATACTTACATAAGAGAGAAAGCCAGGAATGGGTCAAATCAGGGGCCGGGCTTCCGTCTTGTAGGTCCTTGACTTTATCCATGAATGGTGCTTCTTCTGCGAAAGGGTACGCAACGTGTATAGTGGAGAAGTAGATCCCCAGAAACCTGTGCACTTGCGACCTTTCTGGCATATCTGAAATTGGGTTCTGTAGATATTCCATCGCGGTTGGTGCATCGATGTCGTAGTTGTCAACTTCTCCCGTGTCGTCTTGTGAACCACCATCACCGCCACGAGGTGCGGCCGTTTGTCTAACCAAGTTGAAGAAATGAATGTCGCTGACTTCGCCAACATATCTGGGACTTTGAATGCGCTGAATGAGCGCAGGGCTACTGGCCGTGATGCTGGTTGGGCTAATCGTGGTCACCCCCGGCGAGCAATCATGGAACAGGGCAGCCTGTATTCGAGCCAGACCTTGATTGATTTCGGCCCGGCCCTCAGGAGGTACATCGATGGCCAGACTTCGTATAGCCTTTTCGCACCGATCAAAAACTTCCTGCGGACTTGCTGCACTACTTGCTTCGGAGGACGTTAATGGTGGCGTGCAACTGGCATCGCGATGCGTCGCCTCGTTTCCCCATGAGCAGTGGTAATCATAGCCAGCGCAGCGACCGCATACCGGCCGCTTCCCATCGCACTTGCAAGAGTTAAAAATTTCAAGCTATTAACTTGGTTTCCTGGAGCTTACCTTGGACTTTTTCGCGCGGCAGCTGTTGCAGGCTACGCTGATTCGCTTCCGCTTCAAGATGGGTTGTTCGGCCGAGTCATCCGCCATGGCCGACGGGTGTTCGGCCCCGCAATGCCTGCTTGGGGTAGGAGATTTCCGAAAGCACGTGCCAAGTTGAAGTTGCCAGAGTCTTCAGGTGTCGCGGAAGTAAAGGCAATGATGTGGCAGGCGAGGAACAGGCATGCCGGATCTGTAGGATGAGGAGCTGTGAATTGCGAGACAGCGGGGCTTGGCGGGTATAAAACCCAGATCCCGCCCTAGCCGTCGGATCCGGTCGTTCCGCAGTCACTGAGTTGTGCTCGGCCAATTGCGTCAGTGGGCTATCCCAACTCGGTCTCAGAGGATACACCGTCTAGACAAAAAGAAATCTTGCGTTCAATAAAATTTTGAGTGTTGACCATTTGCTCTTGTCTTTGATACTTCTGTATTTGAATGCTCAATATTCAACGGATTCATTCAAGATGCCGGCACAAGACGACAAAGCCTTCTACGACATGCTCGACTCCATTTCCAATACCGGAAACGAAGATGCAGTTCAGCAAAATAAACGTATCAAGGAAGCTGAGTTCGCAGCCGATGCAACAGAGCCAAACGAGGAACAAGCTGCTGCAATCCGACGGGAGGTGGAGGCCAGCAAGGAAAACCACAGTTTGAAAGTTAAAAAGTCTCATACTTCACGGCACTGAATGCGCTTGGTAAGCAGATAAAAGACCAGTATTCTCCTGAAGGACCTCGAGAGAACTTATGGCTAATGAATAATCAGACATACAAGCAAAGACGAGAGTCTCTTATGTCACATTAGGCAGTAACTGTTCATAGATAGTGCTTGTCAGGGTGTTTCTCTCATCGGAAAACCTGCACATAATCATACATCAGTCGAAATACACACGGAGACACCCTACGGCAGTCAAAAAGATGTGCCCACAGGCGGTTAACTGTGAAAGGAAAAGTTACAAGGGAAGAAGAATACAGGAAGACACAAGGGAATAAGAGCGGTACTGTCGATTGAGCAGACGTTGTGCCAAATTAGCAACTGCATCATTGAACATGCTTCAAGGTTCGTGAACAATTTCCTATCTATCAAGAAAAATAAAATGGCTCTACTTTGCAGAATAGACATGCCTAAAGCACCTCCAAGATATTTATGAACATTGACTTAAGGTCTGGAACCGGTTTCACTGCTGACAAAACGTTAGATATCATCTAGATATGAGAAGTTTCTTTGGTTCACAGGAAAACATCGGAGGCCAAATGTAACGCCGGATAGTTTAGCCTCTCTGCGGTGCAGAGACGAGCCGGAATTAGATCCCGTGATCTATGTTAGTCGTGGTGCGGACCGAACACCGGCTCCTCCCCCGCATTCTCCAAGTGACATCACGACCACAATCAACGCCAACCTCTCCGCTCCGCCGATCCCTCAACATATCTGTGCCGTTTCCGACCAGCCTCCAACCAATCTCCAACTAATCCAGACCAGAACACGTGGGTCACACGTTGCAGCGGCCATCATTCCGCTGCGCGTTCACCCCAAGCTTACTTCAAATAAGATCAAGAAACGCGGGGTAGCCTCCTACCTCGGCCTTGACACCCACAATCACCCCGGCATCTTGAGAGACCGATAAACTTATTGGCCGTTTCGATCTGCCGAGCCGGCGGCGGATGGGGCTCACCCCAGCCGCTGACGATGCAAACGATGGCCAACCTGTTTGGTGGCCCGTGGGTTGGGCCGAACCGGCGGACAGTGATCCGAAGGTTTATATCTAGTAGATGAGCCAACCATGATGGCCTGGGGTGTTCGACGACGAACCCTTGCACAAACCGTTTTCTGTCCTTGGCATCTCTTGTTCAGCAGCTCCTCGTCAACCCATCCCCGACCATCGCTTCCACCAAGCCCTGGGAATAGGATCACAGGTCGATTGCAAATTACTGCCATCCTTCGTTGGATTGGCAAAGATGGCTGGCATGTTTACCAACTCCGAAAAGCTGGACGTGTCGGAGCTGGAAAATGGTCAACCAGAACATTTGACGAGAAAGGACGAGATTGGGCGCATCGATGCGATCGCGACAGCACAGGGAACGACTCTTGCGTCTTTTGCGCACTTGGATGAGAAGAAGATTTTGAGAAAGGCAAGCGCTTTCATTACAACAGTACTTGCGCCGTGACGATTCACATGACTAACCTTTGAGGCGATACAGATGGACATCCGCCTCATTCCCATGTTGGCCTTGCTATATCTCCTATCTTTCCTCGACCGTTAGTCAGAATTACCACCGAATTCAAGGACCTAATTGACATCAGCCATAGGCGGGAACATCGGCAACGCAAAGATTGAAGGACTGCAAGAAGACCTTGGAATGACATCTGACCAGTACAACTGGTGTCTCACAGTCTTTTTCTTCACATACGCCGCATTCGAAGTCCCGAGCAACCTATTGCTCAAGAAACTCCGACCGAGCATCTGGCTTCCCACGATCATGGTTGCCTGGGGCACAGTGATGACGCTTATGGGGATTGTCAGGAACTACCATGGGCTACTAGTCGCTCGAATCTTCCTTGGCGTGACTGAGGCTGGCCTATTTCCCGGTGTTGCTGTAAGTTTTGAGCCAGCTCAACTCGTGGAAATCGCAATCTGACTAAGGTTTAAGTACTACTTGACAATGTGGTACTGTCGCCACGAGATCCAACTCCGACAAGCAATGTTCTTCTCCGCTGCGTCGATTGCTGGTGCTTTCAGCGGTCTGCTCGCGTTCGCCATTTCCAAGATGGATGGCACCGGCGGCCTGGAGGGCTGGCGATGGATCTTCATTCTCGAGGGCATAGTCACAGTCATCGTTGCAGTGTTTGCCTTCTGGGCGCTACACGACTTCCCTGAAACAGCTACGTTTTTGACCGAGGAAGAAAGAGCATTCGTTGTTTACCGCCTCAAGTATCAGGGCCAGGTTCAAGGAAAGTCAGACAACCGCGTCCAGGTTGCTGAGGCCGACGAGTTTCAGTGGAAATATGTCTGGGACGCTTTCAAGGACTGGCAAATCTGGATCAACATCTTCGTCTATTGGGGAGTAAGTAGAGAATCCGGGCCAAGGAAGATCGTCCGCTAACAGTACAGATTGTCTGCCCCCTGTACGGCATCAGCCTCTTCCTGCCCACCATTATCCGAAACCTTAACTATACGTCAAGCACCGCCCAGCTCATGACAGTTCCGATTTACATCACGGCCGCGATCCTCGCAGTCGTTGTCGCCTATCTTTCCGACCGCCTGGGCAAGCGAAGCCCGTTCATTGTCGGATTCCTATGCATGATGATCGTTGGGTTCTCCATGTAAGGCCCTGCCAACTACGTCACCAATTTTGCGCTGACACTTGTTTCTTCATAGGTGTATCTCAAGTTCAAATCCCAAAGTCGTCTATGGCGGCGTTTTCGTGGCTGCATGCGCCATCTATCCTGCCTTCCCTGGAGTCATCAGTTGGCTCTCCAACAATCTTTCTGGGAGTTACAAGCGCAGCGCTGGAATGGCTCTGCAAATCGGTGTTGGTAACTTGGGTGGTGTAAGATGTTCCGAACAACAAAGAAATTCTTGCTTGACTTGACTCGACTGACATCTGGTAGGCCATGGCGTCCAATTTCTACCGCCAAAAAGATGCTCCTCGGTACATCCTTGGGCACGGACTTGAGCTCGGCTTCATTTCCGTCGGCATCATTGCTGCCCTTGTACTCATCTTCTCATACATCAGGATCAACAAGAAACGTGACAGGCAGATGGCCGCAGGCGAAGACAGCCGATACACCGCAGAGGAGTTGTCCGCCCAAGGTGACAGGGCCATCACCTTCCGATACATGTGGTAGTTTAGTATCAGTGAACTATGATAATTCACTTGAGTAATATTGCGTATGCCAAATGAATGGAACTTCTGCAAATTTTCGATCTCACTTGCACGGGTTTGAAAAGATCTGAAGCCTTCGGACGAATTTGAGAAGGGTTTCGTAACGCGATTTGAAGAATATCACCTTTTCTCCTCCGGGGAGACATGCAGTCCCCTTCGTCATCGAGGAGGATGCTTCTTCATTCTTCGATCTAGCCGCGAAACAAGATTTGAGGGTCCATTCGAAACTAAAAGGATTCGGCAGATTTAACCGATGATACTCCAGAGGCTGAAGATGAGGCCGGCGTTGTGTGGGACGTGACGGAGCTTCGCAACGACTTTGATGGAAAGATCACGATCTGGAGCCGCTTGGGTCCGTCTCTGCGTATGTTATGAATTCAGTATCTCGAACACAAGTAACAAGGGACAGTTTCATTAGAGTATATATAGTTCATCATTGTCAACTGGCTCAACAAGACATTGATGTAGGTCATCAAAGGTTGTCTGCCGAACCTTAGAAAATTCCTCCCACTCCTACTGAAATAAGTTTCTTCAAATCCCAATCTTATAAGTTAAGATTAGATATTTTTGAGGTCAGACTCATTGAAGTTATTGGTGCTTTTACTTTCGGCGTGTTCCATGGCAAAGCCGGCCGCGTAGTCTCCTGGCCCCTTAGCTCCATTCGGTACATAAAATCGTCTATCGAAACGAGACAACGTATACGTGTACACGACAATAATCTCGAGAACGTAGTTGAAGACGTAGTAGCATGCCTTCTGATGATACCACGCCGGGTTTGACGCAAGTCGTGGCGTCGTGAAGTTAACGCCGATGCGAAATCCAGCGCCCAGGGTCAATAGCGCGGCGGTACCCAGGACCAAAACCATTTTCGTCCGGAGAGAGCCGCTGCCGAAAGGCTCTGGCTTCCCAGACTTTGGGAACGCACCTGCGAGACCAACGATAGGGATCGGGAGAAACGCCAGTAGGGCAAGATAGGTGCCGGAGAAAAGCTGAATTTGTCGGGCCTTTTGGCGAACGGAAGTGTCGAGGGTGTAGAACGTAAGAACCGTCGGGACGATGGTCATGATCAGACAGGCCACAACGCAAAAATACAGAAACATGAAGGCGAAGCTCGGAACCCGGTGCCAGCCAAATCGCGGATGTAGAGAGCGCAGGACGCGCTGGGCGAGAATGAGGTTGATGACGAATAGGATCACGGTGCCGGCGCTGGCGAGGATCATTGCAGCGATGCCCAGGCTCGCGTTCGTCAACCGCTCCGCCCAGGCGATTCGCAGGACCAGTGCTGCCGTGCGCGCCATGGAGAAGCCGAAGAAAACCATGGACGGAATGAATTTGTGGGCACGGGCTTGGTTGCGCCTGAATATCGTGAAGTTTGCTACTGCTGAGCATAGGAAGAATGTGATCAGGACGGCTGAGATCGGGATGTCGACGGTTGAGGTTGGGGTCAGACCCAGAAGAGCTACCGTGGGTACATACGGCGGGCCAGAGGCCTTCTTCTTAGAGAGAAAATGTTAGGCCAAACTTGAAAGCTGGAGAGAAGCGAATATTATGTGATTTTACTTACCTGCTGTGCACTGCTCATCGTGGCTTATTCAGTATGCTTCGTTGTTGGGTATTCAGGAGCAGATGCTGCGAAAGAACGCAAGAGGTATTATAAGGCCTGGATCTGGCAGACTTAAAAACATTAGAGGCCGTCTCATTAATGAGCACTATAAGCACTTTATGGTCTTGATTTCGGATTTACCGTCACCGACATTATGTAAAAGGAGGCTGCGGAGTGGCTGCGGAAACAATCTTCGTGATTTCCCTGTCGTCGGGTCTGCAGCATTCCAGCCACAGCACCCCGGCCAAGATCGCTCATTACAGCGGCACCATCGACCAGTCATGACGCTTTCAGAAGGGACAAAGAATGCAGCCCTCGAGGAGGGCCCCACAATAAGATGATGGTCGGGGGTAGTTGACGTCCGCTCCGCCGTACAGGCTTACCGAATCGGTCCTGGGGCCGACTGAGATGGCTGCGCCGCTTGTGTATCGGCGCCTGGCTCATCCCGTGCCGGGCCAAAAGTCGTACACGTGCCGATTGAACGGGTCATGGGGGTCTGGTCGGGTCGGAGTGTGGACTCACCGGCCTCCGACAGCAAGCGAGCGTGAAATGAAAAGGCCTCCGCGTTTCTGTAAATCATTTAGGTATGTTGAATCATTGGAAGTACGCTTCATTGTTTAAAACCCCCTATAGGTACCGCTTGCTGGATATGTCTCAAGCAGTGGACTCCCAAGCCCTTGACGAAGCAAACCAAAACGTCACACCATGACATGAGCATCACATGATTCATGAGATCTTATTTGTGAAAATTGTTTCTTGAATATGTCTAAACAAAAGAGGTTATGTAATGACCGTGGTATCAACCCAAAAATCAAAAGACCAAGCCCATACCGAACAAGAACAAAAGACGACCGCCGTTTTCCCGAACCAATCTGTAAGACAGCCAAACCAAAACCAAAACACCAAAATCAAACCCGCCTTCCCAAGCTTTTCCAAAATTCCAAACATCCTATCCAAAACCCACATGTATCCCACATCTTGTATAGTAAAAGGCATCGCTCAAGCCTTTGTCCTCTCACCCACAAACCCCTCAGACACCTCATGGCACAGCTTCGCCACGCTCGCACTCCCCAAAATCTTCATCACAGACACATCCCTCTCGACAACCTTGTAAAACCACCCCCTCACCTCCACAGCAACAAGCGAGTCCATGCCGAGCTCGCCCACACTGTGCTCGCCCTTCACACTCCCCTCGCTCTGGCCCAGCACAGTCTCAAGGTACCGCGCAAACCCCTCCGTCAGCACCTCCGCGACAGCATCTACCCCGCTGTTCACCACGCCGCGCAGCGTCTCCTTGAGACTCTGCTTGCCCTCGCCCTCCTCCGCGGCCGCCGCGTCGTCCTCAACCGTAAAGTGCGAGAAGCGCGGGTCGCGGTGCCAGTGCAGCGGGTCCGGGTTCGCCGTGCTGTAGCGGCTCAGGCCGGTCGTGATGTCGTAGATTTGGCCGTCGACGGGGCGTCCCGTGACAATAGCCTCGAGGAACATGTGGTGGATATCGCGCTCCGAGATGGGCGGGTACCCGTCCTTCTCGAGGAAGGCATAGATGTCGTTGCGCTCGCGGTGGAGCAGGCCGAGGCCGTAGATAACGCCGATGTTGAGGACGGAGCCGGGCAGGCCGCGGAGGCGGCGGTTGGCGGCGAGGCCGTTCATGTACTGCGGATTGTTAGCGGCGTTGAAGGAAACAGGGAGGGGAGGGGGGTACTCACCATATTGGCAGCGGCGTAGTTTGATTGTCCTCCGTGGCCACCAGGGGCAGCGAAGGAGGAAGTCATGATGAAGAACTCCATGTCGGAGTCGCAGAAGATCTCGTCGAGGTTGCTGGAGCCCACGGTCTTGGGGCGCATGACCCTCTGCCAGGTATTCTCATCCATCTGCGCAAAGACGCGGTCGTCGAGGACCATGGCGCCGTTGATGACACCAGCGACGGGCGGCATCTCGGCGGCAAGCCTCTCCTTAAAGGCCCTCACGCTCTCGATGCTGGTAACGTCGAGCCTCTCGATGCGCACCTCGCAGCCCTTGGCGGCGAGATCGTCGATCCACTGCGGGTTCATGTTGGGGTTGCGGCTGGCGAGGACCAAGTGACGCGCCCCGTGCTCGTAGAAGAGGTTGCAGAGACTCTGGCCCATGTCGCGGGTGAGGCCGACGAGGACGTAGGTCTTGTAGGGGCGGAGGAGCTGAGTTCCCAGTAGCGGCTTGGCAATGTGCTGAACGGTGCGATCGGCGCGCCAGTCGAGGACCTGGAAGGGCTTGCCGCTGCTAGATTGATCCAAGAGGGCGGGGACAGAGACGGAGTCGATGTTGGGAATGCCCATTTGGCCCTTCATGCCGGTCATGCTCTCCAACGCCTTCTCGATGGCGGTCTCCCAGATGGGCTCGATGTCCATGGAGTCTCCGAGGGCGACGACGTGCTCCGAAGTCAGGAGAGAGAAGCGGGAGTGGTACTCGCAATTCTCAGGGAGGCAATCGAGGATGGCCTCGGAGAGCTCGCTGCCCTCGGGAAGGAAGTCGATGATGGAGGCACCACCGGCGGGGAAGAGAGCCTTGAGCTCGCGGTTGCTGGCGTAGGGGTGGATGTAGCGCTCGCCAGGGGTTCTGACCTTGATCGGGGTGGTGGTGCAAGAGATGACATTGACACCCTTAGGCTCAAAGACTTCCTTCATGCACTCCAAGAGAACGGTGTCGGGCTCGAGAAGCAGAAGAGTCTGCCCCATCATCTCCTCCTCAAGAGAAAACGTGACCAGGTAGCGAAGGACAAGGCTGAGCAGAGTCTTGGGCTCGATGTTGCGGTCTCCAAGAGGGAAGACGCAGGAGTTGGGCACCGTGACGTAGGAAGAGTTGGCCTTTGTCATTGCCAGCGACTGCTCACCGGTAGAGACATCCTTGCCAATGCAGACGTGAGAGGCGTACTTGAGGCCAAAGTTGATCACTTCGACAGAGCTGTAGTTGACCATGATGACGCTCTGGTCCGGGACAATAGCGTCAAGGATCTCACCCTCGACAATGTTGGCAGTGTAGACCGCGGAGCCGTCACCAGACTGGGAGGAGACAACCTCGACACAGCTCTCGAGGGTGTTGACCTCGGAAGAAACGAGTCTGCGGGGGCAGTTGACTCGGTCATTGCCCTCCTTCCAGGGGATGACTCTGGGCACAAGTCTGTGACCTTGCTCCATGAAGATCTCGTTCTCGTGCGTCCAGAGCAGCTCGCCGTCCTTGCCGCTAGTGCGCAGCTCCTTCATGCTCAGTCGCAAGAAGGTCTCGGCAACGGCATCGACTGAGTCGCGTCGAGAGTCGAGATCGAGCATTTGCAACTTCAAACTGGGAATCTCGGCCAGCATGGAGCGCGAGAAACCATAGGTGGCAGCATGCTCAGGGTTGCCTGCGCGAGAGTTCATGGTGACCCAGAGCACGACCTTCTCAGGTGCCATGAGGGCGCGGAGGAGATCAAGGCGCTCGGATGTCATGGTGCTCATCATCGGCTCGTCCAGGTCAGCGAGGAAGATGACGTTGCTGACCTCGTTGAAGTAGGCAGGCTGGAGCGAGTCAAAGTCGGCGACAATGTCGACCATGCTGCAAGCCGGGATCAGCTTCTGGTGGACCTCAGCCGCCAGATCAGCCGAGTTGGACCCGGCGCCAATGATGAGAGTGTGTCCCGCAACCTTGGGCAGAGAACCGTTGAACGGGTTCAGAGCGATCTGCTTGATCTCGGACTCGGCCTGGCGGACGATGAGGGAGAAGTCAGGGGCGAAGAATTGCTCAGCCTTCTTCGCGGCGCGGACGAAGCCGCACTCGTCCAGGAGATCGGGCCACTCGGGGGGAGTGAGGGGTGCGTTGACCTGGGCCCTCACACCAAAGGCGCGGCGAAGTCTGTCGCGGAGGGGGCTCATGGACTCGTGGATGAGGATGAGGAAAGCACCAGGCTTCATCAGGCTCTGGACCTGCTTGAGCCTGTCGCGCTGCTCAATACCCTTGACCACCGAGGTGTTCAGGACAACCAAGTCGAAAGGCTGAAGGGCCGAGTTGTCTTCAGATTCGAGGAGCTTGAGGTGCTCGGTGTCAATCTTCTTCTTGATCGCCTCGGGACCCGAGAGCCTAGCAAGCAAGTTCTTCTCGGCCTCGGTGCCTATAGTGTAAGACACAAAGGAGCCCTTGAGACCACCAATGATGTGCTCCGAGAGACCAGCCTCGGGGTCTGTCAGACCGAGCACTCGCATGCGAGGGTAGCGGTGAGCAATCTGAGAGACAACACGGCTGACGTGGGAGCGGAAGCGGTGCAGCTGCTTGGCCTCCTGGATAATGGTGGAAATCATGGCCGGCAGGACATCAGGGATGTTCTCTCCCAGCATGCGGATGAACTCCAGAGCATGGTAGAAAGGCGATTGAAGAATGAAAGCCTCCAATGACTCCTGAGTGTCGTACTTCCAAGGGCTGGGCTGAGCCTCAGACCCCGCGACCTTAGGTGCAAGAGGCGAAGTTGGCGGGGTGAAGAAGGTAGGCGGCGCTCCCATCTCCTTGATCGCCGACTCATCATGAATGTAGAATCGCGCAACTCTCTCACAGCTCTCAAGCAGGATGCGCTCAGTCGCGACGTCCTCCTTGCTGATGTCGGCAGTGACGATCTCGTGTTCGGGGTCGAGGTCCATCACAGTATGCAGGTACAGCTCCTTGTCGTCCTCGGGCTTCGAGTTGGCGAAGGAAGCGACCATGAGGCCTTCGACCTGGATCTCCATCTCGCCGCGGGTGTTGAAAATGCTCATGTCGCCGACGAACTTGGTCGTCGCGGTCTTGGTGCGCGGAATCTCCTGGGTAATGATGGAGTCAACAACCAGAGAGGCCCCGTCGGCGGGCTTTCCATCGCAGAGCGCGAGGTTGAAGCGGATCTTCTCGATGCTCCTGGGCAAGAAGGAAGTCCAGAGCGACTTGTCGCCGGGGGATGCGCAGGCGGCGAAGACGGAGTGGAAGCAGCTGTCGAGCGTCGCGGGGCTGACTCCCAGGCCGGTGGTGTCCAAGTCGTGGAACTTCTTGAGAGTGGCGGTGCAGAAGTTGTATCTGCGATCAATACCCTTGAGAGCGCGGAAGGGACCGGTGTAGTCCAGGCCAATCTCCGACATCATCTGGTAGAAGGCATCGGTGTCGGCTGGCAGAGTCTCGGCTCTGGCCGGATCGCGCTCTGGAAGAGCCCCCTCAGATGGCTCGCCGAGATAGATGCGCAGGTTGCCAGTGAAGTTCTTCTGCATCGGCGCAACACCGTCGGCATAGCAAGAGGTGATGGTGAAGGTGCCATCGATAACCTTGCCGGCCAGGCGGCCCTTGGTAGCCGGGGGCTGGATGCTAAGTGCAACGAGGATTTCCATGCCATAAGTGTTGGACTCGAGTGAGATTCCGCTCATAAACTCGAGGTCTGTCAACTCCACAACTGAAGCCGGGCGACCGTTCAGAACAGCCTTTGCAGCGTCCAACGCGAGCACGCAGTAGGCCGAGGCAGGAAGCAAAGCCTGGCCCTGGAACTTGTGGTGCTGGATCCAGGGGATGGTCTCAAGCTTCAGGATGTTGCGCCATCGGAGCTCAAACTCGGTGTCGTCGCGAGTGCGAACACCTAGAAGCTCGTGGGGGCCCTGCTCGCGGAAGTGGTACTGGTGAGCAATGCGCGACTCGCGGTAGTGCATCTGGCTGTGATCCCAGGGGTAGGAGGGTAGCTCGATCTTGGATGACAAGAGGCCGGGCTGGGTTGAGTTTGAGACCAGAGCCTTCCATCCAATCGCCTCAGGACCAAAGTAGCACCAGGTGAAGCCCAAGAACTCAGCGAACGCGTGTCTGTCGTCCTTCTTGCGGTCGAGGAGACCAGCGTACGAGAGCGCACCGCCGGTCGCGGCCTTGACAGTCTGCTGAACAGGACCCTTAAGAGCCGGGTGAGGACCGACCTCGACAGCGCAGTCGAATGGGCCCTGGGAGCCCAGAGCGAGGTCGATAGCCTCGTAGAAAGACACGGCCTTGACCATGTTGTCCTTCCAGTAGCTTGCCTTGAGCTCGTCGGCGCTCGGGTCCGTGCCATCGGCGTAGACGCTAGAGACCCACACCGTTCCGTTCCGTTGCTTCGGCGCGATACCGCAAGCGGCCAAGCCCTGCATATACTCCGCAGCCGGCTTTTCCATGTGGGCAGAGTGGTACGCCGTGTCGACGACCAGGAGACGCGCAAACTTATTCTCCGCAGACAACTCGGCCTGCAGCGCCTTCACAGCATTGATGTCGCCCGACAGGGTGACGCTGGTGGGCGCGTTGCTGGCGGCAACCCAGATGCGGCCCTTGATGTCGTCGCGCTCGCAGAGAGCAGTCGCCTCGGCGCGCGTCATACCGACGGCCATCATCATTCCCTTCTGGCCGTCCTTGCCGCCGGCAAGGTGGGCAGACATGCCGCGGTAGTACGAGATGAGCATGGCGTCGCGGGCAGAGAGGACGCCGGCGGCATAGGCTGCCGCGATCTCACCAGAGGAGTGGCCAACGACAGTGTGGAAGGAAACCCCAAGGCTGGCGAGGAGGTCGATGAGGGCGATCTGGACCGCGGTGCAGAGAGGCTGGGAGAGGGCGGCAATGTTGATGCGGGAGACGTCATCTTGGTGGATGAGCTCCTGGATGAGAGACCACCTGGGAGGGTGGGGGCATGTCTTGAGAACATCCTCGAGCTTCTCAATGGCGCTGCGGTAGACGGAGTTGGAGTGGAAGAGCTTGCGGCCCATTCCAGACCACTGGGCACCCTGGCCGGTGAAGATACCGAGGATCTTGGGCTTGTTGCCGTCGAGCTTCGCACGGACACCAAGCTCGGGGTTGGAGGAGGATCCAGCCTTGGAGAGGAGGTTATCCAGACCGGCAATGACTGCATCGCGAGAGTCGCCAGAGACGGAAACCCTGTAAGTCAAGGCGGAACGGCGGGTGTAGAGGTTGTAGGCGACCTCATCAGCCGATGTCTGGTTACCAACCATGAACTCCCTAGCGGAGCGAACAACCGCGACCAGAGACTTCTGCGACTTGGCGGAGAGAACCAGAGGCAGACCAACGCTGGGCTTGCTAGCATTCTGTGCGACGGAGAGCTTGGTGGTAGGGAGCTTCACAGATTGATCGAAGCGCTTTGCGACCTCGTTGTGTATGCTCGGCTCGTACCGCTCAATGATGGCGTGGGAGTTGGTGCCACCGAAGCCGAACGAGTTGACACTGCCTCGCAGAGGCTGGCCAGCCGGGGCCTGGGGCCAAGGGATGAGCTCAGTGGCGATGCGAAGGTGGCCAAAGAAAGGTCGGACGCTCGGGTTAAGGGTCTCGAGGTGCAGATTGGGCGGGATCGATTTGTTGTGCATGGAGTGCACCACCTTCAGTAGGCCAGCCAGACCAGCGGCGCCTTCCGTGTGGCCGATAACCGTCTTGATGGACCCGACGACAAGCTTCTTGTCATCGCTTTCAGCGGCAGTCGACGCCTCGTTCCCGAAGAATGCAGTAGCAATAGCCTGCGCCTCCCTAGGGTCACCAGCCTGAGTGCCCGTCCCGTGCGCCTCAAAATATTGGCATCGGTCCGCGGGGCTCTGGGAGTCGAGACCCGATCGGCGGTACGTATCCTTGATCAACTCGGCCTGGGCCAAGGGGTTCGGCATCGTGATGCCCTGAGTTCGTCCATCCGAGTTGACACCCGTCTCTCTGACAATGCTGATGATTGCGTCTCCGTCTTTCAGGGCTTGAGAGAGGGGCTTGATGAAGAGCGCGGCGAAACCTTCACCACGCGCGTATCCGTCCGCGCCAACATCCCACATTCTCGAACGCCCGGTAGGGCTGAGCATGTGCAGGCTGGACTCGGTGATGAACTGCTCGGGCGTGATCATCATGTTAGCGCCGGCCACGCAGGCCATCTCGCACTCGCCGGATCGCAGGCTGAGAACGGCTTGGTGGAGGGCGACTAAACTCGATGAGCAGGCAGTGTCGATGGTCATGGAGGGGCCGCGGAAGTTGAAAAAGTAGGATATTCTGTTGGAGAGGATAGCTCGCGAGTTACCGGTGGCGAAGTACTGGCTGGCGGTGATATCGTCGCGCTGGCATAGCGAGTCGTAATCGGCGGTCATCAGACCGGCGTAGACGGCGACCTTGCGGCCGGCGTATTGGGAAAGGGTGTATCCGGCAGACTCCATGGCTTCGTACACGACCTCTAGCACGATACGTTGCTGCGGATCGATAGCCTCCGCTTCCTTAGGCGTGATGTTGAAGAACCCTGCGTCCCATACGCGGTGGTCCTGCTCGAGGAAGTAGCCTTGGGTGGCGTTGGTGGCACCATGATACTCTCCATCCGGGTGATAGAAGCCCTCAACATTGAAGCGGTTGGCGGGAACCTTTTGTGTGAGATCTTTGGGGTTGGATAGGAGATTCCAAAGTTGAGAAGGGGAGTTAACATCGCCAGCAAAGCGGCACCCAGTGCCGACAATGGCAATGGGCTCCGACTTGGGGATCTTGTAGGAGGTAGACATTGCTGTCAGGGGTATCTCTAGGATGATTATGTATTATGGGAAGGAATAAAGGGTATAAGTGGTAGGGATGATGGCCTCAGGGATGAGATATCAAGGCGGAGAGAAGCGTATAATAATAGAGAAGAAGTTGAGTTGATGTGTTTGCTTCCAATAAACTGAATCATTTCGGGCGAAGAACGGGAAGGGATATATAGAATTTTCACTTACACGGCGAAGGGGAAAGGAGTCAACAGGCCCGCGGCATCAATCTCGCGATGTCTCCCTCACAGGCCAGCGTCGTCGGTATCATGACGCCTGTGCCCTTGCTGTCAAAAAAGCAAGGGGGCAGAAGAGACACACGCCCCCATCCGCCACGGTTGGGGTGGATCCAAAGGGGTGGAATGGGGCGTGTGGCGGCGGGAGAAGAACATTCGGCGTTCATGATGTTGGCAAGGGGTGGGTGGTTCGGAGTTCCGTGGCCGAACGTGTCTCGAACGGTCGCCGGGATTTGAGCTGCACGTTCGGCGGTCGGCCAGTTGCCCGGGAACGGGACTACTACTTAGCTAGCCTCCCGTCCAGCATCGCAGAGTCACTGGCGCCATCGGCTGTCGGGAGGCTTGATAAGAGACGCCTCTTCTTCAACGACGACCGACATGTGGTCTGTGTCAGGTCTTGGCTGGCTCGACGAGAACGGAAGCGTAACAACGTCGAAAACGGGGCTGGGTATTTTGCGGCCTCGGAAGCGCGCACCGGTCCGCAATCTTGGTACCAAAGTCAATGTGTGAGATTCAGTGCACATTTACCTCGTGGGGAAGTCGGGGTACTTGCATATGAAAGACGTTTTCTTTGTCTTGGTAGTCCAGTTTAAGTCTGGCTTGTTTCTCTTCTTCAACAGCGACGCCGAACTCCAACTCCACGCCAAACTCGATTCGTACACTTCTGCTAGGTGTATGGAGAGATGCGGCTTAAACGAACAATGGTATTATGTAACATGTGTAACTCCGATATATCTTCATCCGTCAAGGAAGGACTCCATGTCCTTACGTAGGTCCTTTAGTTCCTGTCCAAGACTCTCTTCTTGCCTCTTCAGGGCCTGGAATGAGACATCCACCACCCCGGAAAACATGGAAGTCGCGTCAAGCGTTCTTCCTGCTGGAGACTCCGCCGATCGCAGAGTCGGGTCCAGTGATGATGCTGCTCGCCGCATCTGCAAGAGAAACTCCTCGGCTAATTGAATCGTAAGAGACATTTGCAGTGAAGGCGTCGAGTCTACCGCAAAAGATCCGACAGTGACACCAGGGAGTTTCCATGACTGAAACAGGCTGGCCGGCTGCAAATGTCCTAGTTGAAAGTGAATGCAGCTGAACACCTTCTGGTACATGTCGAGGAGTCGAACATATGTGGAGAGAATGAAGAGGCAAGTCGCCGGATCCGCAAGTGAGTCGAGTCCCTTACTCGGCTGGTGCCTTTCCATGTCGCTAGCGGGGGAGGCGTCTTCGATCGGTGCCATCTCCGCAAGTATCTCGGCAAAGTGGCGCGAAAGTTTGAACATCTCGTCCACCGGGAAAGGCGTCATCATTGCACTGCCCTCTTCGGGACTGGATGCCATGCTGTATCGAGACGGGTCGTCAGAAGCTTCGGCCTGGTGTGGGAGGCTTGACGAAAGCTCGAATAGCCTGGAGTTGACGTTGATGATCCGGGGCATCCACTCTTCCGCAGACGGTCCCGGTCCACCTGCAGCTGGCCGAAGGGAAATCTGCCTTGTCCTCTGCTTTGCACGTCTTCTCTGCCGCCTCTCTGGAGTGATGTCGAGTTGTTGACCAGGCCTGACTGATTGCCTGAAGGGGCCAGGACTACCTAGATAGACATGGTTGGCTGGATCTGGCTGTGGAGCCACAGGTGACGTGAATGCCGACTCCGATGTTGCAGATTGTGGGGGACTCCACGCGTGAGAAATTGAATCTCCTGCCATGAGGTCTTCCATGCCACCGTGGAATGGCGGCGGCAAAGGCTGATTTGGCGCTGGGTTGGGGTAGAGGCTCGGCTGTCCAAAGCCAAAGTCGAAGTCGACAATGTCCAGCATGGCTTCTGGAGACACAGCATGATCCCCAAATCCAGGGTTCCCCGTGATAGAATCACCCGCTTGGGTCTTGACAATGGCTGCACAGTAATGGTCAGTAAGGGAGAGAGCCCCAGACAAGTCAAAGACACGAGACTCACACAGATCTGGTTGCACAACGTGGCTCCCACTGTTGGATCGCTGGCGTTTGGGCGACGGAATGCTTCTTCGTAGGATATCGCCTGTCGACTGCTGGTGGTGTTGCTTCCGATACCGCAGGGATGGGCTTGACTTGCATTGCGTCTTGAGCCTGACACATCGCTCGCAAGCTTCGTCACCGACGCGTTTACAGCTGAGCTTCTGCGTATGACATCGGTCGCAGGCCTTCCGATTCGGACCGTCAGCCATTGTCACTGCCATGGTTCGTTCGGCGTTGGCAAAACAAGAGCAAATTGCGAGGATTCCAGAGTCGGGGGGCGGTGTTTAGTCAAATAGCTCCGGGTCCATTCAAGTAAAGCAAAGTGGGAGGGATCCCTGGGCAATGAGACAAGAGCTTTTACATGAACGCAGGCTGCAGAGTGTGGACAGGGGAGAGGTGCACCGCGTGTAAGATGTGTAAGCTAAGGTAGGAGAGAAGTACCAACTAACATCGACAAACACAGGTTGATCCATTCCTCGCCTCGACTATAGCCCGCTCGAAAAAGCATATGGGCGTCGGGCCGCTGCCATTGGACAACGTCGACTAGCCGTGGACGCCACGGTAAAACATGGGAACAGAGTGGACGAGGATGCTGGGCCTTGCTCATCGGACTTGGACGGGATGGTATCTGAGCTAACCTCCCCGGGACCATGGACTGGTCTGTGAACGGGGTGTACTGCAAAGGGGGGGTCATCAAGTACGCTTGCTCTTGACGGACGGCCAATGGGCACCTCCCCGGAGGCCCAGCACACTGGTACAGGCCTTCGTGACTTTCTCCGATCGAACCCCATTGCCATGGGATGAAGGACGATGCCTGAAAGAAGAAAAAAACCACTAGCTCAGGAATACGTCGCGCTGCCCCCGAGTCTGTGCTTCAAGCATGCCCTGGGGTCTGAACTGAGAAGTTCAAGGGTAAGTTGCAAGGGGCCGGGAGATCCACCAGGGTCCTGGATGTGGAGCAGATGAAACCTCGAAAAACGAAGTTTGAACAGAGAGATTGGACTGCTGAGGCACAGCAAACGACAAAGAAAGGACGTCAGAAGAGAGAAAAGATGTGAAAGGCTTCTTCATCATGACGGCTCACATCCGCGAGGCGTGGCGTCTGTTTGACCCTCTAACCAACCCACTGCTTGGGGCCCCCCAAGCTCTTCCCCACCACCGTGCGGTATGGCCCTGGGGGGCAGTGGTCGACAGGGGGCCATCGGGTATGCAGAAGTGGCTGCAGAGAGCAGCAGCCACGGGTAAGGATTGAATGCCAAGACCCGGCTGGTAAAGCCAGGTTTGGTGATCATGCACGACGGCTTCTCGCTGGCCTCCGCGTCTACCGCTTGTCGTGGAGAAACGGTGCGATTTCGATGCCGTGCGACCCCGTCGATTCAAAGACTCAGCAACTAGCCTCGCGACCGAGGTATGAGAGGGACGTCTCGCGTCAGCGGACCCGGGATGGCAGAGATAACGGTGAAGGCCGGCCGCCTCTCCCACTGCCATTGAGCCATCCGCTGTCCTCCTAAGCAAAGTCTTTGGGACGTTGACCAGCCTGCCGTAGGGCCCCCAGATGGACCCTCTTAGTCCCCGCGGCCGCCGCTGGACTCGAATTGGAGCCAATAGAGATACAGTACCTGGAAGTAGAACAGTCCAGACTCGACAATATCTAGAAGTGATGATTCTAAGCTTGATGATGGGCCGGGCAAGCCTAACGGCGAAGGAGCCATGGATGTGGTCAACATTAGGTCGGATAATACGTGGTTGCGGACCTCACCCGTCCGCACAGCCACTTTTCAGGTTCGTGATGTTTGCTTGCCAGATTGCGAATGTGGGAGGCGGGAGACGTTGAAGGTGTTTGCTGGATGCTTCCTGGCGTTGTTTGCACAAATCTCTCCCGGGCCATGTTGGAACCGACAGGCCGGTCCTGCCAGGGTACCCTTACCCAGTATCATCTGCCCCAAGATGCGACAGTGATAAAATGTGATAAGTCTCGCTCTTCGATCCCTCCTGGGTTGGATAGATGGTCACATCTTGGAATGATCCCAAGTGAGACCCGCCTAAGGCGAGTGAGGGTGAGGAGGTTCCGACGAGGCGAATCTGCCTGCCCTGACCAGATCACCCGGCGAAGTCGGGAATAGCACGAGCAGAGCCGTCCCCGACGATGGCAAATCAGAGGCCTGGTGACAGCATCTTCATCGGAGGAAAAGCAATGCCGTGCACAATTAGGCGGTCATAGTGCTAGGTGGCCTTGAGCTAGGAGGGAACCATGCACCGAATGGCCGTTGGATAGGGCCCGTTGTGGGTTCGAGTAGGTTAGATCGATAAGGATACGGCCGAGAGTATGGCAGGAAGGCGCCGTCTCTTTGTCGCGCGGGAAGACCAAGCAAGCGCATCTGGCGAGCATTGGCGGGCGTGAAGGAGTGTCAAGAGGTGAGAGAAGTCGGTGATGGCTGCGCGAGAAAAGAGTCGGTTGAAACGCCGTCGAGATGAGTAACGTGCATTTCATTGACGTGATGCCGGATTGGGAAGCCTGCAGATCTAGCGCCATGTCTCGAGAAGCTGAGGACGCGATGTGGCTAAGAGCTAACAGGGGGGATTCACGCCGCTACCCCTCAAGGCAGACCCTGGCGGCCTGGCACCCGCGGGACCATCTTCAAATCCGGACGTCAGAGGGCTGCACGACCAGATGGCTTGAATAGCATGACGACAGGCTGAAGAGGTTGATGGCTAGGCTGTAGCAGGATTCGGTGTGTGTCGTTGAATCCTTGCAAGTTGGCTCGATGGGGGTAGGCAGACGATTCGGCGATGCTGGCTCTGGGAGTCGTCGTTTGACATTGGCTCTTACGGCTCCTGATGGAGAGACATTTTTGCGTGCGGTCTTTACTCGAAGGACTACCGAGAAAAGGTACGAGGACCTAGTCGCGTTGCACAAGATGGGACTGGCGGAAGTGTCCGCGTCGCCCAGACCCGGACTCGTGGCAGCCCCTGAAGGCCGTGCCGGAAGCTGGTCTCTGCACCGACCGACGCCGACCGCATCGCAGCGGGACCTCTTCATGTTCGGCGTCGTGTAACACCGGGTGACGTTGAGCTGGTGTGCCCATCTGGGGCATGACGCCTTTGATCGGTGCATCTCGTTCGACATCTCTTTGAACGAGGCAGAGCCTTTGTTTTGCGAGTCCCGAATTGCGAGCGACGATATGAAGAAGCGGCCGTATGCTAATGATGGGCCTGGCTGACCTGGGAATTCGGGAGCTGCACAATTGCTGCATAGATTATTGAAGGACCATAACAGAGCAGCGTCGCAGCCAAGCAGGGCGCAAATGCGGGCCGTCCCACGGAATGGCCACAGAGAGGCAACGGAATGAGCATCAGATCATGCGACCGGGTGCCGCTCAAACGCGACTCAGGGAAAATTAACATTTGACAGGTCCAGCTGGGCACCGCAGGATGATGTGCATGTGTGTGGCAATCCATCTAAGTGACAGTACAGTGACAGGAGGCAAGGTGGGCTGCGTGCGTGAGGTTGTGTTGCGTTGCAGTCGTGACAGCAGCCCTCCCTTTCGGACTTGGCTTTTGTCTATCGATTTTGCGACTCTTGATCCACGGCTCGATTCTTCAACCCCGGTACAGGCGGGAACTGCTGAAGTACTGCACTGCGATATGGAGGGAACTATATTGACGGCGACGGGCAATATCGACGGGGGATGCACCCAAACGAGCATCGCGGGCGGCGACTGACAGCGGCTCGGTGCATGCTAGCAACCAGTAGCCGGGATTGACAGGTGAATGGCTGCGTCCGTGGGGGAAGCTGGCGACTGTGCTGGGCTGGGCTGGGCTGGGCTGGACAGTCTCCAGCGTCGGGCTCGACGGCGGTTCGGCGATGTTGGGCAACGCCAGCCGCAAGAAGAGGAGAACGCGCCCGCCGGCCGGCCACGAAGCCGTGATTCCAGATATGACGAAAAACGCGAGGGGTCGGTTGGGAAGCCGGTCATGAGAGGGCATTCCCGGATCCACCATTCATCCACCAACCCTCCGACTGGCGTGTGAATATCAGCGCAGCACGATCCAGACCAATCCCAGTCTGGGTCGGTCGGCGAATTCCCCCCCGTGATGGAGGGTGATTAGATGATGGGCGGATAGAGTTTGAGTACCGGCATTCCATGATTGCCATTCAGAGCAGGTTGACAGGGGACGGCAGATGAGGGAGGGTACCGAGGAATGCTGGTGACTCTTCCAGAACTCTGGCCGTCTCGTCTATCTCTTGTGATTTCTGTCGTTTTCCTAGCCCCTGGAATGATGGTGATGGGCGAGGATCGTGGCCGAGCAAGACATGGCCGAGCACGAGCAGGGACTCAGTGTATTCCGGAGGTGTTCCGGCGACGCAGTGTCATTGCGTGGGTAATGCCTGGACGATGCTTGGACGAAGGTCCTCGGGGCAATCGACGGTTGGGGGGAGGATGGGAGATGTCAGATATGACGAAGCAGAAGGGCGGCGATGCCGTTGAGGCCGTAGCGTGCAAATCTCTGCGAGATGTGCGAGGGAGAAGGATGCAGGCGGCCAGGACTGCCATGTCGCGAAATGGGCCTTGACTGGATCGAAAGAGGAGTGTGAGGCCGACGAAGAAGCAAAGCATCGAGAAGAAAGTTTGGTGGTTCCAGATCGATGGGACTCGCAGCGCCCGGGTCGAAGGTCCCCTGTTCCGCAAGCCCTGCGGCCCTTGTTGCTGCAGCTGCTGGTACTGACGCTGGGTGCTGATGCTGGTCGAGCAGCTGCATGCATGTCGAGGCGACCCCTGTTTGCTGCAAGGAAAGAAAGCCCAAAGCGACCGGGATATGGGCGATGAAGAAACAACGGGAGGAATCGCTCGGTACCAAACAAACAAAAGAAGTGGAAAATATGACAAAGGGAGAGTACGAAGTATGTGGAGGAGACGATGCGACGACGACGAGGCAGGGCAGTTGAGCAGGAAGGAAGCAAGCAAACACGATTCATCAATGCGACAGACCGGGGAAGGAAGGGGAAGGGGAAGGAGCGGGCGGAACGGGATCGCGGATCCCCGCCTGCCTCACATCTCAGTGTTCACTTCGGCCGGGAAGGAAGGAAAGCGGGACACTGCACCGTACCTAGGTACCTGACCTTACCTTACCTTAGGTACCTGCCCAAGAAAATCAAGCAATTACTCACTCGCACCTGCCTCCCTGTGATGTGCTCCTTCTATTTGCGCGGGAGTGCACCTGCCCGGTGCTCCGTGCTCGCTCCTGCCTCCCCCCCGTCCGATCAACTTGATCCCGTCCCGGAAGGCGGTACGGTGGCGGCCTGGGATCCCATCGCCCTTTCCTCTTTCCGGGTAGCGCGAGGCCGGCACATCGGCGCTCCGGGTCCCCGGGCACGTGGTCTCACCAATCACGGCCGAAGCAGACCTCCTCGCATCAGACTGAATACCTAAGACAGGCAGGCACCTATGCCCACCCGTGACCTCCTTCGTGCCTTCCCGCCTGCCTCGGGCACATGATGAGCAGCAGCACAGGTGAACCCCTGAGCCGATCGAAGCAATTTATTGACCCAACAAACTCCCAAATTCCCGACTTCAACACCATCACCTCGGCCTTGGGTCCATCACAACTCACAACTCACCTCACGCCCTTGCCCTGCGACTGCCCTGGCTTTCGTCGCATCTCACATCTGACGGTCCAGCTCGATTGAGATGGCCTCTTTCCCGGAATCGCGGACGCCGCCCAACCGGATGGGGGGACCTGAATCTTGCATCCGCATCCGCATCTGCATCTGCATCTGCTTCTGCACCCTAAGGTACGCGTCGATGACGATCGAGCATCTGATCTGGAGCAGCCTCATCCTCCACGCCCTCCCTGCTTCTCCCTCCTCTGCCCTGCCGGAAACCCAACCGGATCCCCCGTCCGCCGGGGAAAGAGGCAACCTGAAGCCGTCCGCCGTACCTGATCGCCCGGTCCCAGAATCGTCGTCACAAAATACACGATTCGCTCTTCCCAAGCCAAGTCTCTCTCTGGCCGTTGGCTACTTTCGCCTAGCTCTGCGAATAAGCAACGTTCTTTTTGACGGGTGATACGATTTCTCCCCCTCGTGTCACCTTACCCAGTTTATTTTTGGCCACACTCCCGCCCTCGTTCCGTCTTCCTGAGCCAGCGCCCACCCCCATTCCTTTGCCTCGTCCTCCTCACCCGCCCTCGAGCGGCTGATACCCCGAGGCAGCCGTCCAACGGCCAGCTAACTGCCAAACACCATTAAGTGGCCGTTATTAAGACAGTTGGCACGAACGAGTATCTTGGCCGTCTTATACTGAGCCATACTAATTCTCAAGGATGGACGTTGCTCTCCATGTGGCGCCGTTTGATGAGACGAACGAAGAGCGTTGAGCCCGCCCGTCTTACGGTCTCGTCTCATCCCGCGCTCCCACTCGAACTTCAACTTCATTCTTCAGCCATCTCATCTACACGCAACACCACAAGGTTCGATCTCGCATCTAGAAGCCTCCGAGTCAAGCCTGAGCGCTCGATCGTGAAAATTTTTCCAACTTGAAAGAAATTTTTCAGCGCCCAAAGAACTCATCGCCCCGAAACAGCCAGGCTGGGGAAAAAGCAAACATCAACTCCAACACCGCGCTCAACCGAGGGAGAGCCAGGCACCCAAACCAAAACGACCACCACAAGACAAAAAAGTAACCAATGGTCGGTCAACCCTTTTCTTTCGTCACTTATACGACATCTCCAACAAGGGAAGCTCTCTAAAACCTGTCAACAATTAAAGTTCCAAAATTTGAGAGAGGTATCTGTCTATCTGTACATACATCCAAAGCAAGGCGCGCGCCAACATGGGAAAAACAAACAATGTTCGAACAAGACCACCGCCCCGCTAACGCTTCATCCCTCGCAAGATCCCCGTCGCGGAACTTTTCATCCTGTCTGACTCAATACTCAAATCATCGCAGCCTCAACTTCAGGCGACGTCACCGGTCGCAAACAGCTCCAGCTTGACTCTCTCCCTCTCGACACCCATGCCCTCGAGCGCATCTCTCACCTTGAGCATCCATTCCTTCGGCCCGCAGACAAAGTACTCGGTCCTCTTGTCCGCCAGGCCGAGCTCTGCGGTAGGCAGCTTTGCCAGATCGAGGTGCTCGTGGAAGTCGTAATGGTGACCCTTCCGATCCCCCTCCTTGACTTCGTTCAGGAAGATGTGAGCGCTGACATTCTCCCTTTGACGGGTCAGGTCCCTGACATGCTTTGCAAAGACCAAGCTGGAGCTGTTGCGCGCCGTGTGCACCCACTTGACGGGCCTGTTTGGCGTCTTGCTCTCCGGGCTGAGCACGGTGTCCATGATGGCCATCAGCGGGGTGGCGCCGACGCCGGCGGACAGGAGGACCAGCGGCACGTCTGCCTTGTCGGCCTGTGTCACGTCGAGGAAGAACTCACCCTGGGGATGCGACAGCTCAACCTCGTCGCCGACTTGGTACTCCTTGTGCAGGATGTTCGAGATCAAGCCCGTGACCAGACCCTTGCCCTTGTCCTCCGCGCTGCCGTCCAGAACCGTCGCCTCGCGCTTGACGCTGATGCGGTAGTAGTCGCCCGTATGCGCGTCGCTGAGTGAGTACTGCCGGGGCTGAGTAATACCTCCCAGCTCGGGCACGGGGACCTGGAGAGAGATGTACTGGCCAGGCTTGAATTTGGGCAGCGGCAGCTTGCCGTCGACGGGTGCAAGATAGAAGCTGGTGACAACGTCGGATTCGTCGATGCGCCGGATGATCTTGAACTTGCGCCAGCTTGTCCACGAGCCCGCCTCGCTGTACATCTCGGCCTCGCGACCGATGAAGACCTGCGCAAGCTGCGCATACGCCGCCGTCCACGCGTCGGCGATCTCTGGCGTGAGCGCATCCCCTAGTACCTCCCCGATTGCCTTCATCAAGTGGGTTCCGACGATGTCGTACTGCTCAGGGCGGATGTAAAGCGAGGCGTGCTTGTGGGCGATGCGCTCGACGGCGCCCTTGAGCTTCGGCAGGTCGTCAATGTACGTGGCGTAGGCCAGGACCGAATTCGCGAGGGCGCGCGGCTGCTCGCCGTTGGCCTGGTTGCGTAGGCTGAAGACGTTCTTGAGCTCTGGGTGGGTATCGATCATGTCCTTGTAGAACAGGGTCGTGATGGTCTCGCCGTGCACCTTGAGGACGGGTGCCGTCGACTTGACAATGTCGATTTGTTGTTGCGTGAGGCCCATCCTGGCAGACGAGGTTGCAAAGCTTCGATTGATGAATCGCTGGTGGCGGACCAGACGTGGCAGGAGACGAGATGTCTTGGAAAAGGCAGACATGTACCAGATGTGCGTTGTGAGGTAAGTGATGTATGATGATGAAGCCAGTGCTTCGGTCTGATGTTTCTTATCGTCCGTGTGTATGGAAGACGGCTGTCTGGATTCTGATGAGTGGTGGTAACACACTTTCCTTCCGTTTCATCGTTTCAAGCCGGGACACTGGCTTTATATCATGAGGCGGAAATCCCATCGGCTTGCACGACTCATCACCATCCATCTTACGCATCTTACGATGGTACCCCCGTGGCCCCGAATTGACAAATATCAGAGCGCTCAGTGGTCCCGATGGAAAGCTCCACCTGCCCGCTCCGGAGACTAAACCGCGGAGGGTAGAATGGGCCAAGGTGCCGCGAGGAAACAGGGACCAGAAAACTGGATATTCCGTAACATCCTCTTGCCGTGGCCTGACATCGGACCGTCGTAGAGTTTGTGCATCTCCGCGGCGGTCGGGGCCGGGCCCACCCTTGTTCAGGCACGCCTCGTGGCTGGTTGACTCTGCGGAACGGCCGCCTGGCGGGACGCTTAGTGGGCTTCCGCTGGTGGGACGGGTGGCCGTTGCATTCTAGAATTGGTGCCGTTGTTTGGTACTTTCATGAAGCGGTGATTTGTTCTGTACAGCGATGTTTATGCGCGGCAGTCTTGCAGACTTTGAGGTCTTGATGATCTGCTGTGGGGATTCTGCGACTTCACAAGCCATTCTGCAACGCTGCAATTCGTCATGCAAGATCTGACAGAACCCACGGCCTCTGCAGTCTGAGGTAAGAGCGCATGCACGATGAGAGACTAAACGTCAGCAGCCAAAAAGGTTTCACGGGAGAAATGGCGCCAGAATAATTTGAAGGAGTGGCGGCCACGGTCGTTGGAAGCTCTCACCAAAAGCTGCTGCATTGGCTAGCAGTCGATCTCGAGCGTTCTGTTACTCAAGGGGCGCGCGCCGGTGCGACGAAACCACCACATGGCACCCAGACACCCACGCGACCGAAGGATCACCAAGCTTCAGCTCCCTATTCAGCCCCAGCTTTCGCCTCCAAGACGTTGAACGAAATTGCCTTGTCTCTGACTCTCCCACAGTTTGTTTCAAAGTTCTAAAACAATACACAATTGTCGCACCGCCACTCCCGCCAGACACTTTCGAACAAGCCACCTTGTTGTGTATGTTCTCCCCTCATTATGTGTGCATGTGTGTCCATACCTACGTACGTGTGTGTTCCTGCAACGCCTGAAGGCAAAGACATTGATCACCCCCAATAAATTGAAACGGAATTTTCAAATGAAAACATCCGCCTCTTGTTCACCTGTGTGCCTGCCCCCAGGCTGTTGGGCCGCCATCCTCTCGCACGTAAAAAGGTTCCGTGTTACCGAGGCGGACGTGATATTCCCGCACAAAAAACAACAAACGAGGGCTGAACTGGAACAGCATGAAAAAGCCCTCCCCAAGGCAAAAAGGCACATGGCATCATTGCACATGTTCAACCATGGACAAGGTTCCCGGAGAAGCTTCATTCGTTTTCCTTCGGGAGTAAAAATGCGTCATTCCAAATCATCTTCATCATAGGACAATCCAAAAAGACGTGAAAACCTTTTGCAAGCAAGATGATTGAGATCTGGACCCGTCAGCCGGTGGGATAGGACGACATTCCGCGCGCGCCCATCGATGAGGTGCTTAATGACAGCACAGCACAGCGGCCAGTCCCGCGCCGTCAGCCCTGGAAGCCGATCGCTGGGTCCCGTCCCACGCCGCAGCAGCGCTGTTCCTGGATCGCCTCGGGAACCAAAACCCGTTTTCCGACCCCGCCTGCCACGCGCCCAACTGCGCCATTAACACGCACTGCTGCCGCTGACATAATGTCTCCGGCGGAAACGAGGAACTTTTCGGAACCAGCGTGAGCCACAGCGGTGCTCATCCGTAGAGGCTTACCTCACACAAACATGCAGTGTGGTCACGTTCCCCAGTTGAGAAAATGTCATCGCCCGGCCCGCCCCGGCTGGGAGACGTTCTCCGCGGAGGGAGGAATAGAAGGGAATCACGAGGCCTTTGATGGATTATGTGCGCATGTCATTAGTTGCGTGAGCCGCAATTGGACCCTGCGAGTTGTGAGAGGATGCAGTATGTACGCCGAGCTTTTGATGCACTCTGGTTAGTGTAGAGCGAAGCCAACCCGTCGACATGGACGTGCTCCGGAGGGCGCGGCGTTCGAGATCAAGACGTGGATCAGTAAACTTAACGCAAAAGAAGAATTTCCTATAGATATTTCTGATTATTAGAGATCTTACGGTTTGACATCCTCAGCTCCTTCACGCCCTCCGGCGTATCCGGGTGAGGATTGTGCGACCAACATGCAGAGAGTGCTCGGATTTTGCACTTGTTTCCTGGAGTACCTATTTGATATTGGATCGCATCAGCATTTTCCATAATATTAGGATACACGCGGAACCATTATTTTATTACAACTACGCTTCGTTTGGTTTGGATATGAGGGTCGCAATGTTGTTTCCACGACCATCAAGTAATTAAAATATCTTCCTCTTATTCAAAAGCCAAATCAAGCCTCTACGAAAATCTCCATGCAATTCAAAGCAGAAGCTGAGCTGAGTTCAAAAACGGCATCATCATATATTCCGCGAAGAAGTCCTGCAAACTCTATGGAAACAAACACACCACCCCATCCATCATCCAAACCCCCCCCAAACTCTCACGGCCTCGGCTCCCAATCCCAATACCCCTCCTCATCGCGCCCGGGCGCCCCCCTCCCGCGTCCCTCCATCGTCGTCCGATTCTGACAGCTCGGGCTGTAGTGATCCCCCCTCATACCAAATGGCCACATCGCAACGAAGCAGACCTCGTCCACCGCACAGCCAGGCCTGCACTTCTTCCACCCGCTCCAGTTGAGATACGCCTTCAGCCCCTTCATCACCCCACGCGCTCTCCCGACCGCCTCCCGGAGCTCGCCCCCGGTCCCATCGACGGCTTCGCTCATGGCCTCCGCCGAGAACGCAGCCGCAAGCTTCGGTGCAGCGTCAACTAACAACCTCCGAGCAGAGTAGAGATCTCCGCATATCCTCTCGAGAATAGTCTCGACAGCCGCGTGGATGAGGCCATCCTCAACCGTCCACTCGTCCCTCACAACCTCCGCGGGCGCGAGATACTGCCTCACGCACCTTTCCTTCGCGTCCCCAACCATCCCCTTCACGTCCACATCGTACTCATCTCTCGGGTACATCAGCCAGCTGTTCGTTACAACCAACACCTGGCTCACGAACCCCTCCTCATCAGCCCCATGCTCCCCCTCCTCCGCCAATGCCCCGATCCGGTCCGCGAATCTGCTCACCACCATATCAATCACACCCTGCCACTCAACCACTCCCCCCTCATCCCGCATCACATTCTGCCTCACCCGCTCCATCATCGCCTCCCTCACGCCCTCCTCCAACCTCCCCAACCGCGGCATATCCTCTCTTGCCGGATTGCTCACATTCACAGGATACCACAACCCGCTCACCATGCCCCCGAACCCCACCTTCACCCGCCCGCCCCCGATGCCATCATACCTCTGCCCGACCGCCCTCGCCCACTCAAACATCGGCATGCCCCCCGCGCTCACCCAGTCATCGCTCCACGGCCGCCGCAGCACGCTCACCAGGTCCAGCCCGTCGGTAAAGTCGCAGTAGATGCTCTCGAACCCAATCTCCATCCGTATCACCCCGTCCAGCCCCCACGACTTCACGAGCGCGCATATGTCCCCCGCGCGCTCAAACTCGCCAAACTTGGGCTGGTCCACCACCCCGCGCAGCAAAAAGTCCTGCGTGTCGAGCGTGCCCATGTCCGTCTTGCCCGCCGCCATCCCGTCGATGTACAGCAGCTTCAAATCCCGGTTCGCGCGGTAGGTGTGGAAGTACCCCCTCATATTCTCCATCGGCGGCGGCGGCGGTCTCTCCGGTTTCTCCCCATCCCCATCCCGCAACCTCCTCTGCCCCTCCCCTTCAACCCCCAAAAGCGTCGGCGGCTTCCCATTCCCAGGCTTCGAAGGCGGCCGTGGCGCAGGCCTCCCCCCGCCCCTCCAACTCCTCGCAAATCCCTCCGAATGCTCCATCTCGAAAGCAAGCCACTCAAACCCCTCGGGCGTCGAGTTCCCCCTCGCCCCGTGGAACAGCATCGTGCCCCGCGGCACCGTCGCGGGAATCACCGCCAGCCCATTATGATGGATCGAGCTGCCCCACTGCCTCATCGCAGAATGCACCGCGTTGAAGATATGCGCCGCGTTCTCGCGTGCGTGGTGCGCGCTCGGGCCAAACTCTGACGGCGCCGGAGGTTGCGCTGGTGCCGGCGCCGAGGCCGATGCCGATGTCACCGGCGATAGGGTGAGTGCCAGGATGGCAGTTGATGAAAGCCGCACCATCTTCGATGTCTTGTATCGCGCGATATGGTAATGAAGCGACGTTCGATAAACCTGTGCAATCGAAAGAACCAAAAGAAAAAGAGAGAGAGAGATAGGCAGTCGACAAACGTCAGATTACGTCCCTGGGCTTATCTATAACTCCGGGGGATCAGCCTAGCAAAAGACCCTGGACGCGTGGCGTCCCACGAGTGACTGATTCGCGGTGAGACTCGAGATGTTGCGCAATCCGAGGGCCGACCGGGGGCGCGAGTGGACTCGTCGGAAACCGGCCGGCGGGCTGTCACCTGCTGCAGCCTGGGATCACCCCGGCTGGATCCTGCAGACGGCCAGACCCTTTGTTTGCTCCTGCGAAGGTTCAGAACTTGTGGGAAATCATCGCTGGGAAGGATTAGCCGCAGCCTGAATAGGTACAGCCCAGCTTCCTGAACGGGCGCGGTGAGATTTGCGGCATGGTCAGCTTCAATCGGCCACTAGTCTTGTGCCGTTCAACGGCCAGAGCCACGCCATTACCAGCACCAACGTGACTCGAAACACCAACAAGTGATAGATAAAACAAAGTGGGGAAATCGATTGAGACTGCCTATTTTCCCTGTGCTAGAATGATTATGTTTACTGAGTTACTTGACCGAGGAGGGTGATAGAAGGAATGACAGGAATAGAGGTAACGCCGATGACGGACGACAATGATAGATGAGGATGATAATAGATAAGGATGATGGTAGATGAGGATGATGGATGAGAACGGTGGAAAGTGGACAAGGGTGATGGACGACGACAATGGACGACGATGGCGGACGACAGCAACGACGACAACGACTGCAATCAGGACGACGATAACGAATTGTTTCGGCACAGACAATGAAGCTACTCTAGAATCATCTCGCAGTCTAACACGTCCCAAACACTTTTTCCTTGACAAAACTCATCAACCGTTAAGCATTGCTTCGTCACACATGTTCCTAAAATACCCGCTTCACTGGCCGTTCTGACCGTTCTGACCATTCTGACCATTCTGGCCGTTCTCGCCGTTGCTCTTGCCAGAAACAACCGGGACGTCCTTCTTCTGCGTAAAGTGACGCGGCAGACGGTTCTCTCCCTCCCTGTAGGGCTTGCCGGCCTCCTCTCTGGCCATGTCGTTGACCCATTTCTCGCCGCCGCGCAGGCCGGGCTTAACACCGACCTCGGCCCACTTCGCAGCCAGGTAGAACCAACCCAAGGCATTGCCGACCGTGCCAACCTCGTCGCTGACACCGTTTTCGGCCTCGTAGCTCATCTTTCTGTGCAGCTCATCGTCTGTGAAGAGGTCCACGAGGTGGCCGGCGACTGCCTTGTAGTCACCAGGCTCGACCAGGTAGCCGTTGACCTTGTCCTTGACCTGCAGGGGAATGCCGCCAGCCAAAGTCGCAATGACGGGACGGCCCGCGTGAAGGGCCTCCGAGACCTTGACCTCGAAGCCCTCGCGGGTGGATAGCTGGAGAACAACGTGGGCATTAGCAAGAACTGTGTTGATCAGCTGGTCATTGGGTTCAAGACGCATGATGCTGCAGTCCTTGATGAGATGGGGGTAGTGCTTCTCGAGCTGAGCCATGGTCTGGTCGTAGATCAAGCTGGCATCGGGGTCATCAACTGAACCGTTGCCGCAGACAACGAGCTGAGGGACGTCAGTGACGCCCTTCTGCTCCATGATACGACGGAACTCGGCATAAGAGTCAATGACGGTAGGAATGCCCTTGGACGGGTCGAAGCGAGCAACCTGAACGATGTACTTGCGGGCAGGCCACTCGAGCTCTGTCATGCGCTGGTTGCGGCAGGCATTGTTGTAGATGTGGCCGTAGTAGCCAGTATCCCATTTATTGAGAGGCTTGTTCAGACCATCAAGCCAATCCGTGGTGGCTGGGAAGTAGACTACCTTCTCCCGCGGTACGTTGTGCGGGACGAAGATGGGAATCGGATGGCTGATGAACATGTCGGCATACTGGATGTTGCTCCACAAGAAGTTCCAGATGTCCTCCTGAGGTGAGCCAGCCTTGGAAGTCAGGTCGCTGCGGATCTGGATGTGGGATCGGTAGAGAACGGGTCGGTCTGGGGTAATCTTCTTGATAAGAGGAATCAAGCCGGGCATTTGCGGGTCATCAATCTGTTCGAGAACAGCAGTCAGTCAAGGTTCAGACCCGAAGCTTCGGTGCACTGTCAAGTCGCGGGGCAAACACCAACGCAAAGCTCCTGTGGGGATGATCCCACTTCCAATGCACCATGGAGGGGTAGCTCAGGGAGTGGGGGGCATGGAATTGGAGATGGGCGCGGGGGAGGGTATGATTTGGAGAACTCACCATGACAACGTCGGCACCGCCCTCTTCAGGAGGACGTAGGGGACCGCCCTCGGACAGCCAGTAGCGGTTGGCATTGTCCGTGATCCAGTCAATGATGGACTGCTTCTCTTCGTCCGAGATGCGCTGATCAGGATGGCTGACACCTTGGAGGATGTTGTGGATGTTCTTGGTGACCCTGAATACGCCGGGCCTCGGCTTGGGGACTGGGTATGATGTCAGTTTCATACGATTTTTGACAGCTCAACGGACTTGTCTCAAGACGGAAAAAACATACCATACCAAGTCAGGTCAACGCCAATGAGACGCGCAAACCGAACGAGGGCGTGCCGCATCAAGGCCACGCCACCTCCCTGGGGAGTGCTGCTGAAGAAGGCAACCTTGATCTTGTTCTCGCGAAGCTTCTTGGCATAGTGCATGGTGGCATCCCAGGTCGCCGGCCCGCACGTGTCCTTGTGGTTCTGGATGGTGTTGAGCTGGACGCGGAAGCCCGCATCAGTCTGGACGATACCCCGGAAGCCGACCTGGAGAAGGGGGACGAGAGAGGGGCCAAAGTTCCTGGGGGTGGGCTGTTAGTGACGGGATCCACTGGATGTGCGACCGGGGTAGATGCAGGATGGGCGACTTACATGATGCACTTGCGGGCCATGGAATCAGCCTGCTCATCGACTCGCTTGATGTCCCAGAAGCTCTGCTCTTTGTGTTCCTCGTCGGGGCGGAGGACAACGGGGACAATGTCGAGGTCGAGCCAAAGGCGGGAGCATAGGGTAGGGCTCATGTACTTGAGGGTGGTGGGTAGACCTGCACCGATGAACTTGGAGAAGTTCTCGTGCTCATAGCCCTCGAGGGTGTTGATCACGTAGTCGGCAATGGCATCGTTGCCCGTCTGGGTCTGGTCATCGAGGTTGATGTGCTTGACAGTGAAGTCAATGAGGTAGACGGTATCGTGGATGGCCAGAGCCACGACGGCCGTGTGAGAGTCGGAGAAGACGGCCGAGATACCACAGTAGAGGGTCTAGATCTGTCAGTGACATATTATGAGGTTGATTCATGGATTATTACCGTCAAAGCTGGGCCAAAGGCATTGCCCTGCTCGTGCATGGTGCTCATCTGCCTCTTGCGGTGGGCCGAGGTGCCCAGCGAGAACTGGCGACCCGGCTGCTTGTGGTCGGTTGGCATGATGGCGACGGTTGTATTGCTCTTTGTGTATTCAAATGAGGCCAATTGAAGTGGTGAGGAGGTGGATATATCAGCAGTGGCGTCTATAAAAGCCTCGTAGAGCTGATAGCAGTGGTGATGGAGAGAGAATGGAAGCAAGCTGGAGACCTGGAAGAGGAGCAAGCTGCATTTTGTGTTCGCAATGGGCTGCCACGTCAAGGACGACAGGACCAAGGACGACAGGGGAAGAGGAGACAGGGAAGCAGGAAGGCGAATACGGATGCCGATGTGAGGTCAGGAACATGCGAGGCCGCAGAGGAGGTGAGTGGCTGGCTGCCTCAGGAAGTGACGATGCATGGTAAGGAACGGGAAACCACCATGAGTCGATCCTGCCGTGTCTACGCCGCCGGAACAGAACCATAGCAGAAGAAAGTACCAGGCCAGGACATGATTATAGGGGAGGAGCTCCTCGCCCGGCCGGTGATGTAGCTACTACCGGGCAAGATACGTACCGGGGTACCGCCACGGACGGGTACCGGTAAAAGAGGGGCCGGCCGTGAACGGCGGGGTGGCATGGAAAGCCCCCCACTTCAGCTTAAACAGAATTGATACTGAACACCAAGCGAGGTCACACTGAGGTCAGACTACTTCCTACCAACGATATTTGGTCAATTCCTTGAGCTGGGAAACGATACGAGAAGGTAATACAGGCAGGCGGGAAGGACTAGAGCAATGGAGGAAAGTCCATCCATCCTGCCATCATGCCGTTGGGCTCTAAGCCCGAAGCCACGGTTGCACAGCGTGGCCCCTGGCCTAACGGTTCCCCAAACTACAGCCGTTAGTGTCTTGCCGTTTGGGGCTGCTCAAGATACATGCATCGTTAACATACCCAGCTCCTTCCAGATGTGCCAGGCTAAGCATGGTTTTGAAGGTTGGAACTCCCATTGGGGAACTTCAAACCGTTTCTTCGCCGTTCTCAGCTCTACTATGAGACATGGAAGCTGCCTCCCCCTCTCTTCCCCTCCATTAGATGCGTCGGTGTCACCACTTGCAACGGCCCCGCCAGCTTGCCTTAGTGCCCGCCACAGCGTAGCGTACCCTTCACTGTGCATCTGGGTGTTTCCCATCCTGCCTCATGCCAAATTCTTCTCCATCCGTCGTGAGCTTCAACTCCAGCCACGAACACCTTGAAATTTCTCAAGCATCATGTCCTACCAAGCGAGCATTACTCGATTCCAAATCTCCCCGCTTGTCTCACGACCTTGCATTCAACATGCGGTGTATCGGATACCCAACCTTACATCCGACGCACCCTGCCGGACTCGTTCCCCCAATGGCATCACTGCCCTAATATTGTCACCATGCCAGTCAAAGCACCACCCTTTCTTTATTTCAACATGAACGCCCTCGGTCACCCACAATGGAATTGTCGGTGAGCATGCAGTCTCTTTTGGATGCAATGCTACTCGATCCTTACAGCCGCGGGGGATGGTGGAAACGTCCTGGAAGCAGTCCCTACTGGCCCGTCTTTCATCGTCCACCCACCATCTCGAGGATGCGACTCTATGAGAACCAGGCGGTCGGTGACTACTGCTCGGATCCTTCACACCCATCTCAATCTGTGCCATGCTCAATCTAACCTGGACGGCGCAATGCGGCTGCTGGCAGCACTCTCGAGCCCACCATCTCTTATCCAGACCAGATTGATGACCACCACACGAGTATGTCAGGGCATGCGTGGCGGCACCGGCATCGGATGCTCCTCGAGCATACGATATCGCAAAATACGACAAGCAGCATCATGACTCCGGCCCCGCGCCTGATCTGCGGGTCGTCCGAGAGAGCTTCTTACCGACCGGGCAGGCCAACTACCAGTCAAGACTGTCCCAAGTTCTCTGGACACGCCGAGGTGGAGAATGAATTGACGTGCATGTCATGTTAAGGTCATACCGGAGCTGTACCCCAGGTCTAGCTTTGGTGCCTAGCCTCGCCAGCATCCATCTTCGTTCAAATTCCCCTGTGACGACACCAGCAGCTCTCGGGCTGCTGTGCAACGTGGTTCTCGGAAGCAGGCACTTGACTGTGGGGGGCCTGGGCTTACAGGGCCATGCAGGGCAAAACCTTGCTTGCTTCTGTTGGTCGCCCATCAACCTGCAAACATGATTACACGCAAGCTGCTGGGCATCTCGAGTGGCTGATCAACTGACATTAGCCCACTCGCCTAGTTGTCTCCCGCCTCTTGAATGAAGGATAGTTTCTCATGCCCACTTCCACCTTCCAGGCTCCTGAGCAGCTTTTTCTCTCCATCCCCAATTCTACCCCAATCTGTGGGTTCGTGCTACGGCTAACAGTGGACTTTGCAGTAAGAACCCCGCTGTAAGATTTGAACACAATCAACCCCGCAATGCTGCTACGATACCTGGTATTATGAACCACTGCGGCCCTCTTGCGGCGATGAGAGGCCTGATATGAGCATCTGCAATCAGCGATGGAACAATGCCTGACAGAGAATTCGCGAGAGTCGCCCGGAAAACCTCGACAAGAGGGCCGTTTTGAAAAGAGGATATGCCACTGTCAGCGCGGGACCTTCGTCACAGCATCATACGATGCCCGCGCATCAACACGACCGGTCACCTTTTTGCATGACCTTCCCCGGTTTTCTCGGATCATTTCGTACAACCGTATAATTCTTGGCTCCGTTCATCGGCTTTTGCTTCTTCAGTCCCATTGGCTCGTTAGGATACTGGCGTTGTCCAAACCGTCTCGCCGCAGTGTGGCGCATGCTGGTTGAAATGTAACGATGCGTCGTCTGTGAGATTGGGTTTTCGGTGTTTACGAAAATAGATGGTCTCTCAGTCAGGACAACGCAGCCCGCACCTTTCCATCTCACTCGGAAGAACAATGAGGCGCAACATTGATGCCTTGCACCGTGATGGAGTAGGAGCCACAAGAAAAAATAGAAGAAGAAAAAACGAAAATCCAGTGCTCTCATACATGAAAAGTTTATCTTCTGGCTGAACTTAGTCGAGGAACAGGTATATGAGGCGGATACAACCCGAGACCACGGACCGGACTTTGGAACTCACCTTCATCCACCGCCAAATGGTTCCTCGAGACGACCGACGTCCTAAACCTTCACACGCGTTCATCAAAGTCGGCATGATGAATTCGCTCCAACATGCCGTCATTCCAGACGGCAACGAGCGACCAAGTGTCGCTCCTGCACGCAAGACCCTTTTCACGCCCTTGCCTTCGGAAGTTCTTTTCGAAATGATCGATGCGATATTCAAATGCAACAGTCCCCTCTCCTGGAAGGATATCCTAGCATTCGTGACGTCGACACCGGAAATACAGCTCGTCTTTCGCGAATACCGAGCTATGTTCCTCCGCCGTCACCTTTCGGGAACACCCAAAACTCTCGGTAGTCTGTCCGACTTCGTCGCGCGCTATACGGATGGACGCGACACATTTCAATACTCCAAGGATCACGGGAGATGGTTTTGGAACATTTGCAAACCGTTGTCCCAAGTCTATGCTCTTCTTGATCTCCCAGGAGATATCAAAATTCTCCTGGGATTGGAAGATTGGCACTGCAGTCCCAGGAACAAAGATGACTTTGTCGCGTTATTTTCCACTACGCCCTCGTGGGACCCGAAGGCGCTCATTGACTACGACCACCACGCCGCCTTGTGGCGAAATCGTCCAGTCCCCTCCAGAAAGAATGCCGACGAAATTCCGTTTCTCAGGAGACTCACACTGCCAGAGCTCGAAGCACTGGAAGATGTTTGGCACTGGCTTGGGTTCTTCTACGTCCGCATCGTAGTAGACGAGGGCTTACACCATTTAGCAAGAGGCCATGACGGAACCTACACCGCTAAAGTTGTGAACTTCTATTTTGTCATTCACTGGCTGTGTGAGCGGGGACTAGAACTTTTGTGCAGAGTCATCGGCGCCTCGCCTGAGGGCCGGAGGGAGGCTTTGCGAGACGCCATAAACATGGCCAACCAGATGAAGTACGACTGGGGCTACCCATTCTATCGAAACTTCGTTTTGAACGAAGGAATATGGTCAGAGATATTTCATCGAATGCGTTTTACGGCAGGTGCAGAGGCTGAGGAAGAGTTGAAGGAACACAAAAGGTACCTCGAGCTTTGGCATCAGCAATGGCGTGCTGCTTACGAGACGGGCGAGCAGAGCCGTCATCTGAATGTGGCTCAGGCGCAAAGGTTGCTTGTTAGCCATGGTGTAAATGCAGCCCAGCTGAGTGAGGCTGAGCCGAGTGCGTTCCAGCTCAACCCGGCTGCGGCTGGGAGACAAAGGTCCATTGCCACTTACGCCAGTTGTAACGCGACAGCGGAAGAGGAGTCTTGAATTTATTCAACATGCTACTGACCATTACTTCCATGGGTAGGATAATATCTCTAGCCAGGCACTGTATCATGGATGGCGTGCCTCTCTTGTCTGTATTCCTTCTCTTCAGGCTGCCTTACCCTCTGCAGCCCGCCTACACCTAATGTGACTCGGCAGGAAGTGCGGAATCTCACGGCCATCTCAGTTGCCGGCGGCGGCACGGATCCAACGCGGACGGGCCCCACTTGTGCGGGGCTGTAGCTGGGGCCAGGCGCCGAAGCAACCGGGCTTACTCGGATTGAATGGTACGTAAAACAATGACAGCAGAATAAATCAAACTTCACAGTTTCTGGAGATTGAATAGAGATCTTGTCACAAGTTCCGTGGAGAAGCGGTCTCAATCCCCGCTTGACCACCCATGGTGGTCGAATGCTTGGGTGACAGAAGTGACAAAACGTTGGCCATGGAATTATCTATGTAGCCGAGCATTTGAGAGTGAGCCTCATATTAACTACGGCAAGTGAGCCGATTCAATTGCAGAGACGGCCTGCATCTCGATTTCTCAGCAGTGCATCTGACCTCGCTACAGATGCCGGGTTAGGTCTCCTGCAGCGGGATCGCAGCATCCGATGCCTGGGATGCCGACACATGCTCACTACCGACTTCTCGGGCCCAGATCCATCTTCATCGCTCACAATTTTCATTTGACAAATTTCTAGCCGTTGACCACAGCATTCGACTGAATCTCACAGCGACAGTCTCGTACCTAACCCATACATTTAGATGCACCTGACGGCTTACAGTCACATCTCACCCAAGCACTCAACACCAAGAGCGCCCGGGCGTCATCCCATGCTACCTCGACACCCCTGCGATAGCCAGGGTCCCGTCCCATGTGCCGCGGGTGGACAATGAAATACCGACGCCTTCCCACTCCCCACTTCCCACATCACCGACGTCAACCGGCTTCACACCGCCGCCATTCTCATTTTGACCACCCGCCACGGCGCGCGCAACTATTCATGCCCACGCGCAAGATCCGGCTTTTGCAATGGCGGCGCACCAGCACACCGCACCTGCCCCCGCATCCCCCGCACCCTCAAACTCAACCCATCAAGCCCCCATAACCTTCGACGATGAGACGATCGACGCATTCGAGATGGACGCCGACGACGGCTACGCCTCCGCGTCGCCGGCGCCGTCCCTCCACGCCGGGACGATGTCGCTTTCGCCGTCCGTCCGCGACTACGCGTTTGAAAACAACCGGCGGTATCATCGCTACCGCGAGGGGCGGTATCATTTTCCGAATGACGATAGTGAGCAGCAGAGGGAGTTTATGAAGCACCTTGTGATGGTGCACATGATGAGCGGCAAGTTGCATGAGGCGCCTTTGAGGAATCCGCAGAAGGTGCTGGATATTGGGACCGGGACGGGGGTCTGGGCTATTGATGGTGCGTGGCGTTGTTTCTCTTCCTCCAGGCCTGCAGTGAAGAGCTGAGTGAGTGAGCTGACGATGGGCAGTGGGCGATGAGTACCCCGAAGCAGCAGTTACAGGGATCGATCTGTCACCAATATGGCCAGACTGGGTTCCCCCGAACGTCAAGTTCGTAGTAGACGACGCCGAGGCAGAGTGGTTCCACGAGCCCGACTCGTTTGACTTCATCCGGCTGGGAAACATGGCGCCTTCAATACAAGAGTGGCCGAAGCTCTTCGAGTCAGCGTACAAGTAACCGTCTCCTCCGTCTCACTAATCACACACGCGAGTTCGTCAGCTGACGTACGCTCTAGAACGCTCAAACCGGGAGGCTGGATCGAGCTACAGGAAATGCGCTGGGTCTACGGCTGCGACGACGGGACCATGCCGGATGACTTTGCGCCCATTCAGATGGTGAATCTCATCAGCCAGGGCCTGGCGCGGTTCGGGGTTGATATGCACGCCGCGGAACGCAACCCGGCGCGTCTTGCGGCTGCGGGGTTCACGAACATCAGACACCAAATGCGTAAGGTGCCTGTAGGCGGGTGGACGAGGAGTAAGTCTCTGAGAACAGTGGGGTTGTATAATCTGAGCGTCATCTACGACGGACTACATGCTGTGACTATTGGGCCTCTGACGAGAGGGCTGGGGTGGACGGCGGATGAGGTTGAGAAATTGCTGGGGAGGGTGAGGACGGAATTGGTCGATCCCGGGGTTCATTCTTATGTGTATTTTCACGCGCTTAGTGGACAAAAACCATTACCATGACGGGTTGCGGTGTGAGTGCGACTGGTGTTGGAACGGCATGCGAGCGGTATTCGGGCTTCCCTGGTCATCAACTAAATAATACGGAGTATGGTAAGTACAGCGAGCTGAAGGTAGGGTAAGGATAAGTTCCCCATTGTCAAGAGAGAGACGAAAATCAATTAGTATCTGGACCTCCTAATAACTACAGACTTTTGCTATTTAGCTGGATACTACTAGCTGTACAGGCGGATAGTGCTAAGGGGACACAAGTAGTAGCAAGCACAATAATAGGGAAGCTAAAATGATAAGAGCAACAACAATAACAATAGAGCAGCAATGTTAACAAAGATAATAACAACAACAATAATATAACAGAACAGACGACGACGGACGATGATAATGAAGGATGACGACGGACGATGATAATGAAGGATGACGACGGACGATGATGATGAAGGACGACGACGACTAACGACGACGATGGATGACGACGATGGACGACGACGATAGATAATGATAACGGACGATGATGACGGATGATAATAACAACGGCAACAAGGATAACAACAACGATAAAGATAGTAATAGTAATAATAGAAATTATCTCTTAGTGAAGCTATTAGTATTTGTCTGCCCTGTTAGCTAGAAGTATTTGCCTAGATAGTAGAACTCTAACTATATAATAGTTGGAAGCTCTTCTCTTAAGTCTTTTCCTATGCAGATAGACCTCTAGCGTTCGTCTCCGCCAGTCTAGCTAGCAATACTTCCTAAGCCAAGTCTTTTTTAAGCTTAAAGATGAGGATATCCTAGAGAAATCCCTAGAAGAAGATACATAATAGGCCGAGTGATATCCGTCGATTTGCCTCTAAACGAAGTTCATTCCTAATAAGCAAGACATTAACAGGGGAGACTTTTGACAATATGTCGCCGTTGACTTCCCATTATACACGACCCCTGCTCATCGCCGTAGACGGCGTCGCGCATGGAGACAACGTTAAATGCCTCCTACCGGCTTCTGCGCCCGTAATTGAGAAGCAACACACAGCGTGGTCCGGGTCCAACATAAACAAGCTGAATCCACCTCTATCTTCGCCATAAAAGCCAGGCATTATAATGTCCGCTGAAGGAGGCTGATCTGACCACTTCTTCAGTCTCATCTCAGCTGAAAACGTGATACCCATCAAGGTGACCCATTCTCTTAGCCGGTTAAGGTCACGTCATTAAGAACATAGCGGTTTTCAGACCCGGAAAGTAAACGTCATCATGGGAAGGCGCCTCGGAAAAGCTAGAGATTGGACGATAGTCGTCTAGCGTGTACTTGTCCTACAAATGTACTTCAAACCGTTAGGAAAGATCTTGAATGATATTGTCTTTGTGGAAGGGAAGAATAGAGCCCCCCGTGAATAATTCTAGGGGTTGAGCCTTAACCAGCTGGAGATGGGTATGATGACCTGTCGGGGACCTTACATCTTGTTATCTGCATTGCGAGATGGCCGACAGGCGAATCACGGATAGGGACACTCTGACGTAAAGGACAAACCTCCAACTACACGCATGTCATGAGATATTTGAAATCTGATCCCTAAGGTTTAGAAGACTAACATGGCTCGGGACTAAAGAAAGAGGTGCATCATATCGCAAGTCAGCAGCGCAGCGATATTTGTAAAATACACACAAATAAGACTGTCAAGATCTTAGGTGTGACAAAAAGTACAGGGGTGATAATAGGGCTAGATCAATGAGGCGTTCTTTTGTCAATCTATCGGAGGTTTTCACAAGATCAACCAGATTCCCATGTCAAGTTCAAACCGTGCGTCTATAGCATTTCATCGGCAAAGCTTCGACCCCGGCGGCTTCTCTTGCGCCGCTTAATCAGCAACTAGGAGGGCAGATGAAGCATTCAAAAGCTTTCACGTATGCACAAGTCCACGAAACAAGTCACGGCAGAGCATGACTAATGAGACCCCTATTTTACGACGTCTTGGACCACATCTGCCTGGCACGAGGCAAGTCATACATGTCCGGATGGGGATCACCGGCTGAGATTTGAGTCATTTCTTTCAAAAGCACGCGGGTCTTGCGCATTGGCTTGATAGAAATGACTAGATGAAGGTCAGATGAGATCGTCTTGCACCAAATTCAGCTGTCTGAGACAGAACTAGCCTATTTTTCGTCTTCTCAAAGACTGTCATGATGATGGGGAAACGCTGCGTGACGCCTGGGCCTTTCCCAAAGAAATGTTCAAAACACTTGAAGGAGGCAGCGCAGGGCCAGCTTCTCATATCTGCCGATGATGGTTTTGTAACGAAGAACACCTGCCTCAGGTCCAAAGTCTCACCTTAGATCGGCAGTCGAGCCGGCCGGTGGGAGAATCACGGAGAAGGACGTTTGGCGCAAGACAAACCTCAACTGCGCAGATGTCATAACCAGAAGGACGGGCCGTTCTAGATAAACTCTCCACAGGCTACTGGGTTTTACCTGAACCAAGTTGACGAGAGCTAAGAAAGGATTCACTATAACTGGGAGTTACCGTGAGCTTCTCACGTTTTGCCGCATCCTGTCCGAAGGAAATGACCGAGAATATTACCGTAAATATCCCATTTCGACCGCCAAGCAACTACCTCGGTCTCGCGACCTCGCATTAGCCCCTATCAACGACTAATCTTACCTTGCCACGGCAATTTGGTCATAGCTTCCACAGTTTCAGCCTAATCTTTCCGATGGAACATTCTTCTTCGAATTATTCTAGAAGAACTCCAAGACAACGGCGTTGCCATTGGTTCGGCACATGGCACAGTAGCTCTTCACCACGAGGACCGCAAACGGCAGTTCCATCCCGATTTGAAGCTTCTACAGTGGGCATGTTTTGGCAACCGGTGAATCAGATTTCACCCTTGGTCTGCCCAGGCTGAATCAAGCAACCTCAAAGCTTCGGGAAACATGGCCACGAGTAGGCAATATGCTGTGCGTTGCAACCCCGCATCCAATCCCCATCGTCCGGCCGCTCGGTATGACTTTCCCCTCGCGACGAGTCAGAGTCGATACTCCAGACCACAAATGTCCTCAGTCGGAGTCTGATCCGGCACATGCCAACTCGAACCTCTAGACCGGTCTTTGATCAGCGCAGACCACCCATCCGAAAGAGCTCCTGCAACGAAATGAGTCGCGGACAGGCCACCCAACTACCCAACTGAGATATCAGGCTCGAACGCTCTCTGGGAAAGGGCATCTTTGCAGACTAGCTCTTGGGGTCCTGACTTGTGGTAAGCAAAATTCGCTTCTTAGACCACGCCAAAGTAATCTTCCATCTGCGCCTGAAACCCATGGTTGCGGTGCTTATTCCCGGTATCAAAACCCATCATTGCCATGACAATAGCCGATCTCCATCATCCCTTGTCATTGCTACAGATCCTGCCTTTCCCACGCGGGGCCCTCCAAGCTGAGTGAAGTACCCTGCCACGATCCGGGCGTCGACGACGGGCGTCGCCCCCGCTCAGAAAGCTTGTCCCGAAGCCGGCCGCATCCCCCGTGATTAGCGTTTTAAGTTGTCTTTAAGGTTTATTATCACTAGCTGACTTCTAAATGGCTGCTCGCTCATATCTCCCAGTCCAAGGTTTAGTTGGGGCCTCCCTCCAACTCGTTCCAGGTTGTCTAAATAAATGCGACGCCCACACCTTCATACTGCTGTCAACACGACGTCCACAACCCGATTTCGACCGCGAAGCTCAATTTCTCGACCGTACTCGGTGGCTCGACAGCAAAATCCCAACTGATTCACATTCGCTTTTGCTAGCATGCCTTGCTCCGTCATACCTCCTCGACCCCGACGAGTTCCAGTCACGCCCATACCCGATGCGCAATGTCTAGCCAAGTGGGGGCGGCCCCCCCGCCGGAAGGCGTAGTGCCCAACTTCGAAAACCCAACGGATGTCTTGCACACCATCAATCTCGTGTCACAGATACTGTCTATCATATCTGTCAGCCTTTTTATGATGATTCGCTGCTATGTGAAATGGGCCTTGACACCGCCATTTCAGATTGACGACTGCAAGTAGACCCTAGCACTTCTTGAGTTTTGGCTGGCGCTGACATGTTCCAGGGATGGCCCTCGTGGCGTGGGTATGAAGCTCCCTATCAAGCATGTTTGAAGACACATCACCTGATTTTGAACAGGTTCTATCCATCGCCTACAGTGCCACAGCCCTCGTGAGTGAGTACTACCAAATGGTCAACATCGAGTATCTCACTGACAAGACAACAGTGCAACACTTTGGTGGAGGATATCACGTTTACGAAATATCGAAGGAGAACCTCGTCGGATTCAAGAAGGTAATCATGAATCGAACCCCCTCAGGTCTGATCGTAGTAGCTGAACTCCTCTCTGGGGCTGTACGCCGACACCCTCGTGTACGGCCCAAACTCCTTCTTCACCAAGCTCACCCTACTTCTCATCGTTACGAGGGTTTTCAGAACCTACAAGAAGACTGTGATAGCTACCTACGCCGTCATCGTATTCATGATTGGATATTACGCGCCTGTCCTCGTAATAAAGACACTAATCTGCCGTCCCATCGCCGGCTTCTGGGATCCGGACTTACCGGCGGACTGCTTCAACCAGCGTGCCGTATTCGTCGCGGATACGGCCGTCAGCGCCGTGACCGACCTCGCAGTTCTGACTATCCCGATACCCGTAGCCGTAACGCTCAGAATGTCCTGGTCGAAGAGACTGAAGGTACTCGCCATGCTTAGTGCGGGAGGGTTAGCCACGGCGGCGAGCATTGTCCGCATGATTCTCGTGGTACAGCTGCAAAAGTCGAACGATGAGCCGGTGGATTTCATCCGTTTCAATCTTCTCGGGTTAGTTACCCTAAATACTAGCTCGGATTCCTCTGGAGATCCAGCTAACCGTAATATCAGAACAGCCGAAGTAAGTATCGGCATGATCTGCGCGTGCCTCCCAGCTGTCAACATTCTGGTAATGCGCCGGTGCGACTTTACACCGAACTCAAGCCGGGCCACGAGAAATTTCTTTGCGCCCATTGAGTTGAAGTTTTTGAAAGGAAGCAAGCTTCAAACGCAGCACCTGACAGGCGTCTTGAGGACTAGTGAGCTGGGCATGGAGTCTTCGTCGGTGAACCCCTCCGAGCAGGTTTCACAAGGAACACAGGTGATGCATGAGCCGAGAGACTTCGTCTTTCCGTTTGAAAGGCTGAGCCGGATTGAGTCGATACCACTGCGAAACCCAGAATCGGGGAGACCTGATAGTTGGTACACCAAGGTTACTTCGCCGACGTTTTCGGGTCCTTCGTCACCGGAATGGGCTCGGAAGGGTGCTGATGAGAACATACGGCAATTAGAGTCAGGTGATAGACGGGACACTTAGCATAGCATTATGATAATGGACGACGAGCTTAATGAGATACCCTACTTGAATACAGCGCAGGTTCTGGTAGGGTCGATGTAGGAAACATTTCAGGATCTAAAAGAGAATGGCAACGTCGCCAACTCAACTCCAAGCTAAGCCGTTGCAAGCAAATCACTGTAGACTGCTCGCTCCAGCTCATCGAATAATCTGACGAAGGTTGGATCACCAAACGGCATGAGCTGTACGACCAGTACCGCTGCGATACCCGACTCCCTGTCCATCCACCAATGGCTATTGCACATGCCGCTCCACGCCATGCTGCCTTTCTTGCGCTTTCCTTCGGCATCTTCCATGTTGATGAATCCACTAAGGCCGTAGTTGAGCTTGAGTTCAGGGTCAAACTCTACCGCGGTCAACCACTTATTCGCAAATTCCCGCGAATCTCGCGCAGTTTTCTCGTTTAGCTGCGGACGGAACATCTCATCCATTGTCTCCTTCTTCACAATCTGGTTTGTCAACAGCGCGTGGAGGAACTTGCTGTAGTCCTGAGCGGTGGTCAGGAGACCTGCGCCGCCGCTCTCGACCGGGTGTTCCTTGGCATACATCTGCGGACCGGGGGCGATACTGGATCCATCCTCGCCTCGGTAGGACCATGTGGCGGTCCGGTCGGCGGTGTGGGGCAACTTCTCCGGCCAGAAGCCCGTGTCTTTCATGCCGAGCGGGTCGAATATGTTCTCGGACATGTACTCGCCGAGCGTTTTGCCGGTAATTTTCTCCAACGCTTGACCAGCCCAGTCAATCGCTGTTCCATAGTAAAAGCTTTCGCCAGGCTTAAAAAGCACAGGCGTATGGAAGCCATCCAGGCTCCAGTCCAGATTTGTCGCCTTGCGGCCCACAGCATTGTGCCATCTCATCAGGTCTGGCTCGATAACGTCATAGCTCAAACCAATGGTGTGAGTGAGGAGCATTCTGTCATATGTCTTAGGTTATCATTCAGGATGTAGGATAGAAGAGATGCTGCTGAATACCTCAGAGTGATTGGTACGTCGTGATCTTCGAGGATAGGCTTCTCATCTTCGGTGAAGCCTCTCAAGATGGGCATTTGTCCCAATCGCGGAACGAGTTCCCTCATGTCGGCGTCGAGATCTACTAAGCCACGTTCCACGAGCTGCATAATGCTAGTAGCGGTGATAATCTTCGTCAAAGATGCCACGTGGGTAAAAGTGTCGGCGCTCCACGGGCGAGACCCAAGGGCAGGGTCGATGCGACCCGCTGAACCATTGTAAAGGACGCCTAGACTTTGGGTCAGGAACGGCATATGAATCAAAGGTAGGTGAAATGGATACCATCTTTGTTCACGACGATAAATGCGGCACCGGGAACCTTTCCATCTGCATCTTGATCGGGAGCAGGCGTGTTCCTCGCAAGGATTGCGTCGAGAGAGGCGGCCATGTTGAGTAAGCTGTAGAAGTCTGAACCGAGGAAGGGTGGGATGATGGTGTATTGATAACTACGCGACGGCACGATTTTATAAGTTTCTGAGGGATATCGTAGACTCCGGGCGCGGAGGACACGGTGGCGGACACGGCGACAGGCCACATTGCTCCGGGAGGTTGGTGAACGGGATGAAGTTGATTGGCGGTCCGGGTGGAGAATGACGATTATGCCTGCCCGCTCCAACTCCGGCGGCTGCCTGAAGACGCGGAACTTCGCTTACGCCGAGTAGAAAGAGAACCCCGCACCTGCTGTGAATTGTGTGATGTTTTATGTCTGGTCGATTAGCAACACAGAAGGGGCGCCCGCTAGCTAAGGTACTAGGTAATGTCAGCATCGGAAATGGCCCAATTGAACGCCACAGGAGTCCGAGAGGTGCACCTATTCAGGCAAGTTTACTCGTCGCGTCAACACAATCCGAATACGCCAGTGTCTGTCCCAGGATTATTCGCATGAACGTAGTGAGCTCACCCGGAATCCAGGATCACCCAACTATTCCGTTGAGGTTAGCATTTGCTAGTTGAATTATCACCGTGTGACAACTTTGGGATGACTAGACAGAACGCACAAAGTCTGTCATCCTCGTCGTCCTGTCATTTCTTTGTAATTTATGCTCGATGTCTAAAGCACATGGGCCAGCTCAATTGTCAAGATTGTGTTGGCGTGTAAAGTCTACCTGATCTATATAACAAATGCATCGTTGGCGCATCCCGACTCCATAATTAAGAACTTTTCTCTGTCTAAAATCATTCTAAAGGTCTACGTCCTCCGGCCACGAGAGCCATGGTTGCCACGCTTGTCCCAAATGGTTATTAATTGAACGAAGGAGGTATGATCCAGCGTCCCCGATCTGCCAAAAGTTCTGCCCGAAATGCAAAAAGATCGCATAACGAGCCAATACAACCAAAGCCTCTGGAGCCTGTCGTTCAAGCAAACGAACGTAATGATCTGAGAGCATAATGGACCAAGTGAACATCATCCGCCGACCATAATCAACCCTGTCTGGATGCCAACATGATGCTGTTTTAGACTTTAGGCTGAGTTGGCTATGGCGGAAAGGAGTGCATTTGAGTCCACCATTGATTATTGAAGCCGGCGATGTCTGGACATTATCTGTGGTGCATGTGGTAAGAAATATTTCTATTGTAAAAGACTAGTGAGATAAAAAACCTAAGACGCAACATTTTTAGCTTGTTGGATCAATCACCAGAAACAAACTTGTATACCTCATTCACACTCTGGTTCGATTGAACTACCATGGCATCAACACTTCACCGACGCGACAGCGAGGTTATGGCATCTCTCTATCTATACGGCCCATCGATGGCTGCAGCCTGCGTTTTCATCGTCCTATTCTCTTTCACCCTCGCCGCGCACATGATCTTATGTTACAAGAAACAAACTCGTTACTTCGTCCCATTCATAGTCGGCATCGTCTGCGAGATCCTGGGTTATGTGCCTCTTGCTATATCGGTAGCCCAAACACCAAACTGGCAGGTTACGCCTTACGCGCTGCAGTCCTTGATGCTACTCATCGCCCCTTCGCTGTTGGCAGCATCCATCTACGGTATGCTAGGTCGGCTGACCATCCTAGCAAATGGACGCGACTATAGTCCCGTTAGGCCTGAGATTCTTACAAAGGTGTTCATCACGAGCGATATTTTGTCATTCTTGGTGCAAAGCGGAGGTGGAGGTATTCTCACAAATGCCAAGTCGCCGAGCAAGATTCAACTGGGCGAAAATGTCATCATCGTTGGCCTTTTCATTCAGCTCATTGGTTTTGCTCTTTTCATCGCCGTCACTGGAGTCTTTCACCGGCGCATTTCTCAAGAGTCTAGAATCCGAGGGCAACGTCTGAGACACGCCGTCTCTTGGGACAAGTTGTTTTAGATCTTGTACGGCGTCAGCGTACTAGTCCTTGTTCGTTCGCTATTTCGCGTCATTGAGTATATCCAAGGTTATGATGGATATTGAGTTTCTTCTAGCTCGGACTTGTCATTTTCGATTACTGATAGTGTCTTACCTTATTTTGCAAACAACTGAGGTGTTTCTCTACATCTTTGATGCTACTCTCATCTTCCTGGTTACATTCATCCTAGCCGCGTTTCACCCTAGCAAGGTTATGACCGTGGACGACGACGGCAACATTGTCTCCCCCGATGGCTCACATGAATTGAGGAGCTTTATATCGTTGGGAACTTACAGCGCCCAAGACCTGAGTGTCAGCCTGGCCCCGAAGGACAATGCCTGAGGAGGCTATGGGCACTGACTCGAGACACGGTTCTTCTATTCTTGAGGATACGGCATCATAGTTGACAACAATGGGGAGGCTTTTTTGTCTTCTCTAAAACCTAATTATGACTTTGGCTATCCTCCCGGAAGGGGCCGGTAGACAACAAGAGGGACGGCCACAGAGATCAGAGATGGACGAGGACGAACAGGGACGGTAGCAGGGACGGCAACAGGGACGACTGCGGGGACGACGACGGGGACGACGACGGGGACGACGACGGGGACGAGAAAGAGGATAACGTCAAGGATAAAAGGGATGATGGCGGGTGATAATAATTTTGAATTACGTACACGGCCCGGATAGCAAAGCTACTGTTTGTTCATGTCCCATATCCATGATGGAGTTCAGATACGTTGAACCCAAAGTCTCATTATAATTCACATTCGCTCACTTCATAAGCTCTGTTATGCGAGCCTGTAATTCTACCATGGTAGAAGAATTTGCCAAAGCATCACGTCAACCCCACCATACCTCTGTGTGATCGCTATCGTCCTCGTCGTCGCTATGCTTCCTCAAGGTATGGGTATGAAGCCCATATCCGTCCACGAACTGCCATCAAAGCGGACATGTTTCAACTTGCGTCCGGATTGAAAGAAGCAATGGCTCAAATCGTGTGCCGCCTCCAATGGGACCTCGGGGATCGTGGATGATGCAGCCGTGATGCATGCGAGGTGGGTTGGGCTATCAGCTCCTTCGAATACCGGATCCGTTTCTGGGCCTTTCCACCCCTCAGAGTCTTTCTCATAAACGTATGAGATCTTTCCAGTTTTGGAATCCTGATACAAGATCCATGTGTTGACGGCCGTTGACTTCTGCCCGCCTACTTCGCCCCTCGCGACTGCGAAGGCAGCCATCGTAAAGTTTGAATCGACCGTAACGGGAATCTCGCCCGAAGACGTGAGAGACTGGCCGCCTGAGGATCGGTCAAAGTTCTTCAGGCGTCCAGTGGTATCGCGGTAGACAATACGCGCACTAGACGCTGCGGTTTGATCGCCAGCGGAGTGGGTAGTTTCTCGGGGTAGAATGGCCAGCGCGGAGCCAGGGGAAGCTGTGATACCGACTCTCTTGGGCTCTTGAAATCCGGGTGACTTGTAGTTGAAAAAGACTTCCATAACATCCCCGTTTGAAGCTTGAAGAATGGTCGAGGGCCAGTAAGCAGCCATCTGGGTACCGGTGTTGCCGACTGTCCATCCTCCATTGTTGACGCTGTCACTTAGGCCTCCACGTGTGAACCCCTCTCGCCAGTTCACGCCCAATATCTTTTCCCCTGATCCAACGTAAAACAGCTCGGCTTGGGGGATGACCGGAAGTTGCTTCGTTGATTAGCACCTATAACTTGGCGTGACGTGAAGAGGCACATACTTCATCTGGCTTCGTCCAGAACTGACTAGCCCCAAAGGGCGAGCCCACCTTGGGCGCTGCGTCGACTTCCAATGGTGCAGTCCAGTTTTGGTAGATGCTTATATACTACAACCGTCTCAACAAAGAGTCCGGTCCTTGAAACCAGACGTATAGGGTGATATCAGTTCCATAACGATAACCAACAGCTGCAAGCCCTGAATTCAGTACTATCTTGGTTGCGCTCGTTGATGGCGTGCTATCGTCAGAGCCTGGGAAAGTTAGGGCTGGCTCTTAGTTCTGGTTGGATGTGATCTTCCAGCCTGCTATACCGCCTACAACACCTGCAAGAACGAACGTCACCACTCCGCCGAGTACGATGAGCAGCCAAGGCCTTCTGCGCTTTACCTTATCTTAAGCTGTGCTTCCTGCTTCGTTCTGGTAGTATGCGCCCGCATATCCGTTGCTGTGTGCCGTTGACTCGTACCCATAACCCACTAGTATCTTTTGCTCGTGAGATGTGTCGTGACTTGGAGCCGAACCGTTCTGTGATGGTGATGTCCAGTGGTGGGCCTCGAGAGTTACTGGAGTGGTGTCATAGTGTGACGTGACCTCGAGTCCTGGTTGGGCAGACTGTCGTGGTTGATCCATGGCAAATCCTTCTGACTATGCGACGGGTGGGAATGGGCAAGAAACCAGAATCCGAAAGACCGTATGTGACATCGACAAACTTGAAGTCAGAAATTTACCTTTCAAGCCCCTGGGGGTAAGAGATGAATAGGTCTCCATACCTTAAGTGTCGGCTGCATCTCTCCGGCTCCCACTCGCTAGGTTCAGTACGGAGCACCACGCCGTCTGGCTTATTTGATGGATGGTCGTGCAAGGAGACATCGCATGTCTTGGCAATCCAGCATGAAGATCCTTTTTACTCTTGCAAAACGATCGAATCCCTAAAAATTCCGCCGACACGGCAACGATGACAGGAGCTAAACAACCCTTCCGGTTGCTCAAGACCAAGGAAATTGGTAACTGTGCCGCAGGAACACGGTATTTAAGAACGTGGGGTCCAGAAAGCCCTTGCAACGGGCGCTAGATCAGGCTAGATGCATCCATGGTTTAATTAAAGCTTGTTTGCGCCCACCAGTCGTAAGTCTCGGCGCTCATGATGTCGACTCCAGTGTATTGGTAAGACGTGAGGTTATGGCAAGGCTCCGGGGTATGAGACAAGTTAATTGGTACATGACCACCCAGGGGGCGATAGTGGTACTTGGCCTTCGAGAATGTACAAGAACGTTCAATATGAAGAGCAGACTGAATTCAGGAGACGTAGCCGCCATAACCCATGGCTGTGTGTGCACTGCCAAATGACACGTTGAGAAACCAAAGTCCCTTTCCTCTAGTTCGCCTACTGTCTGTCAGCATTTAGGCATGATGGCACCAGCGATCAACCCTGCACTGCCCAATTGCAGGCAGCAAAACGGCAACCTGGCGCACAGGGTGTCTTCAGCTCTTTCCTTGGCGCGCAAATAAGCGGCCGCCTGGCTGCCTTTCTGCCTGTTCTGTCGGTGTCTGGCTTTTTCCCCGTCCATCCTGGTATTTTCAAGTTCCGGTTTCTCGGTAGAGTCTTGCCGTTCGGACGGAGAGTTGCAAGGACGACTCGGAAACAGGGACAACAGAGTTGGCGGAGACGAGAGAAATGATAACAAACATCATAATTCAACTTGTTTAGCGATGCGCTCTCGGCATAGTGTCTCTTCATAGCCAGCGCAGTAAAGGGGAGCACACATAAGTAGGTATGCGAAGAAGAATGGTCTTCCACACTTTTGCGTCGATCTTTGGAGGTTGAAGCCGCCGAGGCAGATATGCAGGCAGCAGGCGTAGCCTGTAAGCATCCACGGCGCCCTCACGTTAGCCAAGTGAATAGTGGACACTGCTGACGGCACGAGACAGGAATGATCCGCGTGTCTATCGCCACTAGAGCTGGACAACTAGATGCTATTTCAACTGTAGTAGTTCCGTGATCTAAATACTCTTATTTGTGTCTTCTCTCGACTTTGATTCCATCTCACATCGTTCGCAGGGTTTTAAGCATCATGATTCTCTGCAGCCTCTGCCAGTCTCTTCCATTGGAAGATCTGCCCCCCTTCCCTGACGACAAGACCACGAGAACTCTAAGCGGGAAACCAAGATTCCACCACATTGTTTTGGACGATCATGAGAAAGGTAAACCGATTCCGTGTTTGGGCGTTCCATACCACCCCGATCTTGCTTCGCTTCGTCAAGCAGCCAGCAATGGATGCGTGCTTTGTCAAGCAATTGAGAAGGAGGCAGATGCGCTGTTGGAGGAGATTAAGACACTAGAATATCCAAACATGGGGATGTACAAGCAGCTCCCTGACTGGAACATGTGGTTGACTCAACGTGGCGAGTCCGGCGGCGATGGATTCTGGGTTGTTTGCGGCAGCGTTGGAGACCAGGATCGCCATTACTTGGTGCCTGTGGCATCAATTGGCTTTGCTTCTGATGAAGGTGAGTATCTGGACTCCCAGGACGCTCTGGTCGCGTCTCGTGACTAACAGAAGTAACTGATAGATGATCCTCACTCCGTCGGCTCTAGCGATCGTGTTTTGGCAGAGGTTCCAAACCAAACTACATTGAATCTCATTCACAAGTGGCTCAAAGCCTGCGATGAGCACCCGCACTGCAAAGCGCAGCACGCTCCAATGCCAACTCGCCTGTTAGATGTCGGCACATCGGACTCTGGGTCAATTATTAAACTAGTTCAGCCGGACCCTAACCTCTGTGACCGCTATGTTACCCTCAGTTACTGTTGGGGAAAAGGGGAGAAACACTTTGTTACTACCAGTGAGACCATTCAGGCTCGAAGAAACGGCATTGAAATCGATCAACTCCCGCAAACTCTCCGAGACGCTGTAACTCTGACTCGGATGGTCGGAGTGAGGTACCTTTGGATCGACAGTCTGTGTATCTGCCAGGATGACCTGAATGATTGGGAACGGGAGTCGGCGCAAATGGCCGCCGTTTACTCGAACTCTTATCTCACCCTTGCTGCTGTAAAGTCTCCCGATACGAACGGAGGTTTGCTGTCGGCGCGGACGCCGCGAGAATATTTCAAACTTCTACGGAAAGGTTCTTCTCCGGATCACTATATCTTGGCAACGGCGTTGGCCCTCGATCTGGACACTATCCACTATTTTCACCTCCGGATGAGAAAGGAGCCTCTCATGAAGAGAGCTTGGGGGTTTCAGGAACGCATCCTGGCCCGCAGAATCTTGCACTTCGCAAGCGAGCAGATGTATTGGGAATGTCTTGAAGGGTTTGAAGCAGAGCAAGGACTGAAGCTGAAATACCGTTTACCCTTCGTCAGCGATAACACTCAGCTTGTGGAGTACCGAGACCAGCGTCACAAAATGGCCCAACCCATAAAGCCTAAATATGAAGGGTACGAACAAAACTCCAAACTGATAGGAAATTGGCACGAACTCCTCCGCGAGTACGGTCCGAGAGAGTTGACAAATCCTTTGGACAAGCTTCCAGCATTCTCTGGCATTGCCAAGTCCTTAAGCAAGAGCTTCAAGGATGAATACTTGGCTGGACTTTGGCGTGGGTCCTTGATCGAATGCTTATGCTGGCAGGCTCTGCGTTGCAAGCCAGTCGGTCAATACCGTGCACCCTCATGGTCCTGGGCCGCAGTCGACGGAATACCGGCGACCGGCTTACTTGGAGTGACGGAGGAAGTAGCAAACATTCTGGAAGTCAAGGTTGAAATCGACGGGGACAACCCCTTTGGCCGTGTAAAGGACGGCTGGATCACGCTCGAGGCGCCCCTGGTCAAAATGTCACTCTCCGAGGCCAAGGGGCCCACAGGTCACATGCTGTTCCGAAGCGAGAAGGGAGGCGATGATTGCTTCGGCATGCTTGATACCATCGACCGAAACTATGAGGCCAGCGCAGATCTCATCAGATCAATGGAAGTTTACGCATTGATATTAGCTTACGCGTATGGCGTACCGGGAGACCCGGATCCTGAGCGGAAGAACCCCTGCGCTCACGGGATTTATGTCACTCCAGCAATGGACCGGCCAGGCTGTATGAGAAGAATCGGCGCAATCATTCAGGACGTGAAGGAGTTTGGCGCTGATGAGCTTGCATCTTCCAGAACTACCGTAACAATAGTTTGAGCCAGTACGAATGTACCTTCCAGCTAAATTTGGTTCTTTACATCATTGCAGACCAACTCAGGCTTCTTAGAGGTACTGTAAAATACAAGGAGCGGAGTACCTTGCTAAGCTGCAGGTTCTTGTGATGTTTCCTGGGCTGTGGGCCTGCTGGTCTAACTACGCTGCGTCGCGCGGCCTAGGTTCTTCTCGACGGCTTTTGCTTGAAAGCTTCCTGGTAATGGCCTTTCAGGCTCTCTCATTACAGGTGATGGGCGTTTGTCTCTTTTACTGGCGTAAATTCCAAGGTTTCTACAGCTCCCCAAGCAGCGATAGCCCGCTATGTGGCACATTGAAAATGCCACTTAAAGCAAGAGACGGAAGACGAGAAACTTTTCATCTTGAGCATAATCTCAAGAAGACCACCTGAATTATAGGCGTCATAGCTGAAGCTCACGACTGGCTGGTCGAGGTGGCCACAGTGCGTTAGTTGCAGGCTATGCTACCCAACATTTTCTAATCAGACCCCGTACTTTGCTTATGTTGAAACGACTACTTTTTTTATGTGCGCGCCATTATTCTTGCCGTTGTAGTCATCGTCTATTATTATCGTCCTCGTCCATATAAAAGTCACGAAGTCCACAGGTAATGTAGCCGCCCAGACACAAGAAAATTAGGCGGTCTCTTTCTAATCAGGGAGAAAAAGGATGGATGTTAATAAAGACAGTCTAGTCTGGCGAGCATTTGTTTCTCAAACGGGAAATGTTCCTAGCCAAGAAATGGTTTTGTTTCGGTGACTGGCAGGCAGATTCGAGTACGCTTTCCGTGCCGTAAGCCGGGCGAACTTCAGACCTGTCAGCTGTGCCGTCAGAGCCGGTCGAAATTGCGGTATTGATAAGACTAGACTGTTCTGGAAATATTACTTGATCGAGGAAAAACTTTGTTTCTATATTCATCTTACCGCCGGGTCTCTATAACTCGGAGGCTGCCATCTTGAAAGGCTGCTCCGCACATCTCACGTTACACAAGCGTTGGCTCCATCGGTGGTCACCACACCACAGCCCGCTCAGCAACTTCATTTCCCGACTCAAACACAACCTATCCTCACGCCTGCTGGCGCCAAGGTGGACTTGTCTGAAAAGGCGAGGATTCCCCCAAAACGATGTTCAGGTATCTTGAATACTCCACAACCTAATCTCTAGGCCTCTCTTGCAGCCAGTCACCAACCACCCGTACTACCCCCAGTATGCATGGCTCATACCAGATCGCCGAGCTATCAGGCACAGCCACGCCGGTGCGGCACCGAGCCGGCAACCGTTGCGGGGACGATGTTGGTTCGAAGATGATATTAATACACACCGCCAACCTTCAGCTTCGTGACGGCATGGCTAGGTTTTACTGCTTTCCGCCTTAAGAAGTCCGACAATCAAAGAAATCAGCCCGGCCTGTAAACGAGATCTCAATCCTGACAGGGTTTGCGGGAACCAACTTGCCCAATCGCGCCCTTCAGATCACGACGAGACAAGCAACGTCGCCATGCCAGGCGTCGCTTCCATGAAAGTCACTGGTCACGATCAAAGCACGGTCACCTCACATCATACCTAGCCGAATGATCAGTCGCACCTTTGATTTCAAAAGAGAGTTATGAGGTTCAGATCGGAAGAGAAAAATTACTCTTTGAAATCTTCCGGTAGATGCAAAAGAGTGTTTAGGGGGTATTCATCTTCATACTTTGTCTCATTACATTCACCAAATTACGCCAATCCCACCACGCTCCTTCTGGTCTTCAAAGTCTTTGTCATCACATCTTACATGCGCTGAAAACACACGAAAAGCACAACCGCGACGGCCAGGCCGCGAGATTCGCAAACGACGGGGTTCCTTAGTGGAAGTCGCCGATGCGAGGGCCGAAGTACTCGCCGTCCGCGAGGGTCTTGAGACGGCAAGCCAGGCCTTCGCAGCCTTCTGACACAACGCTGTTACCCCACCAGTCAACCTCAATATCTTGCCACTGAAGGCCGAAGAACATGATGATGCCGGAGATGGCAATGCCGCAAGAGAAGGCAGCGGAGAGAACGAAGTTGTACTGTGGAGAGGGTCAGTGACTGCAAGCGTGATACTTAAGAGGGGGTAAGGAAACTCACCTTGGACCAGAACCCAAGGAAGCGGCTCTTGAGGTACACCCAAGAGAAGTACGCAATGGGCACGGAGGGCCAGACAAAGGACATGTTGTAGGGAGCCCAGACGAGGGCACCGTACATCATGGCGACGGGGTGAATCTGGCGGATCCACTTCCAGCGGGGGAAGGCCTTGCCAAGACCCCAGAAGATGAGGACGACGGCGACACCGAGAGGGAATCCGAGGAGGGTCTCGGTGTACTGGCCACCGGCACCCCAAATCTTCTTGGGACCGACAGTACCCCAAAGGACAGAGGCGGTAAAGAAGGTGTTGATGCCAGGGCAGGTCATCTTGAACTTGGCATCGGCAGTGCAGATTCCCGGAATGCTAGTCATCTGGAACTTCAAGACGCCGAGACACACGAGGGTAGACACGAGCGTCGCGACCATCTGAGCCCAGAAAGTATGACGAGGGGGAATCTTCACGTAGTGCGCAAGCTTAAGGTCGTTGGAGAACCAAACAGCGTGGGCGCAGGTGACGTATCCGAAGGACTTGAAGTAGTTCATGGCCAGGGCGTTGCCCTCAACCCAGGAACCACCGATGAACTCAGCAAGCACGTTGAGGGTGACCTCGATACCAGTCATGGCCTTGATGATACCGACAGGGACGACGAAAATCAAGCAGAGAATGATACCGTAGAAGACGACACCGACAGTGGTGTACGTGGGCCAGGCAGCAATACCGGCGCAGCCGAGAGCAATGGCGACGATGAGGGTGAGGAGGTACCACCACTCAGGGACCTCGGGGTAGACCTTCATGAGACGGTTGTGGACGTCGAGGACCTGGTCCTTCTCGATGTCGCTGTTCTTGCGGAAGCTGCCGATCAGAGCCTTGAAGCCGAGGGCGATCTCATGTCGGTGGTAGAGGATGGCGTAGGTAATGGTGGCGGTGTAGATGGCGAAGAAGAACATGTAGATCATAGTGTTGGCGGCGCCCAGGAACGGGGGAGAGTAGGCCTCGTAGGCCTCCTTGTCGAAGAGGCCGTGCTCGTTAACAGCGCGCGACACGTTGTACAGCTTGCCGAAGTGGTCGTAGACCTTGTTGGAGTTGATGGGGAGGTATCCGGTGTTGTAGGTGTTGGTGTACCAGACGGCGATGATGACGAAGCCGGAAATGAGAGTTCCGAGGAACTTGTTGAAGGTGGAAAAGAAGGGAACCATCAAGGGGTCCGTGTTGTCGAAGAGACTGCGCCCGTTAGTAAGTGTTCTCGTGAATCAATCCCAATGGCAGTACTCACAGGATGTTCCAGTCGAAAGTGGGCCAGGGGTTGAATCCAAGACCGCTATTGAAGCCGGTGATGGTGGCCAGGTTGCGGTTATTGGGCGCGATCCAGGTCATCCAGCTGAAGGTGCTGAGAGCCGTGAAGATGTAGTTGGGGAACCAGAACCACACAAACATAGCAGCGAAAGCGATGTAAAAGAACTTCTGTCTGCTAAGGTTCCAGACACTGCGGAAAGGACCGTCGACGGTGCTGTTCTTGTCGCTGTGGAAGGCGGCGTTCAGGGCGATGGTCACCAGAGACGCGGGCCAGACACAGTACGAAGGGTACACGAGGAAACGACGGCAGAGACCGGCCAGACCGTAGCCGATGAAGTTGGTCGACAGCGAGATGAGGAGCTGGTAGCCGAAGTTGGCGGCGTACGGCATGTTGAAGAACTGGGGGAGCCACTGGAGAGTGCTGTTAGTTGAGGTTCATCGTCAAGGTGCAAAGTTGCACTGGGGAGAAGCCTACCTGAGTCCAGATGATGTAGTTGGTGTACGGGATGTTGTACGCAACGTTGGCCATGATTGTGATGAGCATGTGCTCCTTGCGGTTGAACGGGCCAGGGTTGAGCGAGATGCGGGAGCCAAAGACAGTGAAGCCGACGTCGGGAAGAGCCTTCTCCCACAACTTGCCCAAGGGGTAAGCGAGCAGCTGGGCAACGTTGGCCAAAATCGTGATGGATGGGTAGCGGACGGAGAAGAGCTGGTTCACGAAGGCGAGCAGGGCGGAGAAGAGCAGACCGATAACCCACGCACGAATGGTCGATGAAGGCATGGTGGGGTCGTCGTGGTTGTCGACGACGGCGCGCACCTCAGAGTAGGGCGAGTTGCCCGTGATGAGGGCGGCCTCAAGCTTCATCTCCTGGATCAGAGTCTCGTGCTTCTCGGGGTTCTCGAAGACGTCGTCGTTCTGGAGGAAAGCCTCAATCTTCTCGATAATGACGAGCGGGAAGTTGGGGTCCTTCTCGTGGATCTTGTGGACGTTGAACATCATGTCGCGAACCTCCTCCAGAGACAACTGCGAAGCGAGCTCCTTGGCCTCAAGCAGATCGTCCTCGGTGACGTTGAGCTCCTTCTCGACGTGCTCGTTGTAGTCGGTGCCCTCGGGATGAGCGTCGACGAACTAGGTCAAGCGACTTAGTACACCGTCCTGTGAGTTGAGGCTCAAGTGAGCCTCCTAGAGACATTGTACTTACGGGCTCGGCCTTCTCGTTGGAGACCACGCCGCCCTGGGCGGCGGGCCGTTGTTCACGGATTTCGGACATGGTTGCGCTGGGTCAGGACTCTTCACCTTGAGTAAGGTACGGAGGGGCTGATCTGCAGGACCCGTTGACTTCTGGGCTGGAAATATGCCAGTGACCGAGAAACGAGAAGAAACGGGGATAGAGGGGACGAGGACATCAAGACCTTTTAATATCCAGTGCCACGAGGGCGACCGACCCAAGCTCGCCATCCATATGCTTATCGACAAGTGGGACCCGGGGGTTCCAACCGCCTGGCAACGAACGGGCAGGACGATGGTGACAGTCGGGGTTGCCACAAGACGATCCTCAGGAAAGGACCCCTTGCCCCCCAAGATGGGACTCGACGCTGCGACGGCATAGGCTGGGATGGACAGAGCTTCCTCTTTAGAAGGCAGGGGTGATGTGGCATGGGTGATCATGTTCAGGGCTGGACTTCCAGCCGCCCCCCTCGTCTGGACGTGCAGCCGGAGGGTGCAGTGCAACCCTGGCGGCAGACATCTCTACCTTCTGCATTCGACATGGCCGATATCAAAGGTTCCCAGGCGTTGAGGGATCGATGTGCGTCTTTACTTGCCAGCATTGGGTGGCTTACCCAGCCGAACGTGAGACAGGAAGGATGAGAGACATGATGACGAAGAGCAGAATGAACAAGAAGGAACATGAGAAGGATCGAGGCAAGATACCCCGGCCACATCAGTACAGAGAATGTTCGGATACATGAGCTTTCCATGAACAAACATGGACGGCAAGATGCCTATCTGCGGCCCTCTTGTGGTTCATCCTCACTTCTTTTCCTGTATTGGGGGGAACGGACGGAAACGAATGCCACCTCCACCTCCCGGCTACCCACCGGGATCAGTCCCAGTCACTGCGAACCTGCAGACGGGGCATCAAGTTCAACGCAGAGGGATCCCTGGTGCATTGCATGGGTGGTACGGAACCTTTTCTCAAGGCGCAAGAGCTTCCGCCATTGTCGCCGTTGGCATCTTTCAAGCCTGAGATGGCGCATATCTCTTTCCTTAGATTCGCGGGTCTCCGCCGGCCTTCAGTCATCCCATGCAGTCGGGACCTCGGACGACCTTGATCTGGTAAGGCAAAGTAAGACAGCTCTCGGCCGAGGAACTTTTGAGAGCAACTACTGTACGACGAGTACAGGCAACCTATCCTCCCAATCAAACCAGGCCGTTGGTTCTTGGGACTGGGCGCAACTCAAGTCGCAATCACGATGGCTTCATCGTGGTGCGACGTTTTCGCCCGCAGACAAGGTGCAGCCCTGTCTCATTCAGTGTCGATCGGGCTGAAGACAGGTTGTCGGTCGGCGAACCAACTCTTCTATTCGTAAATCCTGCCTTCTCATCAACCGGCATGGGGATGATTTGCTGCTACGGCTCCCACACCTTCTGCAATCTCCCCCGGCAAAAGCAGTGGCGGGGGGATGCTGGTGGCAAGGTGGCTATCCGTCGTTGCGTGCCATCTGTGCTCATCTCGGGGTCTCTTTCCGCACTGACCGTAACGGCGCTGCTTGTGTGCGTTGTGTCGCGCGTGGGCTTGCGGGTGCACGCAGTACCGTACTGTACACTCAACGCCCTGCGTCTGGCAAGTCGTAACTCTTGTGGGACTGACGCGGTGATTGTTCAGTGTAAGGGAACCTCCGCGGAAGAAGTCCTGAAGTCCGTTTCTTTCTGCAAGTCAAGTCCCAGCTTGGGGGCCGGCGGGGAGCGCGCGATAAGATGGGGGGATGGTGAGGTGAACCCTTGTTGGGTCGCGGAGCGGACTGGGAGGGCGCCCGGGCGCGGTGCTCTGAGCCCTTGAACGCATTCCTAAGACCCTACTCGTTGAAGATCTGCGAGTCTTATTCGCTGTGCCGCTTCGCTTCTACACGTACAACATGAAGAGACTTGACTAGACCGAAAAGCGCTGGTTCAGCTCTTGACACACCACGTTGCAATGCAACATTCTAGACATCGTGGCCGCCGAGAGACATGACCGGGAGGCACTGTCAGGCTGACATCGAAGAAGCATAGAAGGATACTGGAAAACGGTTCTTCATCCTCTTGGTGTGGTGGCTGGATCCAACGCATGGCTGAGCCCTACCAACGAATCAAACGTCGGCATCTGTTTTCCGTCTTCAGGGTTGTGCACTAGTCGACGGCATAGGCGACTAACATCTTGGCAAATTTGGCCAGAACACCAAGACGGATATGATCAAAGATGGGCGTTGAACCCGCTGAACCCTGCGAGGGAGAGGGAGTGGCGCCGTCCCCGAAGCCTCCCAAGCCTCCCAAGACAGACCAAGACTCACAAGCTTTCCAAGGCGATTTCCAAGAGCTCCAAGACCATCGCGATATGCTTCCAAGATGCCCAAGACTTGCCATCCGTGCAGTGTCAAGAGATCTTGCCCGAAAAAAGCTTGTCCGCCATGTGTTCCCGCTGCACACCATCGCCGCCTCACCAGGCCTGAGACGAACAGCTGAAAAGCCGAGTCGTTACGTTCGTGGGACGGAAAGCACGTTCATCCAGAGACAACGGCCAGCCCCGGCTGTCTTTCCTTTCCCCTCTCACAAGCACCAGCTCCGTCTCCCCGTCTCTTATCGGCCAGACTCCGGGAATTCGCATGCCCCATTGGCCATTCACATGCGTCAGGCCTCCTCCAGTGGTATCATCCGGCCAGACAGAAGGTGGCAAGTTGATTAACCTGTGCTCGTCTGCCGCAGGAGAGTTCTTCTGGAGGAACTTTTTGACGGTCGGCGAGGGGCCACCAATGTCGACCCTGGCTAGCCCCCTCACGAGCTCCTAGTATCGGCAGCTTATTAGATGGGTCGACAACGCGTCCTATCAATCGCCCCGGCTGATTTTCTGTCCCGACATTGGCTGGATTTTCTCATTGCTTTGGCAAGAATCCTACTCTCTCAAAACCGAGCACCTCGGTTTCCCCCACGCTAACAATGATCCCTAAAGCATCCTCTCCTTACCAAAGGAAATCATGTTCTCACGTTCATCAAGCAACGCGGGGTTCGTATTCTCTAGGCGGGATTTCCTCTGAGACATCTGCCAGCAGGGAGAAGAAAAGGGACTCATTCCATGTTCACGACGTACACCAGCCATTTGCAACGAGTTCCCTGCGACGGCTGGCCAGTCGTACGAGCAGACTTTCGCTTCGTCTAAACCATACTGGGTGGTTGCTTCTCCAGATTTCTTCTTTGGGCAGGTCGATTCCGTCCCCAACACCAACTGGAGGCACGCGTCCCTCAATCTTATCCCCTCCCCTCCCCGGTCCGTCGTCGCATGGCGTAATCCTCTCCACCGTTATCGCAACCGCAACAGCGCGCGTGATCGTTATCTCTCCGCGCAATTTGCTCGACAAAGTGCTTAAAGTCAGGCCCATCCGCCAAGACCTTTCTCTCGCGCCAAGCTATCGTCAGGAACGTTTGTGCGGCGCGACTCAATCGATGCCTTCGGTAGGGCGCTCGTGGTGCAGCTGCCGCGCCGCAGGTTTGGCCGTGAAAGGCAGGCTCGTAACCATGGATCCTCTCATTCGACACTTTTCTACTGTCCCGAACACCGAACCAACTGGTAGGAACCTTCAGTCATGTGGCTATTCCGGCCAAAGGAAGCTTCCGTATTCGAACCGATTCACCGCGGTGGCGCGCTTGGCAGCGAGATACACTGACTCGCCCGGGGCATACTTTCAGCACTTCTCCGGCTCTGTAGAAGGGGCCTTCTTCATTCGGAGCTTGTGATGGGAACTTTCTACAGCATCTCAGTTTTCTGGATTCAAAGTACCATCAAAGACTCTATTGAGTCGTAGTTCAGACCCAGGGTCGCGCACAACATTTCAGACGCCGCCTCGGTTGGCGGCTTCTAGGTCTTGACTTGGCGATGCCAATGCTCCGTCTGGGCACATGTTGCCGTCTTGGAAGTCTTGGTAGTCTGTCTTTTCCAAGAAACCTCAGCTCCCCAGCTGAGTCCACCATGTTCCTCAAATGCCTCTGAGCAGAATTGCTATCGCAGCTTAAATGATTGGTCGGGGACTGCCCCCTTCATTATCCCTGACTGATAATGATTCTTGGCATGCATTGACAGGCTGTTGGGAGTCTGGAGTGCACCCGACCGCTTGGCATCGGTTGCATGGCTGGAATCGGCCATCGTACCGGGTCGTCAGTTTGCGGAAGGTCCTTGAGAGACTAATGGAGCGAGTGCGAGACTTTTGTTGGTTGATTGTCTCCCTCCGCGATGTCATTGCTATTTCCAGATCTTCGGGTAGTATCGTGAAGTTGCGAGCTGAGAGGGAACTCTGCGTGTGGAATTCGAGCCGGTGATAGCCTATCGGGTGCCCTCCAAATTGCTTCAAGGTCTCAATCAGCTGCATGAGTGCATTCAGGCCCCTGTTATCACAAACTGGTCGTATGGCCACCAGGTCGATTAGCGTCAAGATCACCATGTAAGCCAACTCGGTGCGGACTTGATGCGTCTCGCCTAGAACATTGCCAGAACCTCGGAGACAGCGAACAGACGCCGTGCTGATCTGTTCCTCGGAGATGTAAATTGCTTGTTGGTCCCACTGTTTATGGCTGAGAACATCCCCCAACATTCGTAGCCTGTGTGATCATCTCATCCGGACTCTGGCCAAGAGCTGTGAAGACGAACCGAAAACACTCCACGCCTGCCATCTGGGAGGTTGGCCCAGGACTATCAGGCTAGCGCAGTGATTCCGTAGTATACAACCGCCAACAACTGTGTTGTTTGAGACTTCCCATTCTTCTTTCAAGTGAGAAGGATCAAGAACTTTTGACGCCGCCAAGGAAGACCTTTCGAAGAACTTTCGTCGGACTCGCAGGGTATGATGGAGGCATGCATGGAATGGTTCGAGAGAGAATATCATTTCTATTCTGGAAGCGAAGCTAGCGACGAAGCTAGCGACGAAGTACCAACGAGATCTATTTGCTCACATGCCCGAACATGAGAGGACCGTCTATTCCCATTCTCTCCAAACCCGTGGCCAACATCCAACAGAGCTATCGCCTCGATACGATCGATCAACGCCCAAACGCCATGCATACCACCCAACTGCAGCATCCCAAAGAGCGATCCAGACTGGCGGGTCAAAAGTTCCCTGAGAATCGCCCGGTTCTTATCGCGAACTTGCCTGCATGGACCGAAGGATCGAACGGACCCCGGCAAACTCGAGCTCTTCCATGGTCTCCTCCCAAAGGCGCTCAGTGGCTGCCTTTCCCTTTGTTTCGTAAAGCATGGAGGCGAATCTTGACAGTCATGTTAGCTAAGTTCTTACTTACTTGAATGGTAAACTTACGGAGAGATCTCCCAGTCCATGAGAAAGCTGCCATGCGTCTCTTCCCCTCTCACCACAGCGGCATTGACATAGGTCGATGCGGCTTGCTCGAGTGATCTTCCGGTGAGGACCTTGGCCGCTCCCATGAAAGCCTTCAATATGCCGCTCAGGTTGGTGTGCAGATTTGTTCCCTTAGTCAAGCCTGGATCGACGAGATTGACGACGACGTCCTCTTTTCTTACGTACTCGGCGAGCTTGATAATGAAGCAATGGCCCAGAATTTTCGAGTTTGGATACCGCTCGAGGTTATTGAAAGTCTTCTCGTCGTCAAAGGCAGGCAGAAGAGGTGCTTTGTCGGCTTCCTTGAAGTTGGCCATCAAGGATGTACCCGAGTTGACGATGGACAGAGTCCGGGCCTTGCCATCAACCTTCTTTGCTTTCAGGACTGGAAGCAAAAGAATAGCTAGGAGTGCTGTTGACAGGTAGTTGACCTGAACTGACTCCTCATGCCCGTATTGCGACAGCTGGAAATGCTCTTTCACGATACCGGCGTTGAGGATGACGAAGTCGATGCGTGGAAGCGCGGAGCACCGGTCGACGAATTGTTGGATGGAATCGTACGATATCATGTCCAGAGGCCAAACTTCAGTTTTGGCAGATGGATGCGCCTGGCGCAACTTTGAGGCGGCTTCCTCTCCCTTCTTCTGAGATCGAACGGCCATGATGAGGTGGGTCAGTTTATGATCCAGCAACATCTCCGCGCAAGTCAACCCGATCCCGACGTTGGAGCCTGTGATAATTGCAGTCTGTCCGGAGAGCGAGAGGTCCTTCGGAGGCATTTGAGGTTTGGCGCACATGGCCTTCATTGTTAAACCCACTGTGCCAAACTCGGGTGACCGCAAGTTGATCCGGAGCCATGTCATGCGAGGAAAGAACACTCGCCCAACGCGGACGCGGGTCGTGCCGAACCGTCACAGCCCCCCCACAACGACAGACAGTGTGCAGACGTCAGATCCCGCGCCAACGGTGCCTCAATCGACATGGAGCCCCCTGATGATAGAAGACCCTGCCTGGTCGAGTGGTGAAGACGAGCCAGAGGGTCTTCTGAGGCTGTTGCGTACCCCCTTCGACGTCTTTGCGTGCCCATTTGCAGATGAGATTGACTCGAGCTCGAGAGAGATGTTGTTTGAATGTAGGTTGCCTTCCACCATCTCGCAAATCGAGTCCGTTTATCCTCATTTTGCACTAGTCTATGCCGTTATCAAGGAAGCCATGTACCCTGTTGAGTGGTGCGTTCGATTCGACGCAAGCAAGACCCCGTGGTTCCATTGGCTGCTGGTGGATCCAGCCTATCTACACTCCGTCCTCTTCACTGTCGCGATGTTGCATGACTGGCTTCTGGGAAGTAAGCGAAGCAAGAAAACCAACTACCATATCTGCAAGTCATTGAACTATTTGAACGAGAACATCGCATCCAAAGAAATGGCAATCGCCGACTCAACAGTAGCCACAATCGTGACGATGAGCATGGTGGCGGAGATGTTCGGAGATCATGCGGCATCAGCTGCGCATGTTGCTGGTCTCCGGCAAATAGTCAAGCTAAGAGGCGGGATTGAGAGCTTTAGGCATAACTTACAGCTCTTTGCAAAGATATGTCGGTGAGTCTACCGTGGCGATGTCTCTATTCAGAAAGCTTACCCAGATCAGCGTTGATATCGGCTGGTCGCTCATCACAGGAGAGAGACCGGTGTACTTTAGCGATAACCTTTCCTACGAGCCGGCATTCGCCTCTACTCTAGGTCCTTCACCCGGGGGAGTTACACCCTCACAAGGGTCCTCTCCTATACGAAACTTTGTTGAGTCTCTTGATCTCCGACTGGGTTACATATTCCAAGACCTACAAGACTTTTCTGCCATGGTGAAAATCTTGTTCCGAACACAGAAGATAGACCCTATCAAGTTTCAACAACTGATGACTTCTATCCAGTATCGGCTGCTCTACCTAGAGCTGGATGACGATACCGTGGCGGAATCTTTGCGTCTGGCCATGCTCGGCTTCATTGCGACACTCTATCTCCACATTCTAGGTGCCAGATTGCGGTTCGTCTGGTTGTCAAACAGGCTTCGGGAGACGCTACAGGCAGTCGACCTGTCGCGAGCGGAAACACCTTCATCGGGACTCCTACTAGTTTGGATACTAGTCATCGGGTCTACGGCCGTGTTCGATGACAACGACGATGTATGGCTGTTACCAAAGCTGGCTTCACTGCGCAATTCACTCGGAAAAACCTGGCCAAAAGCAAAGGAGAATCTCGCAAAAGTCCTGTGGATTGATAAAATCCACGACGCGAAGGGTGTGAAAGTCTTCGAAAAGTTGGTGCTGCACGTGGCTCAGATCTCTTCTGCCAATGAGGGAGCCGAGTCGGAAGACGTCGACGTTCTTTTCGAACTTTCCGATCAATCCTATCAAGTCCTCCATCGCATGACTGGCGAAAAAGAACGCGTGTTAACATGATGGGTCGTACATCGGCGGTGCAGGTACGGCGCGCCACATTCGGAGACCCTGCAGCATTTCTGCAGCTTGCCGTTGCAATATCGACTCTTCAGCGGCACTGATAGCCCACTTGAGAAAAGACCTCACAGAATGGGTACCATTTGACTACCAAAGTCCCTTTTCAGAGTGCATCTCCGGCATGATATGTTGGACCAACGGGAGAGCGGGGCTGCATGGCGGGTAAACTGGTGTCTGGTTAGAACGGGCTTTTGCTTTCAACTGAGATGCTTTTTTCTTTCGGTCGCAAACACATCGAGCGTTTAGAATATGCCTGATAAAGCCTAGTCCAATATAATACACTGAGTTCCAATAACTCGCGGCATCTAGCGCCTTGTCAATGGAATCTCTCAACTCGAGCAACATCCGAAGCTGACGTGAGCGGCATTAGCCCCTCGGCAACCTGCAAGTGTCGCGATCCACTTCTCAACGACAGCGATTGGGCGTCTCGGTTCTTCAAGAGGAGCATCCGTCACACTTTACATTCAAGGGTCCGGAAGACCCCTGTTCCAACACGTCGTGATCTGGGCCGACCTGCGTTGGAGTGAGGGGTCTGTTGGATTGATTAAGAGTGCAGGCTGTAAATAAAAGCAGGCTACCCTCTCGTTGAAGGAATCTGCAACAGAAACTTGGCGCACACAGATACCGACGAGACCAATCACGATGGCATCACTTGAAGCAACCGGCGAATTCCGCATCTCCAACCCCGAGGGGTCAACACCAGAACAGATCGTCAAAGATGCGCCCCAGCTTCAAGGCTTCGCCGAGAAACATCCCGATTTGCCCATATACACACCCTCGTCAGAATCCTACGTGATCGTGAGACCGTTTTACAACGGTGCAGCGACAAAGCAGCCTCTGGCGATCCTCAGACCAAGAACAGACGCCGAGGTCGCTGCCGTGGTTCAAGAAGCAAAGGCGCAGAACCTGCCCTTCGGTATCAGAGCTGGTGGACACGACCTAAGCTTCACCCAAAACCAAGGGAAAGATGGCATCATGATCGATCTCCGCGCCCTTGACAGCGCTGTCGTCGCTGAGGACAGGAAGTCGGTCCATGTCGGCGGCGGTATCATAGGCCTCGCCCTGTCAAAATTCCTTCATGAACACAAACTCCTGACGCCTCACGGGTGGTGCTCGGGCGTTGGAATCGCGGGCTGGGCTACGGGTGGAGGTTACGGGTACTCCAGCGCCTTCTATGGCCTCGGTGTAGACCAGATCCTGGGAGCCCGATTGGTGCTCGCGAGCGGCGAAGTGGTCGACACTGACCAGCACCCTGACGGAAAGGAGTTGCTTTGGGCGCTTCGCGGTGCCGGCAATGGCAACTTCGGTATCGTGGTCGAGCTTCGACTCAAGGTGTATCCTGAGACGGCCTGCTTGGGTGGTCTCGTAGGATTCCCGAACTCTGAGACCGGCCAGGTCTTGAACAAATTTAGCGAGATGGAGAAAGATTTGCCTATCAATACCGCGGCAGAGATCACTCACATGGCGATGCCTGGCGTCGGGCCCGTCCTGAGTTTCTTCCTCGTATGGACGCCTACTGATGGTAACCTGGACGAGGGCTGGGAGTTTCATCGTAAGATCAAGTCTCTCGGAACGGTACTCTTAGACACCGTAGCAGAAAGTAGGTTGCATCCTGGCCTGTCGTATACAACAAGCGCTGACACCCACAGCTACCGATTACGGATTCTTCAGCTCCTTTCCCAACCCGTCAGGCACTCATTATTACCCTCGAGTGTGTACTATTGAGTACATGACACCAGAAATCAACAACATCATCGCCGCCAACCCTCCTCCCGGTCCGTGGTGTGCGAACGTCATTCACAGCGCTCACGGCAGGGTCCTAGAGCCGAACCCGGAGGCGTGCTACCCGCTGCGGAAGCGCCACCGTATCTTCAACCCGAATGCCGGCGTTCAGGATGCTCAGGGTGAAACCACGGAATTCGAAGGCTACAAAGAGTGGAATGACGGTCTTATAGCCAAGTTGAAGGAGAAGGGTCTGACCCTGCCCTACGGCTACCGCAACTTGTCTCCTGAATCGGATATAGATTGGGTGGCTACTTACGGAGAGGAGACGCTGGAGAGGTTGAAGGGGGTTAAGAACAAGTTCGACCCTGAGAACGTCTTCAGGACGGGATATCCGCGGTTGGACCTGTTGTGATATCGGGCGTTCAGCCGCCGACGGGACGACTGCTTTGAGGCCTCCTCGGGCCGGGGAATGGCTTGAAAATGGTTCCGATCAAGACATTTACATTCCACTCGTGATAACAAACTTCTAGCTCACCAAGATTCGATCGACGCTATTGGCAGTTGATGGGAAGATCATCTGACGAACTGACGCGATGCCACATCTTATCTGTCTTCAATGCTGCGTTCGACGTGAGCCAAGTTTCAAAGACCATTGATTCAACACCCCTGCAAGGTTGTTGGGTGCATCTCAAAGGCATAAATACCCAACCCGGCAACCCTGGTGAGTGGAATGTCCCTGGATGTCTCGGAAGGAGATCTGGTTGATCTGGGCCGAGACCGCGTTCGGCAGTCGTCTGAACGTTGTCCTGCAGTGATGAGCTTGTAACTCTATGATGAGTTGGCGTTCAACGAGTAATTGGGGGCCGGAAAGGGACTCTCAGGAGCCGCAAACGGCCAACAACCGTTGTGGTCCGCTCCTCCTATAACTCTGATTGGTTTCAGGGATTTTCTCCGTGAAGCCTCACCTTGCGGGGAAATCTCGAATGTTTTACACGCGCCCGTCGACGACCCCCTGAATCTAGCACGAAGTGGCCTCCCGTGAAAGCATTGTGAAGACTCGTGCCGATTTGTTGCCCCAGATTCTCAGCCGAACTACTACGTCCTAGACATGCTCTGGGAGCGGTGATTGGGTTCGACTGGCCTGAGAAGAGCTGCAATCTGGGCAACCTGGCGATCGTCATGGATCTCAAGGTCAACCCGCACGCTGCCACTCCCGCCAGCAAGCTGCACGGCTTCACAAGTGTTCTTTCCGATAAGCTTCATCTGTTAGAAGCCCGGATGATAGTGTGTGCTTGGGTCGAGGGCCGAAGAGTGCGGAGCTTTCGGGCCCGCAATTGGGCTTGCATCGATGCACCGTCCCGGCACACAAACGGCGCAAAGAACGGCAGCCGGACCGATTTCTGGCAATCGACCCGGAGAGCATCCATCGACGGGTTTGGGCGCGCAAGGTCGGCAAGTGGGACACAAGGTTCAAGACCACGATGCAGCATAAGCAACAAGCGCCTCTCGGTTTCCTCTTCCAGCCTGTCTCTGGTAAGTCTCAGCTTAGTTGGAAAAATGGTCTCAACGCCGGCGACGGGAGATGCGGCCGGCCTAGGTTGAATCTGGCATTGGCATGCTCGCGATTGACGATTTGGGCAGGTGAGTTGGTGCGCTAGACAAGAATTCACCGCCCGTTCGAGCCCAGACCGTCAATTGAAGCTTCAAATGCCGACAGACCGATCGCGTCGGACCCTTCGGTCGCGTGTTGAATGACGTTGTTGGCCCTTTGCATTGGGCCGACCGATTCAGTGACCACCAGCACTAGGCGGTGGGTGAGTTGAAAACAACAAATGTTGGTCTTCATCACGATCTTCAATCGTGGAAGCCGAAAGAAAACGCGCTCAGACCCGAAATGTCGGCATTGATTGTTTCCAATATGTTCCGGTAGACGGAACACGATTGAAGGGTGGGGGGCAAGGGAGAATAGAAAACAAGAAAGCTCTGGAAACCAACATTCAAGTCAGTTGCGGCAGGCAATTGCAGGAATTTTCAGGAGGTTCTTCTCCGGACAACCTGACGATCCCCGCGGCATGATACACCGGGTGGATAGCATGGGATTTCTTCAGATCGAGATTTGAAAAGTCCATCGGAGTTTGCCCCGCCCACTAAGAGAACCCCGAAGGTTGTGCGCGGCCTAGCACTAGTAAACCAAGATGATAGGTTGCGATAGTGCGGCTCCCGACGGGGTCGAGGAGATAGTTCCGTCGCCCAATGATGGCGCGTGTGACGTTGTGCTGGAAGATCTTCACGGGGGCGATAAAGCTCATGTGCTTGTTTGTTGAGTTTTCGAGACAGTACGTGTGCGATGGAAAGCTCTCCGAGAGACCTTCATTGGCAGGATATGTGGCTCGGGGGTGCTGGATGTGCCACATAGACCAGGGTATTCGCCACTCAAAGCCACAATTCTTGACTAACAGGGTGGAAAGCTCCAATCATTTGGCACGTTCGGGAACTCGGGAAACGTGGACAGTCGCTTTCTGTGGAGGGTGGCAGAAAACAGGCGAGTTGCACAACTTGCGTGGGATGATGGGAGCAAGAGGTGGGGATGCCACGGGAATGGGAAACACCTCGTGGAGCGGTGTCTTGTGAGGGGTGTCTAATGTGCCTGGGAACACTGGAAACACCGGGAATACTAGGAAGACTGGGCACACGATTCCATTCTAGTGGCATGTTAGTGTGTGAACTGGTGCCGCCAGAGCTGGGCCATTAAGAAGTTCCCGGCCGATCAACCACGGGCTCCCCATTCCATCCATTGCTTGGTCAATGTCCAACAATGTGTGGGGAAGAGACTGACCGTTGAGAGAGGCCGACGGTCCAGATGGATTTCCGGGCGGTGGCGGCCCAATGAGTTGCGTCATGTTGTCCGGAGGTTGTCTCCGGGGCCCCTCCCTTGGCACGACGAAAGCAGGACGTCGAGATGGCGTTGGAGGGACATCAGTCGTCATTGTACAGTGTTAGCTGACAAGCTGCTGCCCCTCTTTCAATTTCTGCCTCTGGAACTGTTCCATGTGCTTTTGGACCGTCCTAGTGGCCTGGAAGTGGCTTGGTCCTGCACGGGTACGCGGTCTTTTCAAGCGCGACACGGCATGTCTAGTATCTCGATGAGGGATGCCCATCCACAAGCCCCCTCGGCATTGTGGCTGCTCATGCTCCTCGACCTTGTTGAGATTCAATTGTGCTACCTGATTGGTCCCATCCCTTGTACAGTATCACTCCTCAAGCCCAGATTCGATCTAGTTGGCAAAGGCCTGCCTGTCCACCACCTGTTGAGCTACTGTCCTGCCTGTTCTTGTTTGTCGCTTTCGTCCCAGGCAAAAGACCGGACTTGGAGTCCGGATCCTGCTCCCCGCGAAAGATTTGTATAAAGTACCCAGGACCTCCTCTTCTCGCCCCCTTCGCAATGCCATATACATATGTTCGCCAATCTACAGACACACTAGCCTCGGGATTGAATACTGTTTGATTTACATTTACAATTCCTCAGTACTCCGTTCCATATCCTTGGCAAGAAATAGAGCACGGTCACACTGAGAGCGACGCTATTCCGAGCCCCGAACCTAGCCAACCATATCCTGACAGGCCAAGATACCCTGGTAAACCTTGTCTGCCCCGGCGCAACATCACAAGCCACAGAGCTCAGCAACCATGAATTCAAGCTCAGCAGGTGTGAGTGTACTTCAAAGTGGGTTGTCGAGCAGCGCACTTGACGATCTACTCTCTGACTGTTTCGCCATCCCGACAGACGAATATACCACGCAACAACAAATACGACAACATCAACCGGACCAGCAACAAGCGGATTGTTACTTCCAGCGACAATTGAATATCAAGAGAGAGAATGAGGCTGCCAACACTGCACCTCAGTTCTTCGTCGCGCCCTTGGCCCTGACTTCAGCACCCGACGCGGCGTCAATCATTTCCGACAGCACATCGTCCCCCTCAACACGGAGCTCTCATGTGTGGCAGGACTCGTCCGCGACAAACTCTTTGTTGTCTCCAGTGAGCTCCGTACTATCGCCGCCGAATTCGAACATCAAGTCTCCTCCAGTCGACCCCTTGATCATAAGCCCCGAGCACGAGACGAAACCCTTGCCGGGAGAAGCACTCGATTCGCCAAAGAGGCGGCGCGGCAGACCTCGTCTCGCAGAGCCCAAGACACGAGCGGCAGACGCGCCAGCGACGGCCACATCATCGACGGTAGCGAAGGTGCAGAAGAAGTCCGCAGCCGCGCGACGCGCTTCGACGGCATCCGCGAGCGGCGCCGACGATGCCAAGGCTCCAAAAACCACCGAAGACAAAAAGAATCGCATCCGCGCCCGCAACAGAGAGGCTGCGTACAAGTGCCGGCAAAAGAAGCAGAAGGGGATCGATGAGCTGCAGTCGCAGGAGGTGGTTGTGGAAAATGTCAACAAGAGCCTACACGCTGAGGCGTCTCTGCTGCGGAGCGAGATCTTGATGCTGAAGAATATGGTTCTTCAGCATGGTGGATGCGGATTTTCTTTCATCGAAGAATACATCTCGGGCGCTGCGCAGAACTTGGTCTCGTCAAGCATGGCGGCGAATGCGACAACGGCCAATGCGGGAGCAGCGATGAGCAACACAGCAGTCGGAGGAGACTCATCAATGGACTGGGACATGTTCGACAATGATAAGCGCAAATCCGAAATATCAGCACTAGGTTCCGACGATGGGTTCTCGATGCTCGACGATGCCTCCATCGCTCATGGCGGCAGAGCTCAATCGCAGGAGTTCATGATGGCTTAGGATGACGAACGGAGGAGAGGTATTATCGACCTGCGCCAGCTTATCTCATTAGCTTGGCAGGTCTTCTGGGATTCTTGAGGACAAAAAGCAGCGAAGTCCGGAAGGCCGGCAAGAAAAGTTTGCTACCAAAATTATATCTGTAGCTAGGGCGTTTGGAATTGCGACATTCAGCGTGGGCGTCTTGGAGAGGATTATTTCTACACAGGTCCAGGGCCTCATGGCTTAGCACTGGGATATGAATTAATGAGATCAATGACTTGAATTCTGCGACCTTCCATCAATTTTGCTTAGCTGGCAATCGACCAGTTGGTGTTAACTATCTTCAAATCTTCGGCGGTGCTTGCGGCCGCCGCACCGGACGACGGACCATGGAGACCCGATCGACTCAATTGACAACAACCGTGAACGACGGCTAAGCGGCGCAGACGCTATGGATACACTCAACGAGCAAGGTGTGTCCTGGGACCGCATCCATCTCTGTCAGCCAAGTGCAGACGCGCTACGCGAATCATTCGAGAGTTTTCGATGGCAGGTCGCCGCGGGGAGTGGGATAACGAATACTGCCTCATCTCTCGTGCGGCACTTGGGGCGCGCGGGGCGCGCGGAGGTATAGGATAGACCCGACAGGTTTCTGTTTCGGATAGGTTCCCATCGCGAACACCATTTCGCAATAGCCCTATGAAGACGCACGTGCTGAGTCGTCGTTCACGAAAGGGCGTTCGATCGTGTCAGTTGGACTGGTGTGTCTTGAGGGACTTGAAACCTCGAGTAGCTCCGATGCCCGAGCAGATAACACCGAGGCCTCGCTCATACGAAGGGCTACTGAGTTCATCGTCAAGGGTTTTTTTTTTTGGTTTCTGTCTAGACGTGATTTCTTCGCTGTTCACGACTATTTCAAAGCATACTATTCGGTCCAAACCGGGCATCTCGCTCGGAAGTAGGTCGAGTACGGCTTTCATTGCCGCCACACCAGTAAAATAGACTCAAATGTTTGTTTTCTTATCCAACCTATGTTCTTTCCTGTTCGTTCGGACAGCGGAATCATAGTCCGATGTCCAGCCGGCTGTTTGACGGGATGCGAGCTTTTCTGAGTCGACGGGTCGGCATCGTCGTTCTTTGGGCCGGCATTTGTGTGTTCTTTCAGATGGCCCAGGCGATCAGACGAAGCCGTGAAAATGCGGAACAGGCACGACTCGCGATCCAATTACATGCTGTTCACTTGGCATCAAGGTGTTGCCAGTGGGATACATCCAATGAAAGGGCGTCTGAGCCCGTGTTCCAACCCGCCCAGGAGCTCGGCCTTCTGATGTGTGCCTTTCAGACGTGCGCGTAGTCGAAACCCGGCCACTACCCGGGCCAACAGTTAGGTAATGGATGCAGAACCAACAGGTTTTCGAGTGTTAGAGATGGAGGCAGCCATCAGAATTACGAGTTGGTGTGATAATACGAAGTACACTAACACCATGACTCCGCCAAGAGCTTGCTAAGCATGTCAACACAGATCATCTCATAATCGCACATGTTGTCGTTAACATTACGGCCACCGGTCGTCTCAGTCGCATACAGGAGGGTCCATCTCCACATTTCACCTGCAGCATCTCAGCATGTGTTCGACAAAATGGTGGTTCCATCCTACATCTAGACCCCGCCCCGAAGGTCTTTGGATTCGCCACCATGGCGTCCCCCTAGACCAACAATCCCACGTTTTGAGTGGGTACCGAGTAGCACATCATTCTGCAAGGACCTTTCCATGTCAGTTCTTTGAGCAGCGGGAGGAGTAGGGTCGCTTTAAGCTTTTTGGAAACTCGCAAGTGCCGCGCCACGAAACTCTGACAGCTGGATATGGAATCGTAAGGTGAGACGCGGGCTACCGCTCAGCGGCAGCTTAAAGTTCACGAAGCTGTCATTGGTTGCTTTATTGTTTGCTCTAGTACGATGGAAGTATGCTGCCGTTAGTGGAACTTCTATCCGCCCTCAGTCGGTATACAGTGGTGTAGTTGATGGAGGGCATCCATCCTCACATGTTCGGCGAATCATCCCATCTGACTGTGCCATGTGCCCTCCCATCATCTTAGGGCCGCTAAGCGGCATCGATATGCTATGGGACTATGCGACCAAAAGCCTCGCTGGACCTAGGTGTTTATGAACAGTTGGCTTTTCCAATTCCATGCAACAGATTTGCTGACTTTTGATAAGCGCTCTGTGATACATCCCTATCCTATGCAAGACACATGGCATCGTCTACTACATATTTCCGGACGTTGATCATTCCCGTATTCTCCGCTCAATCCGAGCTTCTCGGAAGGTACATCCCAGCACCCGAAGAGCAACCTCTAGCGAGACAGCCCGGCAAACTGTGCCATACCTGCGGCCAAAGGTTTTGAAGGTTTCTATGTGCGTGCCAGAGGCAAGGAGTGGCCGAGGCGGACAGCTCCTCATCAGGCAACATCCTTCACCAGGCGTAGTTTGTGTCCGCCCCATGGAGCTCCGTCTGTTTCTCCCCTCCCAGTCGCTAAAGTCTAAGCTCGAGGCATCATGGACGGCTCTCAGAGGGAATAGACGCGCCTAGTGGATCCAACCTGTTCATGATTAAGGTGCAGTTGCAAGGTTTGGGTGGCCTATAAGCCTGTGATCAGCCGCTTTCTCACTAGTCTTGCAGTTCCCAATGCCACCCATTCCGCTCCGCGTACGCCATGCGCCAGCCCGGCAGCCACGCAGTAGTTCCATCGGCGGCATCATGTCGACGCCAATACTACCAGTCTACTTCGAGTTGAGCTGGTCGATTCTCAGCACCATCGGCGCTGCGAACGTCTTCTTTGGACTCCTCATCGTCGGGATCACGACTTTTTCTCAGATCACTGTGGTACCGATCATCTCATCGGCGGCGGGAGCCATCGCAAACGGTCTCTGCTACTACGCATATTATGACGAAGGGTACGGGTTGAAGAACAAGGCCGCCGCTTCAGCGTTCGGGGATCTCTTCTGGCTGGTTCGTCTGCGGAGAAACTGAGCAGCACCGGGGACCAGACTGACAAACGCGGCAGATACAGGAGGTCGGGCTATCGTTTTATAGCTACGTGCTCCTGCGCAGGATACTGAAGGATCGGGGATGGAGGATCTTCAACAGCCTGTTTTGGATCATTGTCGCTGCCCTCGTCGCGCTTCGGATCATGATCGCCACCTCGCGCGTCAAGTTTATTCTGCGTGGAAACACGAATCTGCAGAGCACGGTAAACAATCTTCACATCGCCTACTTCGTGCTCATCGCAGCGCTGGAATGCGTAAGCGCGTTCTTTCTACTGAAGACATTTGCCGAGGTCAAATCTACGTCGATCCGAGCGGCATTGAAAGGTGGTCTATTCAAGTACCTCATGAGGAGTACGGAGGTCCGGCTTGCGACGCTTGCTATCCTTGGAACGATGAGGGCCATCACGTACTCATTTCAGACGACGGCTCAGAGCGCAACAAATGCCGCGAGCCAATTGGATAGGTTTGCGTACACATTGGAGTGTCTTTTCCCCGTCGTTATGTTGTAAGTCAAATGCATCTCTACCATGCGTGAGACATGTCCACTAATGAGAGGCATCCAGCATCGACGTACTGGCATCCAAGTTGGTCTTCACAACTCAGGTGTACGATCCGACTTGTCCAAGCCGCCCGGTTTTCCGAGGGTTCACCACGGGCAGGAAGCCAGACGACTGGGATCCGGCGACGCAGCAAAGCGAGAGAGTGGTGGAGGTCCGAGGCGGCAAGCGGACGAGTTCGCAGGTGAACATCCTCAGCAGCAGTGGACATTCGAGATCCGACGTCGATCTTGAGCGGATCGAAACACCAAAACCTCTGGGAGGAATCAGCAAGACGGTCGAGTTTAGTGTATGGCGCTCTGATCCGGTAAATCAGCAACGGCCGATTCATATTATGACATCGCCATGACAGGAGTCTAGGGTTTTAGGAGCAGTTCAATGATACCACGAGTCTAATGAGAAAACTCTTCATACGACTGCAGTGACCCTCGTAGCCCGTCGTGCTGAATCTAAAGCAGGTTTTGACGTCGCACTCTGCAGTCTGATGCGAACACTCGGCTGTAATAATACCAGCTGAATGGTACGCGCTAGGAAGCGCCCGAAGGGCCAAATCAGACGACATGTAGACCATTCGGTTGGTGCTGGCATCTAGAAGGGATCCATTCAGCCAAGACTAGCGGGAGAAAGATCTGGCTTCTTCAGCGGAAGATGGCCGTAGGAATGAGTGAAGGGTGTTTGGAAACGGCGCCAGCTGTGCCAAGCGCTACAATTGTTTCACGAGGTCGAACGGGCCTGTTCCGGGGCAGAATAATACATCAGACTGCACACCCTACCGGGTTTAAGAGGTTTGGCTAGAACCAACAGCCCGGTTCCCGTCAGCAGCCCGCATCCGACGGGTGTTCAAGCACTTGGCATCGTATTGGTAATTGAAACAAAAACCCGCTATGGGAATCTCGTGCTGATATTGAAGGGTATCTCAAAATACTAGTCATTACTCATTGCCTGAATCTCAGGGCGCATAGCTGAGCACACTCATGTCTCGGACTGTGCCCTGCCTTTCATCGTAGCCCTCCACATCGTAATATGGCATACCGAACTGCTGACCTCCGAACATCTCCATGCCCGGTTGAATCGTGGGTGGTCCCGACGTAGCATATGGGTCTATCCCAAACGCCGGATCAGACGATTTCTCGTGCCCTTGTGACTGAGCAGACGGATCCTGGGATAAGAAATCAAAGTTGAAATCCGGGATCGCGGGGTCACCGCCGAAAATCTCCAACGGGTCTGGCATCTCCGGTGTCGTGCCGGCAGTGGTCATCGTCGACGGCGACGTATCCGTCGCAGTGAACGAGACGAAGTCAGAACTCGAAATGTAGCCGGCGCTCGGTGGGGGCCCTTCGGTGTCTCTCTCTTGAGTCTCAATCTGCTGGTAGCTCTTGAACAGTGAGAGTTGCAAGTTGCGCGCGATCTCAATGACCTTTTGCTTCATCCCTTCCTCGACGAAGCTTAGCTGCTGCTCGACTTCCTTCTCGAGCTGTCGGCGGACCTGAGTGGGGAGTTCGCGACGGAGGTAGTCCTCATATCCGCCTGGATTCGTCTGGGCGTCCTCTGTGTTGTAGTCTGAAGCTCGTCAGTTGGTGCGTTCCGTCGGTAAGGAGGAGATATTTGACTTACATGGGGACGGAATCTCTCGCTCTCTGACGTCTGGGAAGAGAATGCCGTAGACCTGAGTCCACTTCTCGGCTTCGGTGAGCTCTTTACCGCTGGTCTTCTTCCGCGACCGAAGCTTCTTTTCTTGGTCTTGGGTGATGCCGTCCAAAACCTCCGGTTCCTTGACTTGGCATGGAGTAGGCAAGCGAGCGTGGGCTTGCAGGTCTGCTTGAGTCTCAAAGGGTTGAGAGCAACGGGGGCAGGAGAACTTGGGAAGTGAGTGCTTGCGGTATATGTGCTCCCTGTACCGTGTATTAGCATCCCGTCTGAATGTTGCGATGGCGACGACTTACTTGATGCGATGAACGTGATCCCACCCCGGGCCACAGCAGGGACGCTGGTTCTTATACTTGCGCGGATTGTGCTTGAAGAAAGGACAAGCCAGCTTCGCACCGCTGACTTCGTCCTCCTGAACCTTGGGAAGCTTGGCGCGAGGCGGACGATTCCCATCTCCATCCCCATCCTTTCCTTCTTCGTCTTCGTTTCCGATGTCCTTGTCATCCAATCTGCTGCGCTTTGATGCCAAAGGTCTCCTCTTGCGACTCTTTGGATCTTGTGTCTGGCTGGTCGCAGCTGCCCCCAACATTGCGGGCAATCTTCTTCTTGCTGAATGATCCACCGCGCACGAGCGACTGTAGTGGCGACCGGGAGATGGTCTTTGTGCTACATTGCCATCGACTGGAATGTTTTCGGTCAACTGATGAAATACCGCATCGTCCTCGGATTGCATGTCACTATAAGGCATGGCTAATGGATGGTGCATTTGTGCCGATGCTCGTAGTGCAGCTCCACCTGGAGGCTCTTGGGCCGATGATTCCCTCCTCCTCGATGAAGCCCCAGATCTTCTCCCTGAACCCGGCGACGATGCCGAACCTCCGCGCTCGAACCTTGTACGTAACCGCTCACGTATCCGCTCATCCTCTTCTTCGGCTGCCACCTTACTGGCTGGCGCCGGTGAGTCGACATCAGAGACCAGCGAGGGCAATTTGAGCCGTCTCTCATTCCTGAGCCTCGCAGAGCTTCTCCTATGATGTACTGGTGCCTTTGGGGACTTATTTGAAGTAGGTAGATCCTCTTCTGCTACCTCGTAGCTTGTTGAAGCAGCAGGCATGGGGGGTGGCCCCCCTGCAGACGGCGGACTTTCACTGGGTTCAAAGTCGAGGTCCAATACCGTCGGCGGGTATGTCATGAGCTCTTCCACGGCTTCACCCCCTCGGCTAGTTGCCGCCTCGGATGCGGCGGCTTCTCCAGACAGGACCTCCTCATCGTCGTCGTCCTCGTCTTCCTCTTCCGCTTTTTCGAGACCTGATCCTCTCTTCTCTTCCTCACTTTCTTCCATACCCTTCTTCTTCTTGCTTCTCTTCAACAAATTTGAGAACGAGAAAGACTTCGCCTTGGGAGCGGGTGGTGGAGGGGGCGATGCCAGCATTGGCATCGTGCTGTCCCGCTCATCTTCAGCAGGCTCCTCCGACAAAGAAAGGGTTCTCAGTGCAGACTGTGTGTCCACTGGTCTTGACGAACGTCTGAGTCTCCTGGGCTCGTCCCGGGATGAAGCTGAGTTCGATGCTGCAGTCGACGAGGTACCGACCAGAGACTGGACGAGAGACTCTTTGTGGGTTTCTCTGTCACTTCTCAGGCCTTCTCTGGTCGCTCTGAGCCCTCCCAGCTTCGCTCTTTTCCTCTCGACGTCTTCTGCTCTTTCTTCCTTTTTCGAAAGCCCCGGACGTTCAATACTGCTTTGCTTCTCATGTATGATAGTGTAGCTTTCTGCTGCCTTATCCGTGCCTGAAGTTTGACCAGAGCCAAAGGCACCAGTCAAGGGTTTTAATGGAGCGAATCCCGTTGGGACTGGCATTGGAGCTGTGAATCGAGGACTTAGGGTTGGTTTCAGGCCCTCGGTCATGGGTTGAGGTGCCCCCAGTAAAGGAAGACTCGAAAGATTTTTCTTCTCCTCCTCTCCTTTCACCTTCAGCTTGACATCAAGCCAGTCCATGAAGGAAGTCATGACACTGTCGACCATCATTCGCTGTACAGTCTTTGGAGGGTCTTTGTTTCCGTCAGGGTCTTCATCGTGAGTGCTGGATGAGCCCTCTTCATTGGAAGAATCCTCGTCCTTGACGGCTGTTTCACTAGGTGTGCTGGCATTGGATGCTTGAGATGTGGCTATAGTTCCGTTGTCGGAACAGTGAGGAACAATGTCCTCAAAGCGTGGTCTTCGATATTGCTCTTCGAGTTTTGTCTTCGGACTTTGGGCCGACTCGGATGGGTCAATTTCCGGATGCTGTGGTTCAACGCTCACGAATTCTGGGTCGAAAACAGAGAGGTCCGGGCCAGCATCTTCAGCTTCAGGGCTGATATCTGTCGCATCGGGTGAGCCATTGCGGTCACTTTCGTCGTTGCCTTTCGATTGTTCGTCGTGAGGGACCTGGGCCTTGCCCTCTTCTGGCGGGGGGCTCATGATTGTCGTTGCGTCCCTGGAACGGGGTCAATGGCGGGGTAAGCAAGCAAAAGTGGCGCCAAGTATGACGGCTGTGAGCCCAGTATGAGCATCTAGTATCGGAAACCAAACGATGCTACGCTTCGGTTCGTGAAAGGTTGTTAACAGCTGGGGTGCAGATGTGAGTGAAGAGAGGTTGACAATGTCAGGGGCAAGCGGCTTATGAGTGAGGATTGAGCGGCGCGAGTTTTACGCCGCTGCGCAAAACTCGGGGGCGCATTGCGGCTGAGGGGACCCACTTGGCCGAGTGCGGTGCCTCCACTTAATTTCCACGCCGTTGCCCGGCCGTGCGGTGCAGCTCGTTGGTCCGAAGGGATGGCACCGGTCCGTCTCGGTGAGATTGCTTGCGCTGTTTCGCAAAACATGGAGACATGAGGTTTCTGAAATATTGTGAGAGTTCAACGAATGTTTCAACATCCGAGGCCTGTATAATTAGCTCGCTTCAAGGCCCTTATGAAGCTTCTCGGCTCATCCCAAATCACTCGTTCACCATCATGGCCAGCAACACAAGCACTGCGTCATCGTCATCCACTCTTGAAGGCTACGAGTAGGTAGCTTCTCTGACGCTTCATGATTTTCCGAGGCCTGAACTGACTGTAGCAAGCGGCCGAGTTCTCAGCGACGCAGAGCATTCCATCAGAATAAACATGTTCCTGGACGAATCAGATGATGGAAGCCTCGGAGTGTTGAAGATGTCTTGTCCAATAAAGCCGGATGAAGCACCAACGCCCAATCCGGAACCATGCCATCGCTTGACGCAGCATTTGAATGGCTGGGAAGAAAGATGGAGAGACGCAATATCTCAATAGTTAATAAGAGGAAAATGCGAGGTTTTGATGGCGAATACGCGGATGATTTACATACCTATGTCACAAGAAGCAGAACCTAAGCTTCCCCGAGGGTCGAAAGGGGAAATTTTACAGAGGGACCGGTGGGGTTCAGCCTTGACGTTAGCGGGTCGTTGTGGAGGACATGTCCCCAAAGGGCGCCATAATGACAGCAAGTTATGGGGCAATTTGACTCTGGGGACGCTGAAGGGCGTCCCCTCTAAGGCGTCTTTGACACCCTGCGGCGCTAGCAGGAAACGCCTTTTAAGCTGGAGGGAGCCACCGACCACGCGACGGCTGGGAACAGAAGGAACAAACGGGAGGTGATGCTCTTTCCTCGACACAAAGCGCAGTTGCTACTTTTCATTCGCACTTTCCAACAATGAAATTTATTTAGATAGACCCGGAAGAACTTGATCCGATTCCAGTCGTTCGAATGGTCGGGGACGTCCAAGAAGCACCTCCATCTTGGAAGAAACAACACCTCACCGACTTCGGCCTCCCACGTACACCGCGACACAACACCAAATCGCTATCGTCGGAACCTCACCCGTCATTTCGGCCTTGACAGCCGATATCTTCGTCACGCCCGACACGCCAGACACTACCCCCGCGATCAAGCAGACGAGCGGCATTGATATGGCTCTACAGCTATCTCGACCCCTTGGCCCTGCACCTTCGAAGAGGAGGAGGCACTGGATCCGGCTAGAACCTCCAGCAAGCTCCCCCGAAGGCTTCGCCAACGAGTCCTCGACAGCAGATATCGATTGAACCGGCCCGACCAACACTGGCGACAACCCCCGAAGATACCCTGCGACCTGCTCTTCTGGGTGGTCTGGCGTTATCTCCTTGCCAATGACCCAAGACGAACCCCCAAACACCCCAAGACCTCCCCGCGCCATCTCATTCGACAGGGCCCTTGTCTCCCAAGATTGATTGCCATTTAGCCTATCCGGCCACTGCTTCTGGAGTGGGAGATGGCTGAGCTGGCACCTTCCAAAGAGATAAGACACCACCACCGCTTGGCTGTCTTGGCCCTTCCGTCGCGGTATATAAGAACTCCAAGCCACCACATCAGCCCCCACGAAGACGCCAGCGGCTTCTTTCATCGCCCTCGAATGTTTCTTCCAGGTGCAACCAACGGCATCTTCTGCAATCCAGCTGGAGACATTCACAACATCATAGAGACGGGCCAACTAGCATGAGGTAGGTGAAAACACTCGTGGTATCTTGATTTTGCTAAGAAATGACTAGACGGGAACGTGTATGTTCCAGCAGGTACCCCTCTAATCGATGGTGGGCGGTCCTGCATTACAATGTACATGGAATGGCAAGTTGCCATGGCCCCGGACACTGAGCTAGTGCAACCCGGGAGCCGTTCTTTTTCTCGTTCAAACAATCATTCTCCCGTTTACCAAACGTGGTTGATAGCACGTCTCCATGCAGGCATCGCAGCAATCTTGGCACGGTACGCGTGGATCTCGTCCCAGTCAAGCTCACGACGGCCAGTGTCGACGTCCATCTGGGAGGTGCGTAGCCAACCGGTACGCTTCCAGGCGAAGCCACCAACCCAGAAAAGGATAACGACAGGGAGAGCGAGGTATGACTTGAAGAAGCCTTCGACGCCGTTGAGCTCGCTCGTGCCGGGAGGGGCGATGGCAGTGTAGAACTGTTCCTCGGTTAGCATTTTGCATTCATTAACAATAGTCGATAACACCATACCTGAGCAGCAAGCACAACGAAGCAGAGGAAGAGACCGATCCAGGAGCCGGTGACACCACCAATAGCTCTGAAAGGGATCTCGTCAACGGTGTGGCCGTGGTAGGCCCACGCCTTGCGGAAACGGATGTGAGCGAGGCAAATGGAGCCCCAGGTGAAGACGGCGGCGAGACCCGAGAGCGCCAACAGCCAATCAAACACGACGGGGCCGGAAGCGTTGAGGTTGACGTAAGCCAGCGGGCCAAAGATGAGGATAGCGATAACAGAGGGCATAGGCCGGCCAGACTTGTCGATGTAGGTGAAAATCTTGGGCGCATAGCCTTGCTGAGCCAAGGCAGTGAGGGTACGCGATCCACCGTAAACACCAGACACACCAATCGACAGAACAGACACAAGGATGACAACGTTCATGAAGTGATCGAAGCCCACAAGGCCAGCGTACTTGCCGACAAGCACGAAAGGAGACGCCTTGACATCAGAGTACGAGGACTCGGACAGCAGGGAAGGGTCGTCAGAGGGAATCAGCAGACCGACGAAGAAGAGGCCAAGAATGTAGAAGACGGTAATACGCCAGAAGACCTGCTTGATAGCACCGGGCAGCGACTTGACGGGATTCTTAGCCTCAGCAGCGGCGAGACCAACCAATTCGGTTCCGGAGAAGGAGAAGGCGGCAGTGACGAAGACGGAGCAGAAGCCCTTGAAACCGTTGCGGAAGGCACCGGGGTCATACCACAGCTTCGCGCCTTGGTAGGTGTTGTAACGACCGCTGCTGGGGCCACCGCCGAGGACGAGGACGAAGCAGATGATCATGAAGATGACGGTGGCACCCAGCTTAATGCAAGCTGACCAGAATTCCTCCTCAGCATATCCGAGAGAACCGAAGACGTTGATGATGATGATGGCGACCAAGAAGACAGTGATCCAGACGGCGACGCTGGTTTCGCTATCCCAATATCCGATGACGAGACCGCAAACTGTCAATTCGAGAGGAAGAACGGCAGCCCACTGGAAGACGTAGTTCCAGCCCATGGCGAAACCCCAGGAAGGATCAATGAAGCGAGTCGAGTACGTGTAGAAACCACCAGAGACAGGGTACATGACGGCGAGTTCACCGAGGGCGTACACTGTTGCGGCGCGTTAGCTTTCGTTGCGCGATGCGAAAGGTCCTTCTCCAACACTTACCGACGTTGAACATCATGATACCAACAAGCAAGAAATCAATGAAGAGAGAACCAGGACCCTAGAAAGTTCGTCAGCGAAAGAGCGCAATATCATCTGTCACAACAAATACTCACGCCCTTGCTCAGAGCGCCACCGGAACCGACGAAGAAACCAGCACCGATGGATCCACCGATGGCAATCATGTGCAGATGGCGAGTGCTCATGGCACGGTCGAGCTCGACGACACCGCGGCCATATTCCTTCTTCTTGAAGGACTCGGCGTTCAGGCCGTTACGGGTGGCCCAGCTCTCCTCGTGGATGTCGCCGCGGATGGCGTTTCCGCTGCCACTGTCGTATCCGGGAAGGCTGCCAGAGGCCTTCTCATCGGCCTCGAGCACCTTGGTGGGGGTGACCCCGTCTGAGGACATGGTGATGATGTGTCGACAAGGCTTGTATCACTCAAGGCTTGTGAGGGGTGAACAGACTCGGTTGTCTGTTGCAAAAACAAAGATTACGGGAGCGAGACCCGAGGGGGATGAGAAAAGGAAGGAGAGGGATACCGCACGATCTCAGGGAAGATGGGACGGGGGAGGCCAGGTCCTTTTGAAGGAAAACAGAACGAGACAACCACCGGCGCGCAACGACTAAGGGTTCTTGTCAAGGGCGGCAAGCGGATCAGTCATGCATAGAAGGCCGCTAGGTTGTGGTCCGTTGACGATGGAGAATTACACATGGGACAGAAGAGGCGAGGGTCTGGGGCCGGTCTTCTGATGAGGCCTGTGTCTTGCCGGGCCTGCCCCCTCTCTCTTTCGACGGGCGAGAGACGCAGATCTTGGCGTGGACGGGCATATGGCAGGCCATCCTAGACAACGACCCCGTTACTTGTCGCATAGTATCATGTGGGATGGGGGCGATTTGGCTTTCGGACGTGCTCAGGATACGTACCCCGCGCTGCGGGAACCAGCGAAAGCTACACCGGGTGTCGAATCTAGAGCTGAGGTGAGTTAGGCGGACAACTATCCGAGGTGCATGGCGCGCTAACGAGGGATCCAGGCGCGGGTACGAAGCTCTTTTCGGCTGCCAGGAGAGGTACCAGAAGCCCTGCCTACGCGACAGCCACAGTCAAAGTCGCAGCAGATAGGGGGGGGGGGAGGGGGGGGTTGAGACGACGAGACAGTCAGACAGACAGACGCACGCCTCCGGGTGACAGGAGGGGGAACATGAACGAGGGACTCGGGAGAATGAGGACCATGCAACTGGATTGGCAATCTGCTCTCCAGACTCTCTCCACCGGCAGCGCCCCATCCGGGCGATTGAATATTTGGAGCGTGCAGATAGCGCTGGCGGTGCTGGTTGGCCAATGGGCAGGGCGTCACTTGAAGCCGTTAGCAAATGGCTCCGAAAAAGTGGCCGCCCCTCCCTTCACCCACTGGCGCTGCCTCCTCAACGTTATCTGAGGATCCAGTCGGCCCTCATTCCCTCGAACTTGGATGTGGAAATGGAGCAAGAGGAGAAGCGAGCACGAGTCTCTGGGACTGTCCGACTGGGTTTGGGCAGCGAGAGGGGGCCAGCCAGAGGTCCAGGTCCAAGAAGTCTAGGTCCGGGTCCAGCACGCTGGGGACGAATCTGAACCGCTACCCTCTGGCTGGGATGGAATTTGCTGATTTGTCGACCGTCATGCGCAACATCGCTGGACAACACAGACGTCGAGAAGGAGGAGGCTCACTAGGCGGAAATCTCTGTCGACAAGCCACAAGCTTCTGTGCGGCTGTTATCCAAGGTTGCAGCGGCTCTTCGGAGCTGGGCACGGCACCTATGGATAATGGCAACTCCCTCTCGCGACCTTGCATCGCCAAGCACAGCTGGCTTGTTGGCTCAACCTGCTGCAGACAGCTGGCTGGCCCGGGTATGCATCGATGCATGCGTGGGTGGGCCATGGCCGATCTTGGCCGCCCCAGGTTTCCCTCACCCTTGCATCACCCCCGACGTCGTGCAGGAGACGGAGAACAGGGTCAACATCGAGGTCGTGGAAGTGCTAGCGTCGGCTTGACGCTAGCTGTCACGACCACTCACGCTCGCGCTCACAGCCATTTGTGCCATTGCCTAGCTCTCCCGCGCAGCGTCATTCTTGTTGATCCTGGCCGGCGCGGTTCCGTGTCTTTTCCAATTCACACGGCAGGTCAGGCGACGGCCACAAGGTCTTTTTACACTAGGTGGTGCAGTGCGTTTCGTTTCGAAGACGGTGCACTCTTCGAAGCCTGGCGTCTGGGAAGCAAGTTCTGCAGTAAAATGCAAGGGAGGGTGGGAGATTGGGTCCCACCCCCTAGTTGATGTCTCTCAGTTGCAACGCGGTGTACACGACAGCACCACGTCTTCGCCGGTGTATGCCCTATCGCAGCTATATCTGTCGCATTCATCACCAATTGCTGACCATTTGACATCAAAGATCCATTCCGGTAGTGATCTTACCAGTTCGTCGGGTACCGCGGCGTGGGATGCAATTTTCTGGCTGACTGGTCGTACGGGCACCTCTCCATCGCGATAGGGCAATGACAGAATTTCGGTATGACGTCTGGCGATGAGCTGATGCTTTCCGATAGGACAGAGACACAGCCGGAACCATCGTGGACCGACCTGACAGGTGGCAATGCGATTTGGGATTGGTGGTGTTGGTACGACCCGGCTCATCCCATTTGCAGACTTGTTTCGAACATGCCATCAATGCGGCTGCTCAGCGTTCTCGGTGTGGCAGACACATGAGCCATGGTGGGTTGGGGGATTGTCTGCCCCCTCATTCTCGGCGCCACCAACCTGCTGTTCGTTTGCTCACCACACCAACCACACCACATTATGGCGCTATTCTTGGTTTAGCGGCAGGTATCTAGGTGCCGTCGCGAGCTAACAGATGGATGGCACGCAAATCCCAGCCATCATTGCTTCATGGGCAGATTAGAGCGTTCGATTCAAGCTTCTAGCGCTCTTCTATCGGCCCTGTGTCCAATCTCGTGTCGCTGCATCTCGATTCGTTAATCTGAGGGTGATCAGAGCTGCCCTGAGACTCCCACGAGTCGCACCCTTCAAGGTATATGTGTGAAGTCATCCAGCAGCTTGCAGCTGCAGCTTGTTGGTCTTATCTATGGTTCCGATATCAAACAAACGGAAGTTCGAGACGGAAACGCTTATCTGCGCCGGAGACCCAGGGACCAGAACCACTGAACCACAATTCATGCGGAGCCGTCTCGACTTTGGGCTGCCAGACGAGACCCCAGTCCGATGCCCACCGTTCTGGAGTGCTCCCTGGAAGAAGTCCACAATAATTGGGGCGAACTCGGGGAAACCCCCCCAAGAGTGTTAGGCGCCAGGCAGTTCTTGGACATGTCGGTCAGCCTGGTCAGGGGAGACTTTCCGAGGATGAGGCCGCGAGCGGGCAACTCAATGGCTATGGCCAGTGAGGAGCTGTACATTTGGTGCGCAGCGCGTCACACGACTCAGTTGCCACGGAGCGCGATGCCAATGAACAGGGGCGTCGGACGGACTGGAAGCTCCTGGGAAGCACTCAGTGGAAGCCGGCGTCGATGATTTTGGCTCATTCAAGCTTCGCGGGACAGCCACGTTTTCGCTGATGACCGTGTCTCGTCTTGATATCTCTCGGGTTTCCAACTGAAAAGGCGGTGTTTCCGACTTACTTTGTGTCGAAACGCAAAAGCTACCAACAATGGTCCATGTGAAAGGGGATTGAGGCGTTCTGAGCTCAACGCCGGGCTGCAGCGCCAACGCAGCTAGATTGTCGCCGTGCCGGCAGGCAGTCGGACCAACCCACACTGGCGCGGCGGCAGTCCTGCGAGACCCGTATTCAAGATTGGCTCGACCAAAAGACACTCGAAACGGCAGTGAGCTCCTTGATGGCATCTTGGCCACAAACGCGCACGACTCTGTCGTCAGTCATGCGAAATCAGCGACGACAGGGCCGACGTAGCATCACAACGGCATCTACCCAGCGGAAGGATTCGCATCCCGTCAACGTGAAGAGGCTGAGGAATGGGCGCTATTGCGACCCCTACATACGCGCAAGTTGAGTTGCACGCCAGAGCCCCGAAAATCGCGAGTTGCTCGTCAAAAACCCCTCATCGCATGTGAAGAACGAAGCTATCCCGCGCCGCCGTGTCATGATTCGCGTTAGCGGCGCATGCCTCTCAAACGAACAGGTAGCGGACACTTTTCCCCTCACATTGCTCCAATCCACGGTGGTGGATTAGCATCCTCTGGGGAAGCGTCGCGAGGTGCTCATTCGTGCGCAAAGAATTTCTCGTACGTAACAGCTTGCGTTAGGCGTTGGCCTCTGCTTCCTCGGCTCTTATCTCCCCAAACTGTGGACACCTGGGATGGGACGAGGGTCGCTTGCGTTCGGACTGACCGAAGTAAGTGACAGGACCCGCTAAGATGTGTCTGCAATCTTATGTCGACCGCGCGACCCCTGGGGTCCATGATGCTGATATCGGAGGTTTCTGGTGAAGCAGGCGCTTTCGACCACTGCATCCTATCATGAGGTGATCTACATCCGATTCCGAAGACATCGCGAGGATGACGGCTAAGGCGTAGAAGACGTTTTCAACGGGGGCCAATGAATCGCCTGGCTGGACGATTTAAGTTTGACGCGGCCGCTGATATCTCGGCCGCGCCGTCATGAATCTCTTCAATTGTTTTGGATATACAGAACAGAAGACATGTCGTTAACATGCGCCGCCTCCAGAATCTCCAGCTGAGAGATAGGCGCCGCCGTAGGGCTGCCCAGAACTTCCATGCGTCGAGAAAGAACATTCCGACATCTTGGCCCTGCAGTCGAAGCTGAAATGCGAGGCGACCGTGGTCCTTGACCATGACGCCGCTCTGCTTTACCCTATCACCCTGCCTTGCCGCCGCCGCTAGACTCTAGGCAGAGGAATGCACACCCAGTCTGCCGAGGGCTTGGGGCCGTCGATGATCACCCGCCACGCAGCGCCTGGCATGGCCAAGGGCTGCTGCGCTGATAAGGCACGATCGGGGGTTCGGGAGGTTTTTTCTTTGGCGTCTTCGCCCTCAAACTCCAGGGCTGAACGCCCGCAAGACAGGCGGCAAGGCCGTCTCGGGAATCGGACAGGACGGCTTGGCCGTTGGCTCCTGGCCCCTGGGTTGGCTTCGACGCGATGATACAGCGGCTTCTTATCTCTGGATGGGCGGCCCGCGGAGTGCCTACATTCCAAGCTTGGCTCCTATCGGCGGCGGCGTCGGTTTGCCGTGCTCAAAGACAGCTTAGTCACCCGCCGAGACTGGGAAAAGTTGACCTGTTGCCGCACATTGGTCAGTCGCCAGCTCTGAGATGGGAAGATTGTGTTGTCTTGCGAGTGACTGTGCCGCAAGATACCTGCGCGCAACTTGGTCACTGGCGAACGAGAGGCCTCTGTGGCAGCAACCGTCAAAGGGTCGCGTGAATCTGCGAGCAGTCGTCAGCCAATCTGCCAGCGTTCGATATCACGCCAATGACATTCCACACGTGTGCAGAAAAGGCGTTTGGCTGCAAGCCACTTACCTGAGAGCTGAAGTACCTAGCCACACGACATGTCCCTAACGGGCAAGGCCTCGTCGCTAATACGATGAAGCTTGCGAGTCCTCTCTGCAGACTGCGACGACTTTTGGCATGTTTTTGGCGACCTCTGAGAGCTGGCGTCCTCCGTGCCCCCGATGCATATGAACTCATCGACGTCCGTTTCCCCAGACTCTGCGCTCTTGGCATCAGTTCAATTGACACATCGCTTCAAAGAAAGAGCCCATTTTACCCCGCGTAATCCACGTCTCATATACGTAGCACGTTCTTCCCCAGAGGCGGCCGGGAGCTCCATCAATTACAATTATTACTTGAGAGAATCCTCTCGTTGGCATTTCATTACGTACGGCCGCCGCAACCCGTCTCCACCGGCCTCGTGCGTCGTGCGCCGTGCGTGCGGTGCTCCATTTCTCCAGTTTTTCTCCCCCGCGATCTGTGAGAGCCGAGCCTGGCCGCCGGCCGCACCCTACCACGCCAAAAACAGATCTTTTAATAACAGAAAAGAAATATTATGGATCCGGGGAAGGGGAATGGGATCGGCATGACGAAGGTGCCGGATTTCGAGCAGAGGCAGAACGTGCCTGTTGGGGGAGAGGACCAGGACCGGCTCGACCTTCCTCCCCCGTACGAGGCGACCGCGTCCACACCCGCATCCACCGCGGCGCCTGCCGTCACGCCGCCGGGGTCCAGCAGCCCGGCGGGCTCGGTCAGAGGGGAGGACGCGGCGTTCCTCCCGCAGGAGCGCGGGTACCAGAGGACGAGCCCGATGAGCGTCGCGGGGAGCAAGGACGAGGAGAGGTGGGAGGCGATGAGGGGGGAACCTGGGTGCTGTTTCTCAGACCGCGGGGGCTGTTGTTTTTCGGATCGCAGCGGTTGCTGTTTTTCTGATCGCGGTGGGTGCTGTTTCTCGGATACCGAGGGGTGTTGTTTTTCGGATAGTAAGGGGTGTTGTTTCTCGAGCGGGGAGGCGGCGTGTTGTAGTTCTGGGCCGAGGCGTTGAGGAGTGGTTTGGGGTTTGGGTATGGCATTTGGATGTTACGAGGGTTGGATACCCTATTGCATGGGCGTTTCTACATGAGGACATAGGCTCAGAGGAATGGGTTAGGGGCATGGGTTTCGTATACAAGGGATCAGATTCTTTCAATAGCAGTATTGTCAAGAATCAGGGCCTCGTAAAAGTTGCGTTCGAAAGAGACAAACCATCTTAACCGGTGACTGGTTGTGAGCTGTGTCAGACCTCGCGCAATGAGGTTTATCGCTTGGAGAAGTTGTAGGTATTCTGCAGTACTGTCCGGTGCTCCCTTCTAGCGTTTATTCGCATGCCCGCATGCGGTATTCGCTGGCGGGCAGAGATACAATCCATGGTTGAGGTCCTCGTTCCCGGCTAACGATATGACAACGAGAACGATGGTGTCTTCAATCAGCCAAGACAAGCTTGCGATTACTTTCTCATTTGCTGCTTGCAATATCATAATTATTTCGTCGCTTCTACGTTATATAGCTACTGAATTACATGAGTACCTTATGAGACTGCCGGGCTGGGTGGCCTTCTTGAGGCACGATATGCGTGCTATGGGTTGCGGGCAAAGCACTCGGGCAAGACTTTGAATATTTAAGCACCGAGGGAACCCTCGTCGGACAGATGTGGGTTCGATGGGAGCGATCGAAGGTAATCGAAGTTGTACACCCACTTCGTCTTTGAATGCCTTGCCGCGCTGAGGTTGATTACCGAGCGTCGAGTATTGACACCTGAGACTCCCTTCAAGCAGTGGTGTTTGTCGGCAAGTCTTTCCTCGGCGTATCCAAGTCTTGCGGAGGAGTATTCAGTGCCTAAGAAGCAATGACAGCATAACAGCGCCTCAAGACCGCATCTTAGCTGCTGAGTATGTTCACTCGTCCAGGGTGCTCTCCAAAAAAAAAAAAAACATCATCGGTCTCGTCTGCCTTCAGAGAAGAGCTCAAGCTGACCAGTACCCTTATAAAGATCTAGTCACAACACCCATCAGTGGATTGTTTCTGCTGCCTGTCATTCCCTGTGTGCTGACAACACGGCCTCTGGGGAGGCTAAAAGGTCTCAGGGGGCAGTTCCATCCTCGATTCATTTTGCCGTCAACCCCAACAACATGAACACGGCGTTTCCTAAGTTCTATTGCAGAGTAGGAAGTTGCAGGCCTCGAAATAACGAAATATCGTTGATTTCATCCCACTGGAACAGTGCCTGATTAAACTTGTCAAGTTCAATCAATCAATCAATTAATTATGAAGCTAATGCTAGTCAATCAAGTCAATGATGGAGCTCAAACTTGATCGGCTCCGAAGGACCCAAAAGCTTAGCCCCGGAAGCCCCGAAGGCTCCTCTCCTGGGCCCTGCCCTCTAGAGCCCTCCTCCCGAGGCCCCAGAGTAACTGGCAATCAATCAAGTATGGTATCGCGATGTAGCAATCAAGTCAAGTTTGGGCCTCAAACTTGATTGATTGACTCTAGGTGGGCGCTGAACGGGCTGTGGAATAAAGCCCGACTTTCGCTTTTGGCGTGTAATTTTGGCTGACTGTATCTGGCCTTCATTATCCATTAGTCTTCTGATCTTTTATTTCAATTTCAGATGTTCTACAGGAAATTCCCTTCTATATCACCAGATTACTTTCGCTAAGTAGTTTCATTTTGCCTAGACCTCAACTTCCTGGCCTCACATATATGTATGGAGCGCAAGCCATGCCGAAGAAGACAGTCTTGATGCGTCCACTATTTACAGGTTACGTCATGAGAAGCCCAAACCATGACGCTCTCACAACGCAGATGATGGCCACGATAAGCCTCAAGCGCGAGATCATCTTCAAGAAACCCCTTTAAGATACAAGAAATATTCATAGAATGTTTAGACAAGGCTGCGGGGTTTCCTTCTAAATAACCAGGTAGTCGCTGATACCCCAGCTTGCAGATCCTGCCCAGTGTTGGCTGCGTGGTACACAAATATCACCCAATACACACGCACGACCGCCCACCATATTCATCGAAGCGAAGTAAGCTGCATATGACACGCTGGTCAAAAGTAAGACCGTCCAATCAGTGCATCTTCCTCCAATTTGATCCTATTGGTCTTGAGTGAGGGGTTGATTCAGCTTCCAAGAGATCATCCCCAGTATATATGTGAGAAGTAAGTATGCTTATGGAGCGTCATTTCTGTGCAGCGATGCCAAAACTTTCTGTCACGCGGAAGAAGCTGCTTGAGGCTGGTGCGACACCTGGAAGTGGTTGAAGAAAGTTCTCAAGCAAAGTACCACTCTCGCTTTTCTAGCTCTACGGCTTGCCCAAACACAGCATGGAATCCATCGATGTTACGGTCACTTTTATTCTCGCCGAGGTCGAAACGATATCTTCGACGCATAGAAAGCTTGAACGCATCAAGGGACTCCCGGAAGCTTTCGTCGCAGTCGGAAATGTTATCCCGCTGGCTGAAGAGACTTTGCGCCTCCTTCAACAGGCCCTTGAGAGTCAATCTTTCGACTGGAAAAATGAGGATGAAATCATCGAATCACTCAATAATGGGCTTAATAAGTGCCTCGAGCTCGTTAATTATATGGAAAGCATCCTACGTCAGGTCATGATTGTCGATATGCTAGGCTCAGGCAGTTGGCCAGGAATCATTGGTTCTTACCGCCAGATACTGAAGTCAACCGGCAAAGGCCAAAGCATCGAGAGTCTGATACTGAGCTTGTTGTTTGAACTGAGAATGTTACTTACCAACCACAGCATTACAGAGGATGTCGCGTTGTCCGCGCAGGACAGGAAGCTGGAGACTGCCTGTGAAATACTCACTGAGGCTTTGTCATCTCTACCAGCCTCAGACTCTAGCCCGCAACCGTCAAACAAGTATCTAGCCAAGAACCAGTACGGAACGAGGCTTTTTTGGTCCGCAAAGAGCGGAAAAGAAGAGATAGTCTGGAATCTCCTTAGCAACAACGACATCAACTTGGACCAGAAAGACAAAAAAGGTCGTACGCCGCTGTCATTGGCGGCTGAGAAAGGGCACAAGACCATCACTCTCTTACTTCTACAAACAGAAAGTGATATAGAATCCAAGGACGACACAGGCCGGACACCACTGTCATGGGCCGCAGGAGCAGGACAACACGCCGTCGTTCAAGCTTTGCTGGACAATGGAAGCGATCCAGAATCTTTTGATAACATGCTCCAGACACCACTGTTGTGGGCTGCAAGAGAAGGACACACCATGGTCGTCAGGGATTTGCTGGACTTCGGCAGCAACATCGAAAGTTGGGACTATGCTGGCCGGACGCCACTATCATGGGCAGCAGGAGAAGGACACCTCGCAATTGTCAGAGATTTGCTGGACTGTGGCAGCGATATCGAATCTTGGGACAATACTGGTCGGACACCATTATCGTGGGCCATAGGGCAAGGACAACTCGAAGTCGTCAGACTTTTACTGAACCATCGTAGCGATGTGAAACTCTTGGACAATGTTGGTCGGACACCAAGATCACGAGCTGCAATGAAGGGGCACAAGAGCATCGTGTCACACCTGATTCACGCCGGGGCCAGTATGGACTCAGTAGACAACAACGGTCGCACCCTGATGTCATGGGCGGCAGAGAAAGGTCAAGAAGCTGTCGTCATACTACTACTCGACGCGGGCGCTGACGCGAACTCCAAAGACAACGATGGCTACACACCATTGTCAAGAGCCGCAGACAAGGGACACTTGGGAGTCGTGCTGCAACTGCTAATGGTGGAAGATCACAAGGCCTCTGGTGGGATTTCTGAAGAGGTTGGCTGGCTTCCCCAGTACGAAGACGGAAGTTTTGTGGTGGCAGATTCGCCGTCTCCCTCCAGTAAACTGGGGGTCAATTTGCACCAGCTCTGTTGTGCGCACAAGCTTCAGCAGACAGACGGAAGCGACCCTTTTGTGCATCAAAATTTGGATTTGCGACCTCAGCATCTCAGTCGAGTCGATATGCAGAACCAGCTTTCCCTCCTCTGTGGGCTGGCTGGCGTGTTCCCTCCAGGAAGCCAGCCATCCAGTGCCTTCGGATGGGCCAGTTTCTTGATTCAAGAAGCATCGATATTCTTCACCAGCAAACCGGATGATTTGATAGAGCCAGGAGGTCCGGTTGAGTTGATTCTGCAACTTCATCAAGCGGTTAGCGGACTGGTCTCTGGAGCAATTTACCTGCAACAATCGGGGTTCTGCTGCAACCAATTTACTGCACTAACGACATCTCAAAATGATTCAGCCCAGTCAGTAATCCGCATGAACACCATTTCGTTTCATCATCGTGTACTGGAATTGGCTGAAAATATAATGGCATTGAGAGATGGAGGGTTCAACGATTCTGTCATATCCCGATGTGCTTCGACAAGTACGGACATCCTTAAGAGCTTTTTCGACACCGCTTTACCTGTGCCATCAACAATCGATCTCAAATTGCACTATTGCTCTCTGGCAGTGCAGCTTCTGAGCCTGAGTCTGGTGCTCTATTCGCGAGCTCACATAGGGGGTTTTCATCCTGTCTACTTGACAAAGCCCCTCAACAGAGTCGTCCTTCGTGGTAGCTCACTAAATCGTCTCCAGATAGCTGCAGAGCAGCACAAACTTTCTTGCATGGGAAATATGGTTGGCGATGATGTTTTCGCTTTCAGATTGATCTCCAAAACTGCCCCAATTGAAGAGATCAAGTCCCCACTTCATCTTAGTGCTACGTGCGAAGAGATTGTGGACTCTTGGGGCCCGGGATCTTTGCTTTTCATAGATTCAAAGGAGCCCTCCGAGGACAAGTTATTTGGCTTGGTCATTCGTGGAGGTATCATCCAGCAACATGGAAGGCTAGGCAATGGTGATACACTGTTTCATTGGGGAGAAGAACTCATCAGCACCGATCCAGTCTCAGCTGCGGTCTTCAGCTACAGGGACAAAATCATCATTGGCGCTGCTCTAGACCCTGATCTAGAGCCTTCGATATCTTTTGTCCCAAATAGGGAGCCCGAAAAGCAGATGAACGCGCCACAAGTTCAACATCAGGAATCAGACATATCTGTACTCGGAACTCTCAGCAATAAGCAACGTCAATCTCCTAAAACTTACAGGTCAGTCTGCATTAATGAGTCTTGCAAGAGAGATACCCTTGAGACGTGGCAAGCCTCCCAGGGACACCGAGCAATGCTAGGAACAGTATCAGGAACCTGGAAGTTTGTTGAGAGAAGCTTTGTGTTGCAGTTCGGTGACAACGTGCTGGGCCAGATCGGGGGAAATCAAGTAAAACAACCTGGTGTCTCAGCGAAACGAGCTGTCCTGGATCGATGGACAAACGAAGGCAACCTTCTAATTCTCGAGGAGCTGTACGGGCTTCAAGTTAGCCTTTGCACAGGGGTTGCCCGCAGGGTTTCTTTGAGGGACCTTATCTGCCATGATCTCATGGAATACATTCACGGCCTTATGCTGCCCGGATGGGAGCAGTTGGAGGAACAAGCGAAGAGGGCAATGGCCTCGAAAGAAGCATTCCGAGAATGGAATGCAAGGTTGAGCCCAGGATCAGAGTCGAGGAAATGCATGGTCAAGGTAGTTGACACGCTTCTTCAACTCTTGAAAGGTACAGGATTCGACAAGAACGGAGATCGCTTTGCATTGCTATGGCCCAATGGGTCAGAGGCTCGTCACTGTGTCAAGATGGAACCAGAAGGCGATCAGGCGTGGTGCAGAATGCTCAAAGATAAAGAGTGGTCCACCACATTTGCGGTGGGCACTGATCTGTGCTTGGAAGTACCACCTTACAAGTGTAGAGACAAACAAATTGCCTGGGGTGGTATGAAGACATTTTCGACTTTTATGTTTTACAGCGAATCCAGAGGTGACCCAACCAAATATGAGAAAGACTGGCAGATTACTCACGACAAATGGTACTGGAATGGCGAAGCAGGTGGTAAGGTCATATTTCTGGCTCGTAAAGACCCGGCCAAAGTTACTGAACTCGACTTCCACCGAAATTTTGTCCCAAAACGGCTGTGTTCTTTCGTTACAGCGGTTGAGGTTTTGGTAGAGATTACCAGCATGGAGGATTTAGGCGAGGAAGTGTTAATAGCATGCAGATCGTAGCTCGGTATTTCCTACTGCACATTTGCTGGGCCTAAGAATCCTATGTATCTGACTAAGCTGCCTAATTCTGGTGTGGGATGGGAAAGGGAAGTTGATCTCAAGATGTGAAACGACGGTTGCTCTCAGTCTTGGAATCTTTTTCAGGATTCACGCCGAACTTCACCTGTTGTTCAACCAACTAGACTTGCATCTACTATGAGCTTTGATGCCTGGGCGGATTCTTCTGGCTATGGAACTGGGCGGTGTGCTCTCTGTACTCTGTCAAAGAATTGGGATTCCGTTCCATTTTACCTGTCATCATATTTGTCGTTATCCCTATCGTTCTTGCTGCCCGTTCCCAACCGCCGGCATGGAAAAAAACCTCTGTGTCGGGTCTATTATTGTTATCGCCCGCGTCTTTATGTCTGTATTCTCCGTCTCCTCCCTTGATAGCTATCCAAGTTAGTCCACAAACTTGACGACAACAGGCATCGTTCGGATGCCCACGAGAAAATACAAGCACCCTCACTCTTACGGCGGAAACTTCGTCTCAAGGTCTCAGATGTACCACGTGTAATTCCACTGTTTGCTAGATATGAGTGAGATAATTTGATCATAATGCGGTACTTTCACAGAGGTCATAAAAGTTTGTGTCACAAATTAATATATCGTATTTCAAGTTTGGAAGACGAGCCGCTAGAAATCATAGCAAGCGTGGAAACTGAAGTCTATATTGAGTCCGCACTAGAAGCTAGTGCACCTCAACGGCACGAGCCTATTCGCCGTTGCAACCTCAGGAAGGGATCCAGGATCATTCGTCAAGATGGCTAACGCCTTTACAACGCCATCAACCTGCCATCTCGATGCCAAAACGTTGTCGAGAAACAAAGTCTTTGAGTCTTAAGCCACGAAAGCTTGCTTATCAATGTTGACGTCCAATCGTCCTTTTATTCCCTCCAACCTCGGACCGCGAACCTCTTCGTCCCCCCTCTCGTCCCCCCTCCCCCAAAACCTTCCACCACGGTGCCCAAAGCTTGCACCATACAAACTTCGTCTCAAATCCCCATCAATGACCTCACCTCAAACGCCTTGCAACACCAGGACCAACCCTTTTGCCTCCAGAACCCCGCGCCTCACGATAAGCTTTACCTTTCATGCCGTTGCGCCGTTCACACAAGCTCCTCCCTCCCCAGCGGCGCCGCGACGCGCGCGCTCTCGCATTTCTTTTCCCCCTCATCTCCGATCGAATAGAACCGCAGAGAACCAGAAGCTTCTCATGCAAACTATAAGACAAATCTCTCAGATACCTCTCCATCCCCTCTTCATCTACCCTCGCCAAGACCTCCATCATGTCCACAGACATTCTCAGCTCAACCCATAGCTAAACCTCATCAACCAAAAGCGACTTTCATCTAAAGAGAGATACAAAACGATGCGCGCAACGACAACAACCCTCGTCCTCCTCCTCAGCACACTCGCCCTCGCGGCCCCGACCCCTCTCCCAAAAGACAACAAGCTCCTCCTCCCGCCCACGGACCTGGGCCAGCACACGGGCAAAATCGGCGTCGACAACGTCGACCTGAACACCAAGCTGCGCGTCGACCCCGTTCGCATCGACCTGCACAACCGCCAAGATGCCGGCCAAGGCTCGCCCGTGACGGACCCCAACGCGATGCGCCCGTCGCCCTACTCCGACAAGCCCGTGGAGAAGCGGGTCCAGCGGGAGAAGAACGCGCCTGAGGACGTGCCGCGGTGGAAGAAGAAGTACAATGCCGAGTACGATTGGATGAGCCCGGCCTGATGCCGTGGCGGGTTATTGGCGGTCGGCGTGATGGGTAACGACGGAGTGCTTTCGCAAAACAAAACGGAGATAATGTAGAATGTTGGATGGGATGGCGTGGGTGCTCCGAACGCAAGACTTCGAATGACGGCGCAAGCGTATGAGAACATGAGAGAGGGTGAAGAGAGTTCAGAATGGACTTCGCACTCAAATGGGAAATGATTAGTCGAAATGAGATACCATAATTTACACCATCCACTCACCATTGCAATGATTAACTAAAAGCTCCTGTGAAAGGTGTTCGTAATCTTCATGAATTAAAAGTACACTCGTGCCCGTGGGCTATACAGACGAGGCCGAAAAGGAACTAGAGAAATCCATAACTTCATTCAGACACAAACATGTCTGCCCCCAACTGCAGGCCAGACTGAGGTATGGGTATGCATCCGACGCCAATGTTATGCAACCAAAAACTAGTACACCTCCGACCGTGACCATCATGACCCCCTACCAAACCACCTTCATGTTCACATGATATCTGACAATGCCTCCTTTTCCGGTTTTAGAGCCAGCTTATGGGCGAGCGAATCCTTGCTTTGCCTTGATGTTGTCAGTGATGACTTCAGAAATGACTTTGGGGGATACTAACCTTCATCTGTTCGATCCTCGCCTTCAGCTGGCTGGTCACCTCAGCCGCACGCTTCCAACTCTCCACCCCACCATTGTTGTTGTTCGAACCGTGACCGCCGCCTGCGGAGTAGTGAGGTGCCGGTGGTGGTGGTGCTTCGTCAACAGGAGTGGCCCCGGAGCTGCGGTAGCCTCTAGCCGGGCTGCCACGACCTGACGAAGCGCTGCCGGTATACCTGAGCTCGGGGCTGAGAGCCTTTGAGCGCGGGTAGTGGTGGTCTCCATTCTCCTTCTCCTCAGACATGTTGCTGGCGTAACTAGCGCGGTTGTGTCTAGAGGACGATGTGCCGTATGAGTTGTCGCGGTAAATGCCTGCGTCGTCATGAGTGGGCGATGTGATGCCTGTTTCTGTTAGCTTTGGAACCCCCTGGAAAGATCACGAGGGCATGCTTACCTGGGCTGACCATGCCTTGTCTTGAGTTGAGGCCTTCGGCGTGGTTGAGCGCCCTCTTAAGTCGGTCGAGCTCGCGTCTCAGGCGGTCGTTGGTCTGCTCCGTCGCTTCAGCATCGCTTCTCGCACGGACGAGCTGAGTCTCCTTGGCCTTGATGCTGAGAACATCACGGGTGTGATCCTCAATCAGGTTGGCGTTCTGGTTCTTGAGTTCCTGGATCTCGGACATGTGCTTGCTCCTCTCATGGCGCATCTCCTCGACTTGACGAGTCAGGCGCTCGTTGGCCGCTCGGAGCTCCTCCAACTCAGCACGCTCCATCGCCGTGAGGCCGCTTGATGGCGGGGGCGATGCAGGGGGCATTTGAACGGGGGCTGCGGCCGGCTTGGCGAGGGATCGGCCAGCGAGACCGCCGCGGCCGAGGCCGATGCGGGGTTGAGGCGGGGGAGGGGCGGGTTCGTCGTCTTCGGGCATGACGGGACGGCGAGGAGAAGCAGCAGGGGCAGCAGCCGCCGGAGCGCCCAGAGGCCGCTTCGACTTGAGCCCCGCAAGACCAGACGGCTTCGCCATTCCGAGCTTGCTGGCGGGCTTCGGGCGAGATGTTGGCGGAGGAGAAAGCGGTTCGGGCTCGGCGGGTGGGGCTGCAGCAGGCATCACGGGTTTCTTGACGCCTGCGGGCTTCTTGCCTCCAACAAGTCTCTTGGGCGGGCCTGTAGCAGCCTTCGGCGCTGGCGGAGGTGCCTTGGGCTTCTCCTTGGCCTTGACTTCGGCGGTCTCGTAGAACTCCTTGACCTTGGTCTTTCTGATGTCGTCGAGACCCTCCATATGCGGGTTCATGGCTCGCTCACCAATAATCTTCATGACGGTACCCAGAATCTCGGCACCTCCTGAACGCAGACCTTCGCTCGATTCGGACAAAAGCTTCTTGCCGGACTCGACGATAGAGGCGATTTCGGGTTTGCTGGGAACGTCGCGCGTTGTTCTGAGGCAGCGAATCAAAAACTTCATCGTACCCTCCTTGACCTGAGGGTTCTTGTGAACGAGGTAAGCGCCGATGTCTTCGAGACAGTCGGTCAGACTCGTGGCGAGGAAAACCTGATCAAGAGCAGCGCCGAGAGCATCCGAAACCGTGGCCTTCTTTTCCTTCAACCTCTCCATGATGGGCTGCATCACGACTGTGCGGTATTTGGCGTAGCCCGACCTCAGTCCTTTGGCGAGGACCTCGATACACTGAGCTGCCTGGGTGACGACAGCAACGTTTGCATCCTTCATAGACTTGGCGAGGCCGCGGTTGATCTCGTTGAAGTCGCCGTCCTTGATACGGGGAACGTTAATCGCCGCATACAGTGCCTCCAAGGCTTCCTTCCTTTCCTTCCATTTGGACGAAGCCAGAGCCTCGGAAAAGTTGCCTGGGATCTTGCCAAAGACGTCCTGCGGTTCCGCCAGGTCAAACGCGTCCACCTCGGCCGGCTCTTCGACATCATCGCCCCCGTACTCCTCTTCTCCTTCGGCACCGGGAGGTGGCGCGCGGGCCATCGCAGCCTGTTGTGAGCGCAAGAATCGCTCTTGCTTGGGGGCGGGCTCGGCCTTGATTTTCTCAAACTGGGCCTCGAGATCGGTCTGCTGGGTGGGCTTGAGATCGCCCCAGAACATGGGCTTCATGGCTTCGCGCAGCCATCGGTAGAACTCGACGGCGAGGTTCGTCGCGGCGGCACGGACGTTCTTGTCGGCATGACCGAAAGCCTTGGGGAGCAGCTTCAAAACGGGCTTGGGATCAACGGTCTTGCAGCCATAGTTGTGGTAGATGGCGGTGAGGGCGGTGATTGCGGCGGCGACAACCTTGGGCTGCTTGTTGGAGAGGGCGGGGATGATTTCCTCAATGACGGGAGCGGCAACGTCCAGCTCAACGAGCAGCAGCAGGGCCTCTAGTGAAGACTCTTTAGCGGCGGCACGTGTTGATGGCAGACCCTTTTCGCAAATGGGACCGACAGTCACACCGCGTGTCCTCGTGCTGTGTTCCTTGCCTCCGAACTTGAGGAAGGCGCAGTATGCGGCGAGACCTTCTTGTTGAGCGGCGACGTTGGAGTCTGCTACGGCGCCCTTCCACAAGCCGGTATCTGAGAGGAACGGTCTGAAGGCATTGTCGTACTCGTCGGCGGTAGCAGCGAAAGCCTTGGCGGCATCTTCGTAGCCCTGCTTGCGCACTTTCCACACCTGGCTCGCGTCAGCATACGTCGTCGTCCTCAAGGAGCGCGCGGCTCCAGCAAGTTCCTACCTTGTGGGCAAATCTGTCCTGGAGGGGGAGGGAGCTAAAGTCCTCCTCTTCGGCCATCGGAACGGAGGGCTGCTGGCGTGTTTGTAACGGTAGTCGTTGGGGTGTCGGGGGCAGAGGCGGCGGAGGACTCGGGTCGGTATGTCGGTTCTCCTTGTCGAAGAGGTCTGGCTTCCCGAGACTGGCTACTCTTCGAATTAGCTTGGAGAGGGAACGGGTGTGTTTGACTCGGCGATCCATATTGGGAGCGGCGGAGAGCTGGAGGGAGGCATGCAGGCTGCCGGCAGCTGCGACCGGATTGGGGAAGTGGTGATCCGGAGAGGGAGGGCATGACTTACAATAGAAGACCCTGGGCAGGTATGGGAGTCAAACCAGGCTGGACCAGATCAGGCCAAATCAGGTGGTGAGGTTGTCGCGGCAGCGCAAGCAAGAAGAGGTGCTGGGGTCGGCCAAGTCAATGGGGGATACCTGGCGGTACAGCAGAGAGGGTACCGTACTGTGGAAGATGTCTCCTGTTCTGTGTAGAAGGAGGAGGTCGGCAGCAGCAGTGACTTGCCCGAGTGACAAGAGAGGAAGTCGTGTAGGGGTGTGGTGAGGTATGTAGGTAGTTGGAGGTGGAAGCACACAAGTTTGAAGGTATGTGCGATGAACAAAGGTATGTGCGGGTTGTTCGCGTGGAAACAAGAGGGGGTCAAAGTTCAAAAGGGCTAACGCAAAAGCGACGACGCGCCAGAGGATTTGCAGCGGCAGAGGGAGTTCCCGTGTTGGAGGAAGACGGGAGATGGTAGTGGTGGGAGAATTAGGTAGATCAGGTATGTAGTGTGAAAAAAAGCAACTAACTACCTTACCTCTAGCGGTGGTGGTGGTTTGTTGTTGCAGCGGGTGGGAAGTGGAATGCAAAAATCGACGTCAGTCCGATTGTTCACTTTCTCACCTCAGGCTTCTTTCTTGAGGAATGGGGCCGGGGGTGCTGTCTGTTTTCTTTTGTTTTTTACCCTGCAGCAGCAGCAGCCAGCAAGGAGGGGAGCACAGGGAATTCTGGTTGTCAGGACAAGGACAGGAGCAGCTGCCGTCCTTTGCTGTGCAGCTGTGAGCCGTGTGCTTGGATGGGGTTTTGGGGGTTCACCACCACCACTCACTGACTGGACTGGACTGCTTGTGAGTGTGGTCCAGTGCAAGGAGCAGCCGGCAGACTCAGCACTGGGGGGCATTGGGCTGGTCAGTGCAGTGGGTCTGGGCTGAGCTGAGCCTCTTGATTCGCTTGTGATGCTGGAGGTGGGGGCACACTAGATGATTGGGCATGATTGGGTATCTCTCAGAAGAGGTAAACAACATCACATGACTCATCCAGACTGAAGCCAATGGATAAGAGCTGATAACATTGACAAGACTCCACTTGGGCTTCACCTGGCTCTCACCTTGGCTCACCTTTGATGGCCTGTTCTCTCACCTCGGCCTTACCTTGGGCCTTTTTCAGCAGCCCTGTGAAGCCTACCCGGCCTCCGTTCCAAGTCCTTCCTTGCGTGGACCTGGCCAGGCTAGTGTAGCCCTGAGATTGGATTGATTAATTTTTTCTTCTTTCCCAGCAGACATGCACTTGTCCATTTAATGCATTAATGGCCGTTGTAAGCCACTCCCCAGAGCCTGTCTGCTATGCACTTCCAAATACCCACTCTTGATGATCATAAATCATGGCATAATGCAATGACCTCAGATGCAGTGGCTGAGTGACAAATGTCCATCGCCATCCCAACTTGACGTTTGGTCCATCTCAACTTGCAGCTCTGAGAGACAAGCCAAAGTCATCTTTCTGCCCGAGATGCTGTGACCCTCCAGATTTTCTTCCCGACCCAGCCCAATGGCTGCGGCGCAGGTACCACCACTTGTCGACGCAGGACCGCCGCCAATTGGCAACCATCATTTGGGTGATTGCCATAGAAACAGCCAGCTGTGGGTGATGTCACTGGGGAAAGCCACGGCCGCCAGCTGGCAGGGTCTGACTTCTTCAACTGCAGGGACCAAGTGCATCAGCCACACTGATCATCGAGGGAAGGACTCCAGCCACAGTCACTCTCCAACAGGGCTGAGGCGGTGCACATCAAATTAATTCCCCGTGGAGGGGTCCGTTCACGTCTCCCGTCTCTCTCCAGTCATTTCCAGCTGGAAATTGGGGTCGCTGCTCATCTACCGCCTGCCGCCTGCCGTCTGCCACCAGCCGGCCACTGTGAACACTGAACTGCCATTTCGTAGCAGCAGCCAACAGCCTCCACCAAACTTCTTCAAGTGAGGTCGGGACTTGTGTTGGAGGCGGAAGCACATGAAACATTTGGCCGCCCACCTTCAGCGTCACAATCCCGCCGCCGCCCACCGAGCCTCACCCCTCGCTCCAAACCCAGGAGTCTTTATTCTTTATTTCTCCAAACCCTGCATTCTGCGCTGCTGTCCATCTTCATCGCCTCGAATGCAACTGCGTGTTGGTTGCAAAGTTGACTGTCCATTGACGCTCTTATAGCATATTAGAGACAACTACTACTACAGACATGCTTCCCACCGCCTGGGCGCCCAACCCCTAAACTTCCAGATTAAACACGGCCGCCTCCAGCAGCACTGACACCCAACCCAACAATACGAGCCGGAACCTCTCAACCAAACCCCCGAACCGTCACCGACTCGTGGTTAGGTCTCCTCCTCCTCCTCCTCCTCCTCCTCCGACACCGCCTTTCGCTCTCTCGCAACTGCCACTTGGCCCGGTCGGCCCTGACTCTGCATTTCATTTTTCGCTGCCCGCAGTCCCGTCCAGTCCAAAATTCCCCGGCCCACGAGGCTGTCATCCCCAAGACACCCCGGGACCCCTTGGCCCATCAATTCATAGCAGCCTTGCAGATTCTACCTTACCTACCCACCGACAGCCAGTCGCCTGTCGACTTTGGTCTCAGTCGCGCATCGCCATCGCAGGTTGCCGCGACACCGCCCCCCCCGCAGTCCCGAGCACTTTCCACGCGCTTTAGAAAACGACGCCCTCGTCAGCGAGAGCCTGAGGTGCATTCTTGTTTGTCATTGTGCGCATTACTGCTGCTGTTGCTGCCGCTGCTGCTACTCGCCATACACCGCGATTTCGAGTTCTGCTGCAACCAACGACAACCTCCGCCGCAATGAGCCAAATCCTTACCTCTCGGCAAGCCGAGGAGCTGTTCGTCAACCCGCCAAACTCCTTGCGGGGCACTACTGACCAGCATCACGCAGGCACAAGGCCATCATCGCCTACCTCTCCTCGAGCAACCTGCCCAACGCCGCCAATGCCCTGCGGGAGGAGCTGCAGATCGGCGAGGCCTTTGACGCGGCCACCTCCAAAAAGTATGAAGGTCTCCTCGAGAAGAAGTGGACCAGCGTAGTGAGGTTACAGAAAAAGGTCCATCATCCCGATTATCGCGGTACGCTTGGCTGCACGAGACTGACCTCGGCCTAGATCATGGAGCTCGAGTCCCGAACTGCCTCGCTACAATCAGAGATCGACAACGCGACACCGACCTCGCTTTCCCGACGAAACCAGGATCCCACCAGCTGGCTGCCCCGTTCCCCCGCCCGCCACACCCTCCAATCCCACCGAGACCCCATTACCTGCGTCGCCTTCCACCCCGTCTTTTCGTCTCTGGCCTCGGGGTCCGAGGACTATACCATCAAGATCTGGGACTGGGAGCTGGGCGAGCTCGAAAGAACAATCAAGGGCCACACCAAGGCCGTCCTGGACGTCGATTTTGGAGGGCCGCGAGGTGCTACCCTGCTGGCCTCTTGCTCGAGTGATTTGACAATCAAGCTTTGGGACCCTTCAGACGAGTACAAAAACATCCGAACGCTGCCCGGCCACGATCACAGCGTCAGTGCGGTGCGGTTCATACCATCGGGCGCTGCAGGTGCGGGGAGCTCAGGAAACCTACTCGTTTCAGCCAGTCGAGACAAGACTCTGCGCATTTGGGATGTTTCCACGGGGTACTGCGTCAAGACCCTGCGGGGGCATGCGGACTGGGTCCGAGACGTCTGTCCGTCCCCGGACGGCCGCTTCCTCCTCTCGGCCGGAAACGATCAGACAGGTCGCCTTTGGGACATCAGCGCTGCGAATCCCGAGGTGAAGCTCACGCTGGTCGGCCACGAGCATGTGGTCGAGTGCTGCACACTTGCGCCAGCGACGGCATACCCGCACTTGGCCACGTTGGCAGGCCTCAAGAAGCCGCCACCAGCAACGAGCACGGTGGAGTTTATGGCGACGGGCAGTCGTGACAAGGTGATCCGTCTGTGGGATGCCCGGGGCAACTGCATAAAGACCCTGACGGGCCACGACAACTGGGTGCGCGCTCTTGTCTTCCACCCCGGAGGCAAGTACCTCCTCAGTGTATCCGACGATAAGACATTACGATGCTGGGATCTCGCTCAGGAGGGCAAGTGCGTCAAGGTGTTGGACGACGTGCATGGCCACTTTGTCTCATGCCTGCGATGGGCACCGGGTATTGTTCGCGAGGCGGCAACGAACGGCGACGGGCAGAACGGCGCCAACGGGACCCCGAGCAAGGCGGCAAAGCCGGCCGAGGTTTCGATCCGGTGCGTGATCGCGACAGGAAGCGTCGACCTGAACGTCCGCATCTTTGCCAACTAGAGCGTCACCATCGTGGATAAAGTATAGTACAGTGCAAGCAAGTACGGAAAACAGACGCCGAATGAGGCGACACCGCGCCGCGGTCGAAGAGCAGGAGGGTACGAGGCCGAGGCGCCGAGAGAGAGAGGGGTGCCGGCAGCAAACTTGAAGGCGTAACGATTCACACGAGGCAATGGGTCATACGGGAGGCAGGCGTCAACAGGGGTCAAAAGTACGGCGTACCATCTGACGATTACGTGATGCCCTTCGCTGATTGATATAGATTTTAGGGGAGCTGTACATAATCGAATAGATACCCGCAACATGTCCTCGCTGGGCTTCAACAGACGCTTTTGGTTTCCGAGCGGTGATGTGAGCATGGGACGACGCTTGTGGTGTCGTGATGGTCGGGCTGTGTGCACCAGCTGCAAGCAATTTGCGGCTGAGACGTCGGCGTCGATTTGTCTGGGGAACGCGGCGAACGGTCTCCGGGGTGTGGAGATGATGACCGGCAGCCGGAGAATTGTGGCTGCTGACGTTGTTCGGCACGGCTGGTTAAGAGTGAGACAAGAGTCATGGCAATTTGGTTTCTGCATCTATAACTCGACCACCATATGAAGCTCACGAAATTGAAAGAAGGCGCATGCTTGAACGAATCGTGTTGATGGAAAAAAAAAGAAGGGTATCCTGGTGACCTCGCGAAATATGAATAATCCTGATGCAGTTTTCCTCCTGCTCTCCGCCACGAATGACCTGCTACAACGCCATCCACGAACTCGCTCCCCATGTGCTCGAAATGAACCTCCAGTTCGGGAAACACATCTACACAACCCCGGTCAATCCCAGACCTCAGCCGTTGTAGGCACCGTGCCAATGGACCTCCGTGCGACCGCTGCGATGGTACGTCGCGAGCGGGATCCCACACTGCCATGTCAAAGTTAGAGTCAGCCCCCATGTTCGTCTCAGGATACACGGAACAACAAAAGCGAAAGCGAAGTGAAGACAAACGTACCTTTGCGCACTTGTGCCTCGCGTCCTTGAGAGAGGTAAAGAAGTACGGGATGCAGCCCAGACAGCTCACGAAACACACGATGGCGGCGAGGGCGTGGGTGAAGCCGCCCGAGGTGTACTCGACGGCGGTGACGCCGCGGGCGTGGCAGTCGGGGCACTCGATGGGCGCCGGGTGCGGGCCGAGGGCGGGGAGGGGCGTGCCGTACGGAGCGAAGTTTTGGGGGCCGCCGCCGCCTTGGGGGAAGGATTGCTGCGCGTGTGGTTGTTGGGGGTTGTAGTAGCCTCCGCCGGCGTTTGGGTCTGGAGGGCTGCCGTATTTGGGCATCTCGTAGCCTTGGGATTGAGGGCCCGGGGTGTGCTGGTGGTGATGTGGCGGCGCGTAGCCTGGCGGAGGGCTGGCGGGGGAGATGTAGTTGTTGTCTGACGGGTTCGTGTCTGACGTCGTGGCGGGGTGAGGGCCCGGAGGCGGCTGTGCTGGTTTGTCCATTGTGAAGATTGGATGGGTGTGTCTCGCTTTGAAGGATGCGAGGTGGTGATGTGTTGACGATGGTTGGAGACAGAGAGGTGAGTGGTGAGAAGTAAGAACGTACGTGGAAGTTGGAGGTAGAGTTCGGGGCGTCACTTATATCTCAAGTTCAAGAGTCAGATGGGTGTGGCACTGCCCAACGGGCAAGGCAAGCGATTGGAGACGGTGCCGATTTAACCTTGATTTGGGGGTTCGGAGAGTGTCACTTGTACCGAGGCGGCCGGAGGTTGCTTTCCATCCTTTGGCGGCGGCTGCAGGTTGGTTCGAGGCAGATCAGATGAAAGAAGAGGCAGAGCAGGCAGGGTCACGTCTGAAGTGTCGGTGGCACATGTGCATGTGCATGTAGTACTACTACGGCTACGTAGGTACTCACTTGGTTGGGGGCAAGGCAACGAAGAACAAACGCTTCATCCGTCTCAGTGGCCGGGCGCAGTCCGTCGCGCAGTCGAGGGTCTTGGTGAGCGAGACCGAACGAGAGCAGAGCTCAGCTCAGCCTGGGATGTTTCTGACGGTGCCCACTGACAATGACACCAACACCACAGAGCTCGGATGCGATGCCGGGGCGGTGGGTAGCCAGACCAGAAAGATTGGCAATGACATGGCTTTCCTGGGGTGGTCCCTGTCTGGGCGATCATGCTGAGACGGCAAGGACGGGCGGAGCGGTGGCTACGTCGGGACACCCGCCAAGGGGACGGATGATATCATGGGACCGGCGGTGGAGGAATGGGTAGCTTGATTTGTTGGACTTTGGTGTACGCGCCGAGAGAGAGGAAGATGCGCTTGGGATGTGGCGATGCTGCATTTGTAGGATGGGGGGAGTTGGGCGCTGATTGGACGTGGAGCTGCGATGGCGCTTCTGGGCGGGAGACTGCGCCACAGTGAGGTGGTCAGCCACGTTGCTCACTCGCCACACACAACCGGGGTGCTTCACCTGTGGCTGGTGGTGGTGAGTTGGAGTTCGTCTCTTCGTCTCTTGCTCAGTAAGGGTTGGACACAGTTCCATCAGATGCGATCTGGCTTGATCTTTTTGCTGAGTCCAGGAAGTTCCGAGGAGGCTCAAACAATGCATTAGAAAAGGTGATCTGAGAGCATCTTGCTGCCTTTACTGATTCCCACGGGGTGATCATCGACACTGCCTACGAGATGTCGCAGTCAGGCAAGACAGGCACCATTGAACAGCTTCGAAGTACTTCTGTCGATCAAAGAACCAAGGCCACACGTCGTTGGTTGAAGACGTACTAGGTAGTGGAGGAACAAACCATCACGATGTCGAAAACAATGGACCTCGTTTTCACTCACAGTCAAGACTCCAAAAACGGCTGACTTCAGAAATAGACAATAATTGATACAATGAAATCCTATTTTACTGCGGCCTGTCCGCCGCACACAAATCTACCACCCCTCAAAACGTGGGCGCAATCCTCGCCTGCTCCTGGCTCGCAACCAACTTGAACGTCCTCAGCGTGCTCGTCGACCTCGCACGCGGGTTGTGCATCGACCCCGCCGATAACCGCGTCATCCGCCCCTTCTCGTCCAGCGACAAGGCCGGCGACGCGGGCTGAGACCCCGCCACGCTCCGCGACTTGAGATTCAACCGGCTCACCATGCTCTGTATCGCCGTATTCGGATCCAGCGGCGGAGGGGGCGTCGCGATCGGCGTCGGGATCCCGTGGTGCACCATCATCATCTGGTGATGGTGGTGCTGCTGCGACGACAGCGAGGAGATGGACCGCCCGCCGTCGGACCCGTGTGTGCCCCGCCGGTTCAGCGGGATCCGGGCCATCGACTCCTCGGCCCGCGACGGCGCGCGCCCGTGGGGGAACCCTTGGATGTGCAGCGCGTTCGCGGGGCCCGGAGCCCGTCCCCTCGTAGGCGAACGACTCGAGCCGCGGCTCGACGGCGGGGTGGTTACGCCGTGCGAGGGGAACTGCGGCTGGTTCGCGGCGACCATCTGCTCGAAGGACATGTTGAGCGGCATCGGCGGCATCTTGCTCAGCCGCCGGATCGCGCGCATGTTCTTGTCGATGAAGGTCGACATGCGGTTCAGCGCGTTGCTGTTCTGGTGCGACTCGAACGCCGACGCGCCATTGACAGGGGCTTCGGTCCGCACCCTGTGCCGCTCGTTGAGCTGCATCGTCTGCGTCGTCGGCGGCAGTGGCGCGGCCACCTGCGGCGCGTTGCGGATCGTCTGCTGGATCTGCGAGAGGACGTTGTCGAACTCGACCGTCTCCTGGACGGGCTTGTACCCCGGCGCGGCGCCGACGACGGCGTTCTGAGACAAGACAAAGAAGGACCCGTCGCGGATGCGCCGCCGGACGAGATTCCACCGCGTGCGCGCTGGGTTGCGCTCGATCTCGGGCTGGTAGATGGAGCACTGCGCCAGCTTGGAGTAGAACACCTCGAGCCGCTTCGCCATGCGCTCGAGGATCTGCATGAGGAACTGGCAGAGGGCGGTGACGCGCTGGGCGTCCGAGGCCGCGTCGAGGTTCATGATGGTGTCGAAGGCGTCCATGCCGTGGCACGCCTCTTCGCGAATGTCCTCGAGCAGCTCGATGTCGAGCTGCACGGACTTGTTGGCGTAGTCCATGATGCCGCGCTCCATGAAGCGCGCGGGCTCCGAGTCGCAGATGAACTGCCCGATGCGGGAGACTTCCTTGGAGGTGGCGACCGCGTCGGACGACGTCTTGGCGCGGGCGATGATGCCGAGGATGTCGGGGAGCTTGGTGTCTGCGCCCGGGGACGCGGCGTCGTTGGCCATGGCGAAGGAGAGCTTCAGCACGAGTTCCTGGAACTTGGGGCCGAAGAGCGCCGAGAAGCCACCCTGGAGGAGGCGGGATTGGTACTGGTAGAAGATGCGCACGCCGAGCATGTTGATGAGGCTGCCCTGGAACCAGAGCTTCGAGGAGCCGAGGATGTCGTCCATCTCGAATTGCTGCGAGACGAGCGTCTCGACGGTCGTCCGGAGGTAGGCGGACCACATGTCGTAGAGGCCGCTGAGCTCCTCAGCGTCGTGGTACTCCGGCTTGGGCGTCAGATGTCCCACGAAGTATTTTGTGAGCAGGCTGGCGACTTCGGGGTTGTTGGTGTGCGCCAGGTTGTCAAAGGACTTGGTGCAGTCCACGCCGGCGTTCGACTTGATAATCAGCGTGCCGCCGGGGTGCATCGGGCAAAAGTCCGTCACGTCGTAGACGGACCCGTGGACGCTGATCCACATCCGTCCCCCGGGCCGGTGGCCGGTGTGGGAGGCCAGCTGGGAGAGCGGGATCGTGGGGCGGTTGCAGGGCAGCGGCTTGGGCGTCATGAAGACGTCCAGCATGATCCGGCGCTCGGCGAAGGCCGTGTTGATGATGAGGTCCGTCGACTCCATCGTCGCCGTGCGGTGGTTGTAGATGGCCTTGCGCAGGCCGCTCATGACGGAGTCGAAGACGGCCACCGAGCCGCAGATGTACAGGTATCCGCCCAGCCCGCCCTGCTTCTTGGACATGACCAGATCACACACGCTGGCGCCCTGCTCCGCGATGAGCGAGTCAATGTACCGCGGCTCGGTGCGGCGCTCGACCAGGTCCCGCATGTAGGGGTCGTACGCCAGGCCGCGGCTGTCGCGGGAGAAGGCGAGGTGGACCTCCATGAAGCCGGCGTTGACGTACTGCCGCAGCTCGTCCTCGTAGCAGAACTTTTCGCGGTTCTGCACGCCGAGGAAGAGCATGTTGCGTCCGACGGAGCGGCCGCAGCGGGCCTGCCAGAAGCTTCGGAACGGCGCGATGCCGCTGCCGCCGGCGAAGAAGGCACAGGGCGCGGAGGCGTCAAGGGGAAGTTGGAAGGCGATGGGGCGCGAGATGCCGACCAGGAGCTCGTCTTCGTCAGACACAAAGTCGTCCGGGGAGCCGACGGCGGGGTTGAGATAGCCACTGCTGACGCCGGAGCGGGTGATGGTGGACTTTCCGGCAAATGTGGCACAGAGGTTGTATTCTGCGCGGGAAATGGTGAGGTCCAGCGTGCTAGGGAGGAGTTCCTCGGGATAGTTGGAGATGGAGTATGTCCTGGGCACTTCGACGGGGATGAGATCGCTCAGCCAAGGGATGTCATTGGAGAGGTCAAACGCCTGGTCCCAGATGTGCGTCGGCGTGTCCATCACGGCGGCTTGGAGGAGGTCGCCGAGGGAGCCGCGAACGGGCCACTCGTCTGTTGCCAGCACTTGAAGGACAGTGTTGGATGACGCCCTCAGCATGGCATGGATCTTGAGGACGAGTTCTTGGGTCAAGGGGGCAAGGTGGCCGCGACGCAGAATATCCTTGACCATCAACTTCTTCACTTGCGACACAGGGCCGGCGACTCCATGGTTCGAGACGGTATCGAGATGCTCGGCGAAACGGGACCACTTGCGGTCGAGGAGGACAGGTGCGTCGAGCATCGAGTCGAGGCCGAGAGCCGCGGCGACCTTGGCGCACTCCTCCCAGCTGTTGAGTGGCATGATGGCGAGGCGGTCGCCAGGCTGGAAGGTGATGCCCGTGTTGTGCAGGTCGAGGGTGACCATGGCGATGGACCGCTCGTGGTCTGAGTCGACGAAGGAACGCGTGAGGATGCGTGACTTGTAGCGGCACTCCTCAAACGTCCCGCGCATCTCATGGGGTTCGACGGGGATGTTCCCGCGGTATGGCTCCAAGCGTTCCTTCATGGCATCCGAGAACTGGCGATGGACCTCCTCCCATGGTCTTCCCGAGTCGTCAGAGGCACCCGACGCGCCGTTTGTTTCCGTGCGGCCCGTTTTGGACGCCACTTCCAGGATACCAAACACTTTATACCGATGCGTTCCCATGAACCCACGTTCGCCCGTGTAAGCCTCAATGATGCCGTCCAACACGCCCATGAGACGGGGATCCCCAGACTGTTTGACGTATTCGGGGATGCGGTAATGGTACTCTACAGAGGCGATGAACGCTCGCAGGTTGGAGGGAAGCCAGGCTCTCAGGTGCAGGCCTTCGTTTCCCAGGAATGAATCGTACTTCTTGCGACCGAGGAGGGCGTCCATGAGGAGGTAAGGGGGAAACTGGAGGCCCGAAGCGGCCGGACATCTCTTGGATAGGGGCGCGGAGAACTTGCCCCATCGCACCCACTCGGCGGCAGACACGTAGTTGTCGCCCGAATTCGGGTTGGTCGAGATGGAGTGAAAGGCGTTGGGCATTCGTTCGAGGATCTCCTTGAGTCTGATCATCTCTCGCAAGAGGCCTTCGTTGTTTCGGTTCATGACGTGTTCCTGGCAGGCTGCGATGGCATCAGGGCCATGCTGGAAGGATGCTATCGAAGTGTCAGCCTGTGTATGTCTTCCAAAACGCGATTTCCTACTAACCCGACGTGTCAGCGCATCCTTTCAAAAAGGCAATCTCGGTCCGCTCTCCAAACATGGGCCATCGCAAGTCTGTATTATCGAAGCGGCCGATGTAGGGGTAGATCGAAGTCGGATCCCGCACTTTGATATTGTACGAGGCCTGGTCGAAGAAGGTCAAGTGCGGGATGGCGCGTCCCATGCGTCTCGAAACCTGCCAGTACGGAAGCCCAATCGTCCTCGGGATCCCAACCAGCTCAGGCCCCAGGTCGTCGCTCATCTCGACGCGGGGCTTTGTTGAAATGGAGTTGATGCTGACCCCGTCGTATCCGTCATTCTTGTCTTCGTACCGGTAGATGGAGCACAGCATGCCCAGGGCAACGATGGCCGCCCACAAGGCCTGGTCAGGGATGTTGTCCTCGGTTCCTTCGACGAGAGGCAGCGCGGCGACGGACTCGCGGACGCGTCCTCTGGAAACGCAACCGGGCATGCGCTCGCAGAGGTCGGACCAGACCCGTCCCGGGCTGTTGGCGAGAGCACCGGCGGCCTCGTTGGAGTCGGGAGGCTGGAAGCCGTACTCGGCGCTGAGGTAGCCGTCCTTCCACCCGGTTTGATGCCCGATTCCCTCGGCTCGGAGGATGACTTGACGGGCTGGCGCGCCCAGGGCCACGGCCAAGAGGTCTCTGTCGTCGGCTACCAGCGTGTCGACGTTCTTGACTTGTGTAATTGTCTCCGCCGAGGGGATGTCTGCGTAAATAATCTCGTTGATGGCCTTGCGCTCCCTGGCACGAAGCCACTCGTCCACATCAACGCCTCGAGGGATCTGCCAGAGTCAGCTCGATGTGGCCTTGCACCACCTATTACTCCTCACTCACATCGAAAGCTGCATGTAGGTCACCAGGCTGCGTGTATCCCGAAAATGAGCAACCCCTTGGACCAACTCTCCTGCTCGCAGACTGGCCGTGATTTCCTGCAGGACATCTTCCACCACCACTGGACCCCGAAACGGGACACGATCGTTCAGACATGATTATTAGAATAAGACGCCAGGGACCTGTCTCTGGAATAGAGAGCAAGATTAGACAGTAAAGCCACCTGGGCAAAGAGAGTGAAAAGGTGCCGTCAAGGCTAGAAAGAAGAGAAACGAAAATACACACAAAACACACAAACACGAAGGTGGTTGTAGAACACTATCGAGATGATAGTCCTAGAAGACCAACTTCATCCGACCGGCTACCGGAGACGCGCGGGAGACGGGATGACATTGATATGTACTAATATGTATGCAAAGCATCTCAGCTGTTCACGACCGGGGATGTAGGGGAGCTAGCGCCAACTTGGCGGTGCAGGCCCAAACATGGCATCCTTGACAGCGTGCAGCGACAGCCTCACGCTAGTGATTAACCGTATTTGAGACGTTGATGAGGTGGTTCTAGACCGGGGGGGGGGGGGGGGGGGGGGGGGATGAAGGCGGCTCCTGGCCGGTGTCAAGAGTCGAGGGAGCCCATGTGGCCGCCCGAGGAGGGGTGTGGTGGGAAGTGCCGTGGCGGTCTGCGGAAAGCCACAAGCGCAACCACAGCGCCAGGCGTGACGTGACGTTGGAAGAGAAGCAAGCGGAATTGTGAGTGTAAAGACGCCCGTGAGGCTATTCGGGGTGGTTAGTCCGTCCCTGGTTGGCGGTGGCCCTGCTCCCCTGTTTTGGGAACGTTATGAGACGATGCCAAGTGCCGCACAAGGTTGTAGGGGCCTGTGCTGGTGGAGCCGTGAAGATGGTCTGAACTACAGATGACAGGTCCGCGGCGTTAGAGAAACGTCCACCGGACATCATCAGTCAGATCATATCACGGTCCGATCGCCAGGCATTCCACTTGAACGCCACACAAGTGACCCAGAAATAACTTCATGGCATCGAAGAATCGGCTTGTTTCCTTGTGTCTCTGTTCCAGGTCACCGCAGTGGACCCTCCGCATTGCGAAGAAGCCTTCTCGATGTTATCATCACGGCCCCCAAATCCCGCGGGAATGTATCCCAAAGCACAGCTCTCCACCGTCTTCGTCGTGGCAGGCGGATCCAATGGGGCCACAACGAGCCCGGAGCATCGTGGTGCCGTGCGCAGAGAGATCTCGTAGGGGGCCATAACAGTCGGAAATCGGACGTTGGTAGGCGGTGTCTATGACAGCTACGCTAAACTGAGCATTGTGATTGGGGAGGGCGCGCTCTGGGGCTCGTCCGAATATTCTCTTCTTCCTCTTCAACTTTGGCCCCCCAGGTTTCACGGCTGTGGTTGTTTCAAAGTGGTGACGTGGGCTCGAAAGGCACAGGAGCACGAAGGAAGAGCTGAAGACATGGTGAGAAACAGGGGTGAAGAGAAGAAGACTGGAGGGCAGGGGTCGTAAAAGGGATGAGGCTCCCACTTCCCGAACCTTTTTTGCTTTAAACTTCTTTGGCACTTCTTCTTGGTGTTTACATAAGCGCATTTCATTGGTTGGCAAGATCTACGTTGACGGGGGAGGTGTTCGTCCAGTTTCAGGGGCTCAAACTGCCACTTTGCGCCATTGCTTCAGACGAGACGATGGCATCTTGGCTGCCTTCAACGGTGTCACGGTCAATATGGGAGAGAAGAGCGGCCACTCGGCCATGTGGAAGCAAGCCCATAGGCTCGCGCGTCTTTTGCTCGTCTTCTCGAATGCTTATTGAACGGCCCAGGTTAAGCTTAGAATTATCCTTGAATAACCTAATGCAACAGGCTGCTCCAGGAATACACCTCCATCATCCAATGATCGCGAACTCCTCCTCGCCGTCACGGTGTTTCTGCCCCCTTTCTGGCGATCACGCTCGCGTGTCACACCGCCAAGGAGCCTCCCGAACCTCAACTGCCGCAGGGAACTTCCCGTCAAGCAACCCAAGAAATCTCTTCTTCCGTCAAACCCCAGCAAGCGCTCGGATTGTCGTGTGTGTGCCTGTCTCTCCAATCTCCATGTTTTATGCTCCGCTGCTTATTGCGGCTTGGCTTTGCAACGGCAGTGAATCCAGCTTTGCTTATGAAGCCTACCATTGAACAGCTTCGACCTGATACCAGGGAAGGGTATGGGGTAATTAAATATCTAAATCTTGACATGCTCCTAGTCTCCGAATCCCGCTTAAAGCATACCCTCCAACGCCTTCTCGATGGTGGCGAAGCCCTTATTGAACTCTGCCTGAACCGACTTGAGGTTCTTAATGTTCTCGGGGAACACACTGTCCCTCCACCACTCAAGCCACGCAGCAATCTCTTCGAAGCTGGCCTCCTCCAGCCCGAGCCACTCACTCAACTTGTCGTGCCACAAAGGAAGTACCTCAGCGACAATCACCTCGCCCAGCACCTTTGGCGTCAGGATGTCAGACCACTTGAGCACGCCCTCGAGCATGGGCAGGTAGGGCTCCTGGTCGCTAGGGTCGATCCTGAAGTTCTTGCGTAGGTACCGTCCCATCGCCGGCAGCACATGGCCCATGATGAGCGGCCGCCATTGGTCGCCGAGGACCTCGCGCCATTTTTCCAGGCCCGGGATCACGCCGCGATCAAACTCCCACACGTCAATGAGCTGCCTGTACTTTCTCCGAACCTCCGCGACCAGCCCGGTGCCCTTGGGGTCCAGGTGGTACGAGGGGAGGTACTGGAGCCAGGGGAACAGCCAGAGGTGCGGGAGCTTGTGGCTCTGTCGCTTCTTCCTCGGGTTCCATTCCGCCACGGCTGTTTCCAGTTTGCGGACGACGCCGTCGAGGAACTGGGCGCGCACAAAGGGGGGCAGCAGGTCGTTCCATGCCTCTAGGACGGCCAGTAGAGGTGTCGGGTTGAAGACGTCCCAGTCGCGGATGGCTGACATGACTCTCGTGTACCACAGCTTGTACATCATGCTCTCGTACGGCGTCGTCGCCTTTTGGTGTTGGCGGTAGAGGTCAGTGTTGCTCAGACCCGTCGAGTCCCATTTGTCCACGCTCTTGTCGCCCTCGCCCGACTTTTTGAGTAGCGATTCCAGGCCCTTTAGCTCTGTAGCAAACCGCGTGGGCTCCTCGAGCAAGTCCCAATCGGGGTCGCGGAGGAAGGGATGTATGGCGGCCACGGCGAGATCTGCAATCTCTCCTGTCGTCGACCCAATTTGCTCAACTGCCTTGTTGAGGCACCGGATGACATCCGACCATTCCGTGGCTGCTGGAAGTTCGTTGGTAACAATGTTTGAGAATAGCTGAAGCCTGCCCAAGTCTGAAGCGAGGTCGGCCATTTCCTGTTCCCGCTCCCGCAGTTCCAAGTCCACCCATGTTTTTCGTTCTTCAAGGTTCCTCCATTCTTCGGAAAAGGCCGCTAGGTCTGCGTGTGCCCGCTTGACCAGCTTCCGTGCTGCCGCCACCTCGGGAGATTCCACCACAGCCGCAGACGTCGGCGTCAAGAGTCCAGATGACGTGGTAAGCAGTTTGTTGCCAGGTCCCGTCATGTCCAATATGGGCGCAAAGGCCTCAGGGATATGCAGTCCTGGGGCGGATTTCCTGAGCTCCTCGGCTGTCATGTACTTTGGCTTCTGCCGCTTCGGCGTGCTGGCACTGCTGTCGCCTGCACCTGCAACCTTCTTCTTCCTCTCCCGCTTCCTCTTCTTTTCCTCCTCGTCCGAGTCGATGACGGTCTCTCCACGAAGCTTCGCTTGCCGCTTCTCCTCCTTGCGTTCGTGTTCTGATTTTTCCTTGACTGCACCCAGACCAACACCCTGCGGTCGGAGGTGCGCCTCGATAATAACGCTGCGACCTTTGCCGTCCGCTCCGAGACCTTCGCCCTCCTTGTAACCCATCTTGGCCATCATCCTGGCGCCAAAGGACTTGGGATTCGGTTTGCCCTTGGCCCCGTTCGCGCCGAAAGCGCTTGGCCGAGCCATCTTGGGCATCGAGGGTGTATCGGCGACGTCGGGGTTCAAGGCTGGTACGTTTGCAGATGATGGCACAAAGCCTCTGCCGAGTGGGTTCTTGCCGTCGAATTTCGTTTTTGCAAAGGAACGTGCCGGTGCTGTATCCTCGTCGTCGCTGTCTTTTTTCGAGGCAGACATGAAGCCCAAGCCTCGCTGTGCTCCACCGAATCCGAGGCCAACACCTCCAGTTCCCTCATCGTCATCATCCTCGTTGTCGTCTTCGTCATCGTCGGAGTACTCCTTGGCATTCGCATCGTTCGCGTCGTCGTCGCCTTCGTCGAGTGTTGTCGCGCCTGTCGAGACAAAGCTCATGCCCTTATCCCTCAGGCTCTTCTTCTTCCATCTCCGACCAGGTCCATCGTCTTCGCTGTCTGACGCGAAGATGCCTAGCGCAGCGCGCTCTTTCGTATTGCCAACGCGCCGGCGCTTGCGCGGGTTGAGGTCGCTGAAGTCATCTTGCGACGGATCGGCGACCGGCGCGAGGAAGTCATCGTCGTCCTCTTCTGATTCGGACGAGTAGTGCGCAGCGGCCTTCCTCGTCAAGCGGGAGGGGTCGAATGTTGGAAAACTGGCCATGCTGTGTAGATGCGCAGGCGGCGGCGCGAAGTCGAGGAGGCCAATTGTTTGGATTCAAGCCAGGGTACTTTTTTGGAAGTGCATCATTCAAAGGCACCGACATTGGAGCTACTACTTGGTGGGTCTTCTTATCTAATCTCCACGTGACGTGTAAGGAACGTATCTTTCCGCGACTACCCTGATAGTTCAACTCAACAAGCAACTGGTGATGATGACCTGAGATTTCATCACTCCAAGACCTTCTCCTCAATCGAAGAAATATTGAGGACTCTCCATCCTGTCAAACATGCCCAGATTTTCCTTCTTAGACTTGTGAGCCATTGTCCTAGGTCACCGACAATGACTCTGAGAAGCACTAAGAAGCCAAAGACCATCAGAGCTTGCCAGTCGGCATCTACTCTGTCGAAGCCCGCGATCATCATAACGTTCCAGGCGAGCAGCGAAAGCGGGACGGTATGGTTGAAACTGAAAATTGTCAGCGATGCCCTTGGCCGTGTCTCATGTCGACGTACTCTCTCAAAGCTTGGTTGACTCGATTGGCAAAGCGCTGGTCCTCATCGTGACTTTCGAGTGCTTCTGGGCCCAGACTCTTGTTTTGCGCTGACTCGGCCATTTCATACTGGGTAATGAGAAGAAAAGCGGCTCTCGTAGGAAAAGAGCTCTTGTATATTTGATGCTAGGCTTGTGGATATTGTTTCAATGAATATTTGGGCGAGTACGTCGAAGATCAAAGCTTGAATGTCACTTGCCGTATCAGATTCAGCGCCACAGACGCCATGATGTGTGGAAACTGGGGGACCTTGCCGGTTGCCACAAACCGCGGAGGATTGTGCCTCGGTACGTAATAGTGATACATATCATGACGAGACTACGATTGATGAATCCGAATGCCGGGGCAGGTCCGCTCAGGTTTGCTCATGGAAATCTTACCTAAGGTGTTCCGATGAATGTGTCGGGCATTATTTTGATCACAATGCTTTACAGAAAACAATACTGGATTACAATTCAAAGAGCACTTTGTTCTGAGCTCAAATATCATCCTTTAAGCGCGCTAATTTGCCAACACAATAAACTTGCAGTATGTACAACATTCTCATGCCCGTCGCACATCGCAAGATTCATCTAGACCCCCCTGATTCCAGCTTCCAAACTCTCCTTGTACCCAGTCCACCCCCGTCCGTAATAATCCTTCAACAGCTGCTCCGCCTTCTTCGCCGGCACGACCTCCGTCAGATCGTGCCCCTCGTTCTCGTCCGGCTCCGGGATGTTCTCATTATCCGGTCTCAGTTCACGCAGCGTCTTGAAGACGTCGGACCTGTTCACCTCCTCCGCGAAGCCGAATATCCTCTGCGACTCGATGTCGTCGCCGAGGAGCGCGATGGCATGAAGGCGAGCCGTGTCGACGACGTCGACGAAGTACTGCGGGACATACAGCGAAAAGGCCTCGTGGTCGCCCTTCAAGATGTCGCGGACCCAGCCCATTGTCGAGCCGTAGATCTCGGGGTGGAGGATCTCGCCCCACTGGAGTTTGTCAGTGTGCGGGCTTCATTGAGACCAGGGGGGTGGGGGGTTCTTACATTGCAGTTGGGCAGGACAGTGCTGAAGACGTAGCCGGGCTTATTCTTCTCTACCCACTTCCACGCCGCCCGCTCGCCCTCGGTCTTGGAGGCGGCGTAGATATAAAATGGCTTGCTGAGATTGGGGTCCCAGGCTGACTTGACGGCAGAGTCGTTCCAAGTGTCTACGGCATGTTAGCATAGCGGACATTGGTAGGTGTGTCTTGTAACGACGTACTCTCATCGACGCGGACACCAGCCTTGTTAGTCTCCGGGATGATCACTGCCGAGGAAGACGAGGTGAGGACGACGCGCTTGATAGCGGGGAACTTGGCTGCGGCTGCGAGAACGGTCTCGGTGGCCCTGACGACCCAGGGGATGACTGCGTTGGGGTCTTTGCTGAAGCTCACATCAGATGCCTTGGTTACTTGTCAGACTTGTCTACGTAGCTGAAGACCTGTCTAGACTTACGACATGAGCAACGGCGGAGACGCCGTCGAAAGCCTTGGCGAGGGCCTCCTCATCCTCGAAGTTGGAGAGGGTGATGGACTCGTACTTGTCCTTGCCGTATTTGCTCTGGAAGAGCTCGTCGAGCCACGGCTTGGGGGAGCGAACGGTGCCGCGGACGCGGTAGCCCTGTTCGAGGATGGTGTTGGCGATGTGAGAGCCGATGTAGCCGTTGGCACCAGTGACGAGCACCGTAGAGCCTTGCGGGAGAGCGTTGAGCTTGGCCATTGTGATTGAAGTTAAGGTTGAGACAACTTGATGCCAGCAAGGTTGAAGGTAGCTGGTATCAAGTATGTAAATGCTGGATTTGTTGGTGTGATGATAACATGGTATTCAAAGACAGCTACTAACGCAGGACGAAGTCAACTATTTATCTGTTTCAACCCATGGCTCCAAGCCGAACCCAAAACTCAATGGAGCAGGCCGAACGGACGGTCGATGAACCGCACATCAGACTGGCAGAGCAGCCTGGTGCCCACGGCGGAGCTTTGAAATCAATCCAACGCGCCGAAATGGGGTCAAAAGAATGGGCGAGAGGTTTCATTTAGCCCGACTGGATTACAAACAATAGCTTTCCTGTGTAGACGGCGCTTCTGAAAGGGGGGAAAGAAATCCATATGCCGGCTATGACGTATTGGGGCATGACACCAGGCCGTCCGAAGTTGGCGCGATCTCCTGAACAAGCACATCTCTTCGCGAGGAGGTTGAAATGTGCCGTTGCCATGGTTTGCTTACTGCATAGAGTGTGCGTTTCGATTTTACGACTATCTTCTTCAAAGAATAATTGGCCACAGGTGGGCTTGTGTTACCTTGGACTATCATGCACCGTGGAAGTCCATGGCAAATGCGAGCTGACAAATGGGATGTCGCTTGTATTGATTTTAGGAGTTAGGCCAAACCCCGAGTGAGGTCGAGGATGCCGGAACTCCATATATATTCGAGGGCCGAACGTCTCTGAACTTCTGTATTCCCCACTAACAAAACCCGAGACAACTCATGTCGTAGCTATGCCATGAGTTGGGTGAGAGCTCAGGTCGGATTACATGCGAGGGTAACTTGCAGAGCAATCTTACACCTACCCACGTCAAAGGACGTGGTCGGGTAAATAGGCCAAGACCCAAGGTATTGTGATATTGCTGCATGTTCGGGCAGTGCTATGCTTCCGAGTATCGACAAATTACCTTTCTAGTATCCTGATCGTCGAACTTTACGCATATCTGCATCTCGTTACGACGGCGAGCTTATCTGCAGCAAAGCAGGCTGAGGCGCCGTGGGCCAGTGGTCATGACGGAAGAAGCACATCGATCGAGATGTCAAAAAATCGCACTCTTCACAACTTGCGGCCGCGCCTCAGTGAATTTGAACAGCAGAGGCCTATCCTGATTCTCCCAAAACGCGAGGTGGTGAATGTCGCTTTTATGGCCTCCGCGAGCGCTTGCACGTTATTTTTAGAGGCGGGCGGACAGCCAGGGTATGGCGGACCACGGGTCGCTTGGGCCACCACCCGTCGGAGGAAATATTAGGCGGGTGACGTGCGGCATGGGGGGGAAACTTTGTTTGGGGGAGGCCACGGGGGGAAGATCTGACTTGAACGGTCCAGGCCAGGCGCTGGATCGCTGGATCGGGGGGTAGGTAGCCGACCAGCCGTCTCCAAGCTGGCTTGTGACCAGACAACGTGGGAGTGGGAGGTGTGTTCTGCAGGGAGGTTGAGCAACGTGGCAAGCCGGGGGCTGCAGAAGAGACGACGGCCGGCAGACTGCTGATTTGGTCCTGATGTGGGATGAGAGGCGTGACGGTGGACGACGGGACGAGCAGCGCAGTGGGAAGACGCGGTTGGCTGTCTCTGTTTTCCTACGTGTTCAAGGTGTTGTGCATGTCGAGGGGGAAGTCAAAATGGGGAAATGGCTCACATGCCAGCGGCAGCAAGGCAGCATGGCTTGTGAACACATGATGATGGCGGGTTGGAATGATGGAGGACTCGGACAGGGGGATAAGATTCAGGGAGAGACATGAGATGAACAAGCAGCCCCTGAGATGGTGCCGGGGGAGGGTGGTACAGCTCGGAATAAGAAACGCTGACGGATTCTTAATTCTCTTTGATGTCCCTTTTCCCCAAGGGTCGTGTGCAGGCTTGATTGAGGATGCAGGCAGACGACGTTGGTGATGGGGGCGACATTATGTCGTTGTGTTAGTGAGTTTGTACCATGACCCGAATGCTGCACAACAGCAATGGTGTTTTGTTGGGAAAGGTACTTGCGGGAGCATCGGTCTGGCAGCATTAGCGGGAAGTGGCCCAAAACACCATAGAAGATGCCTGGGTACCCAAGTAAGATACAATGTAGAGAGAGTTGAACACAGTACTATGTAAGAACAATTGCCGTTAGAGGGGCCCTATCCTCGTCTGGACTCGCTCAACAAAACCCTTGCTCAACAGACGCACACAACGAGGATGGGACTGGACTGGAGCAGGCAGATGGCGAAAATGGGCATCCAGGCCAGGGCACCAATTGAGTTGCAAGTGGACGTGGATCTCGGGCGCCCACTTGTCCCAGTTTTTTCCCTCGGGCACCTCAGTCTGGAGGGGTCAGCAGTGGGAGAAGGAGGGCAAGGAGGGGCACTTTGAAAATCTCGACCGTGGCCATGGATGGGAAATGGGACTGGACGGCATTGGACAGATTTGCAGCCGAGGGCATTCACATGGATTTTGGGGGGACTCTTAGTCTGTGAGGCCCTCATCCACCAGAACGGGTCGAGGACGCAGTTGAATGTGACAGAAGCAGAAGAAGACGCAGAGAAGACAGCGTCCAAAACAAGGCAGTCAGGTCAGACCTAGAGCAGGCCGAAGCAGCCGTCTGGTCTCACCATTGCCTTTGTTATATTTCTTTTGTTGTCTGCGATCGGGGCTTCTCTCTCGACCTTATCTGAGTCCTCGACGATTAGCCAGGTGCAGGTGCTGGTGCTTTGCGTGTGCTTACCTCAGCTGTGGATGTATCTACACACGCAAAAGTGGCTTGGGAGTACTTGTGGCCGCTATCGCGTTCTCGCTTAAGGGCTACAGCGGCCTGACAAGAGGGAGGCTAGAAGGCGGCGGGAAGCAACCCAACCACACCACCACACCATTCTTCCACGGGCGGTGCACCAACCCAATCTGCACCCGATGGATGCCCCTCACTCAGGTCCTTAAGGTACGGTACGGTACCTAAGGTAAATCAAGGTCCAGTGCTGCACATGCCGTCGGGAAAACTGACGGGAGGAGGAAAGGTAAGGTACTTTGCGCACTGAACGCTCCAAGGCCTAGGTCTCGTCCCTCCTTCAAAGCGACAGCGCTGGACTCGCCTGACCCAGCGACTCGAACCCCTAAGAGCAGCACATCGGACATCAGCAAATGGTGGAAGGGCCTTCTTACCTTACCTAAGAAGGTACCTAAGGTAAGCCTTAAGGTACCTCCCTCAAATCCGCCGCTGCGCAAGTTCAGGTCAATCTGGACCTCGACGACATCGGGTTCCCACTTAACCCTAGGTACCCAGCCTGGTACCTACCTTACCTACGGATACGGCGATTTCCCAATCCACCTCTTCCTCCCGAACACCACCACCACCTCTACCTCTTCCACGCACCCGACGACGACCACGACGACGACAACGTCGACAACAACGACCGCAATCGCAGCACGAAACGGTCGCCTCCAACCTCAAGAGCGACGACGGCTCCGGCATCAGCCCGTCCTCTCCATATCACTCTCTCCTTTATCGAACTCCGTGGTCCGCCGCCGCCCGCTGTACAACACCCGACTGGACTGGACGCCTTTTCCACTTTTGTACGTGCGAACCCTTGTCCCGTCCCGTCTTCTGCCTCTCCCCGACCACTCGCTGCCTCTCTGCTTCGCCTCGCTCGCTCGCTCGCTGCCCTGCTTGCTTCCTGCTGCAGCTGCGAAGAGGCAGTGTGCGCGCGTACTCTCTCTCGCTTCCTCCGTCTGTCTCTCTCTCCTGCACTCGCACTATCGTGGGCGACACCTTGGACGAGCATCACCATCTTCCCCATCATCATCTCCCCGGAAAAAAAAAAGACGACTGCACCCAGCTGTGGCTGCTGTGCCGCCGTACTGTTGCTGCTCTGTGCTGCACCCTCAATTTTCCCGCACCTTTTCTTCCCCCTCCATTATCAATCAATCAGCTCCTCTTTTTCCGACCCCGATGCGCCGGCCCCTCCACTCCGCCGGCGACATCACAATTCACCACCTCAGTTCCTCACCTCAGCCCTCGTCCTTGCTGCATCCGGCTGACACCACACCTTCCGCTTGACCACGTCGCTAATCTCGCTGCCGCCCTCAGCTTACCAGTTATTCCAAGCGACCGATATACCCTGACGAGCTTCGCATGCATTGAAAGACTGGCATAGACTGCATCTGTCCCTCCTTCGATTCGAGTCACCCCTTCAACGACCCACCTACGAACCAGCCTTTGCCTGCCCGGACAGTCGACCGACTTTCGTATGCACAACCGCCGCATTGCCCGCCACCTAACTCTGCTTCCGCTCCGTGTCCATCGTCGCCGCGATCCCTCCGGCGCCGTGACATAGACCGTCTACAAAATCCGCCAAAATGTTCTGGCGATTTGGCGGCTACGCCAACATCTCCACCATCGATACCATCCTCGAGAAGCCCGACTTCACCGTCGAAGACCTGCTCGACGAGAGCGATCTCATCCAGGAGCTTAAGCAGCACAACACAAAGCTTATCGAATACCTCCGAGAGGACAACGTCCTCAAGACCCTGCTCGAATATGTCGTTGCCCCGAAACTAGAGCCCGTCGCCACCCCGGCCGACACCGAAGAACCCAAAGAAGCCCCCGCCGATGAGTCCAAAGGCAAGGGCCGCCTGCTCCCCTTCTCAAGACCCCGCGCCTCCTCGCGCGCCACAGACACCGACAATGAAGAAGAGGAGCAAGAGAAGAAGCGCAATCGCTATGCCTACGTCGCTGCCGAGGTGCTTTCCTCCGACACCTGGTCCATCTACGAGGCCTTGATGGAAAACCAGCCCTTGATTCGCGAGTTCTGGCAATTCTTGAAGCGCCCTACCCCGCTGGACCCTCTCCAGGCCAGCTATTTCACAAAGGTCAACGAGGCCCTGTTCGACAAGAAGACGGAAGAAATGGTCATTTTGCTCAAGTCCCTTCCGGATGCCGTGCCAGATCTGCTGCGCCACGTCGAATGCCCCATGATTATGGACCTACTGTTGAAGATTATTGCCCTGGACCGCACCGAAGGCGGCCAGGGTGTTGTCGAGGTGAGTGTTTCTGGCGGCCACCAGAAGCGACCTGACGCTAACGATGCTCCGAACAGTGGCTGTACTCCCAGGACGTCGTGCCTACCCTGCTTACCTGCCTGAGCCCCGAACACAGCTGGGTTGTTCAGACAGCGGCCGGCGATTTCATCAAGGCAATCATCACCATTTCCGCCAACGCGTCACAAAACGAGCAGCAGTGCATCGGCCCCAACGAGCTTACGCGGCAGCTGGTGTCGCAGCCTTGCGTCGAGCAACTCATAAAGTACATGCTAGGAGGCGGAAACCCGTTGACGGTTGGTGTGGGCATCGTCATTGAGGTGATCCGCAAGAACAACTCGGATTACGACCCCGATGTCGGCACCGAATCCAGCTCCATGCCTTCGAGCAGAGATCCCATCTACCTGGGAACTCTCCTGCGCCTGTTTGCGCAACACGTTCCCGACTTTGTCAACCTGATCATGAACGCACCCGCTCACAGGGATCGCTTGGAATCCACCTTTGGCGAGAAGATAGAGCCTCTCGGCTTCGACCGATTCAAGACCTGCGAGTTGATGGCCGAGTTGCTGCACTGCAGTAACATGGGCTTGCTCAATGAGGTTGGCTCCGAGGACGTCATCGCGATACGGGACGCCGAGCGTCAGCGACTGAGGACGGAAGGCAAGCTCTCCCCTAACCGGGGCGAGGAGGCCCAGTCCACCGACGACCTCACCATGCGCATCGGCCACTCATCTCCCGAGGAGGGTCGCCGACTGGAAGTGACCAACATCTCAGACGACGACGGCTTCGAGGAGGTCGAACCTAGCCGCGAAATGAACGAGGATACTTCCCACGAATTCGTCAAGGCCGAGGAGGAGATTCCTGTTGCTGCTCCGCCGTCATCTTTCTTGGACAGAGACGAGGACGATTTCGTGGACGAACCCCTGAGCTCCCCTAGGCTTAACGTGGCAGACGACAAGATTAAGGAGCAGAGATTCGATGACCCCGACCTGGTTGTTGCGCCGCTCTCGCCCAGCAAGAACAAGGCACCTCTCGGCGAGGAGAGCCCTGCTGCCACGGAAACCAAGACCGAGGGAGAGAAGCCGACGGAGACCGAAGTCAAGGCTGAGGAACCCGCCGCCGAGGAGCAAAAGCCAGTGGAGACCAAGGATGAGCCCAAGGACGACGTTTCGGAAAAGACTGCGGAAGACGTGACGATCTCCAAGGTTGGAGAAATGTCTTTGGATGAGAAGGCCAACCAAAGCGCTGTCTCGGAAGATTCTAGCCAGAAGGGTGACGAGTCTGACTCCTCTGTCGTCTACACCCCCAGCGCGACCGAGTCGGAGGCCAAGACCGAGCCGGCGGAGACTGCGCCGGCCGCACCCGAACCCCCGATCTCTCCTCGACCGGAAGACATGCCTGCGCCGCTCTTTGCCAAGTCCTCTCCTGCCGAGGCGGAGGATAAGGAGGCCGAGTCGGAAGCTGCGCCCGCCCCGGAAGTCCCAATGGCTCCTCCGGCCCCAGAGGTACCCGCAGCGCCAGCACCCCCTGGAGCGGACTCGGTCCAGCCGCCTGCCGTCCCTGAGCGGCCCGACCCCAGCACTGTGAAGCCGGTAGTCGGCGACTACCTCAAGCAACAATTTGTAGAGTATCGCGTTGTGCCCACCATTCTAGTGAGTCAAAGAGCCCCAGAAACGCATCAGAATCGAGCTAACGGAAGCAGTCATTTTTCTTCGCCTACCCGTGGAACAACTTTCTCCACAACGTGGTATATGATATCGTTCAACAGGTCTTCAATGGCCCGATGGACAGGGGCTTCAACCCTACGCTGGCCGTATCATTATTCGAGGCCGCAGACATCACTTCTGCCATAATCCAAGGCCAGCTCGCTAGCGACGAGTCCCAGGCCAAGATCAAGACCCGCATGGGCTACATGGGTCACCTGACTCTGATCGCTGAAGAGGTGGTCAAGTTTACGGAACGACACCCTCCTGAGCTGCTGTCGGAGACGGTTCTCGAGCGGGTGATGGACCCTAGATGGATCAACTACGTGGAGGGAGCCCTCGCGGAGACCAGAGAGCGTGATAACGCCATTCTTGGTGGTGTCCGACCAGAGGTGGCCCTTGGCAACCGCGCCGGCATGTCTGGCAACGGACTGGCCGCAGTTGGCCTTTCTGGCCTCGGCTCATCCTTCTCCAACTCTGGAGGAAACACCGGGTCAAGCGCCCTGGCCGATGCCGGACTCAACGGCAACATGGACCTGCAGGAGAACAGCGGCAACGGAATCGGACCCTTTGCCATTAGTTCGGGTACTCTCATGTCTGGTTTCGGCAGCTCTAGCGACGAGGAAGACGAAGGTGAAGAAGAGAACGAGGACGACGTCAACAATGAGGTGAGTAATATGCTCTCTGAGCTCCGTGAGATGGAAACTCCCGCGTTGGACCCCTGGACGCAGTCACTCTTGGACAACAACCCCGACTCGGACGAGGAGAAAGACAGTAAAGATGCGTAGTACGCAGATGAAGTTAGAAGGTCCCCTCGCGGTCACATTTTCCATGAGGATCACGCCTACGCTGGCCATGGCATTGGACTTGGGCTTTTGGGCAATGAGGACGATGATGATGACGAACCGGTTATTGTGTATCGAGATGGCGAGACGAGCGGCGGAGAGGAACCAGATGAGGAAATGAGTATGGTTCGGCCCTCGCTGGATGTCGTGGCTTGGTTTAGACGGAGACTGAACAGAAGCGATATGGATGAGACACTGGAGGAATAGGCAGGACATGTCAGAGCCCGGGTGGTGTTGGGGGCGCGTTTTCATGATGGACAGGGAGGGCGGCGAGTAGTGTATAAGCTTTACATGTTCCCCGTCCGTACCGGCGTCGATTCCTTGGGATACCAGGCACAACTGTTGGACTTTTATCCACTCGACCTTTTGGGGCTCACGACAATGACTTGCATCCGGGGAATCATTTCGCGTGCGCCTTTTTGCCAGGACCGCCCAGCTAATGTCGCTCAATAGTTCCGGGCTTATACCGACCCATTGAACAACTCATCATCATCTCTTAACCCGCCATCCATCCCGCCACCGCCGCCTCCTCCGCCGCCGCTGAACATTCCTCCTTCCAGAGCCCGCCTCCAGCTGGCGGCCCGGCTCGCCATGCACCAGAAGAACAACGCCGCTGCAGCGACATCTCGCGAGGATGGCGACGAGGACGCCAAGGACGACAAAGGCGAGGATGAAGGGGAACGACTCAAGAACCCGTTCGCGGACGACGAGGAAGATGAAGATGCCGACAGCGATGATGACGATAACGACGGGAATCACGGCTCTGGAGCAGCTGGGGCGTTGACTGGCGCGTGGGGTGCGTCAGGCCGGGGATCGTGGTGGCGCGGAGTATCGCGACGGGGCGGCAATCAACGATTTGACGGGCAAGACGACTCGGACGACGAGGTGGACGACGACGACGAGGAGTTTGGGGACTTCGCCATGCCTGAAGTCGACCCGGCGCCGGGATCCGACGGAGACGACAACGTCATCCTGAAGCCTCTTGCGGTGCACCCGCCTGTGTCCGGAGGCAAGGCGTTTGGGAGCTTGTGGCCGTTCGGCAGCGCCAAGGACGGCAAGGAGGAGAAGAGCGAGAAGGAAGGCGAGGGGGCGGTGGCTGGAGAGGATGAGAAGCCTGTGCAGGCGGCCGTGGAGGCGGCGCGGCGGACGAGCATTGAGGAGGCGGATGACGATGAGGAGGTTGTCGTGCAGAAGCCGTCGAGCCTGTGAGATGAATAGATGCCTTTATTCATGTGGGTAGACGGGTCTGCTTGTACTATATGTGTTTTGTTTACGCTGCATGGTTGTAGAATATGATTGAATGGCGAACACGTTGGAAACGAATCAAGGGAGAGCTGTGAGGGGGGCTATCTTATTGGTAGACTGTCTCTTTTGCCTCTATACCAATCCGCTTGAAATCGCTCATTAGTTCATTTACAGAGCATGCCTGAATGCTCTTGTTGTGAATCATTGCATGCTGGTTTTTCATCATATCTCCTGGGGAAAAACTCCACTCGGCCGTCATGTCTTGCATTCATACGTTTGTCTCGATCGGCTTGTTCTTAGTTCTTGCCCCGCCGGAGCTGGGCCCGAGGCCAGACCGGAGCTCCGGACTGTGCCGGAGCAAACGCAAAGTCCGGGATGCCCGTCGTAGCTATTCAAAGTCGGGCAAAACTTCACGACACCAAACGAACTGGTTCTCCAGCTGAGTCTTTCCACATTATACTCCAATTGAGGGGTTCCAGACATCTTCAACGTAAATATGGATGGGGAGAGTGAGCATTGAATGCCGTGTTTGATCCTCTCGGAGCGCTTGAAGGGTCCAATCAGGGGAGCTTTGACACCATAGGACCCCTGGACTAAACACTTTGTAGCTGCTAGCTGAGTTATGGAAGTCAACCTAGTTCCCCGACTCCGATAAGCGATAAGCCGGGGATGCTGCCGGCCGAGGGGCAACCTCGCTCAGGCGCAACTGAAGAGTATGTACTAAGTGGAGGAGTAGGAGGAGGAGGAAGAGGCACATGCATCCAACAAGATGCGCACGTCTGGTGTTTTGACAGCAGCAGCATGAACGTGGCCATCCCGCCCAGCCCCCTTCCCTGTCCATAACACGCCGCTGCGGGAAAAAAAAGAAAGCAAACGGGGAACGAGGATGAATCAGGCACGGGAGGGTGCGGGAGCCGTCCGCTCGTCTTCTCTGCTGTCGTGGATGTCGCGCAACCTGGCCGACATCATCCTCCGCCTCGTCTCTGTCATCGCCTTGGGCTTCTACGCCGGCATCTATCTTCGCGTGAGTCAACCGTCTCTTCTCCTTCGCTGTCTGCCTGTTTTACTGCGAAAGAACTGCGTCCCGGGCCCGTCATCGATGGCGATTCGGTCCGGAAATTCGGTCTCTTGCCTCTGACCGCGTCCCTGAGCTTCACTCGTGAAACCAGACGAGACGACCTGCAGAGAAAACGCCCCCTTTCGCCTGCTTCAACGCACGATGACGCGGACAGCCTCGCGTGGGCTGACTCTTCTCGTTCGTGTCGTCTTTGGCCTTACGTCTACGTCTGAAGGTTTCGGCATCAATAGCTAACCTCCGTCCCTTCGAGCAGCTTCTCTCTCGGGAGCGTCCACCTCCCCGAGTCCGCACGTAGACTGCCTTACATAGGTAGCTGCAAACCCCTTTCGTTCCTGTTCCTGGATCCTGAATGCCCAGAATCGTCCGAGTACCATCCTGTCACCGCATTCTGCATGCAACATACACATACACAGGAAGCTGCCCTCCCCTCCTTGTCCCAGAACCTATTCGCATTGCAGCACACGGTCTCGTCGCCATCTGCGACCACCACCTCGCGCCAAAACACCTGGGGAAAGGCCGTTGCCGAGCAGCTGAAGCAGCGCAACCTATAAAACCATGGCGGAAGGCGAAATGATCGCGCAGACGAACGGGGACGTCGACGACGACTCCCGCCATCCCCGGCAAGTCTACCGCCAAGCGCCATCCCTCATGAACCGCATCGTGTACGGGACGAAGCTGTCCTGGCTGCAGTCCTGGTTCTACCAGCGGGCCAGCTTCGAGTTCTGGAAGACGTACTGGTTTCCAAAGTCGGCCGCGCAGAGGCCGGACCTGATGAAGCAGTACCCCTGCAGACCGAACCTCCTCATCCGGTACGCTTCCTTTGTTTCTGCCGTGTACTCGCGCAGCCCACTAACATGACCACGACGGATAGCATCTTCTTCCCCTCAGACTACGACCAGACATCCCCGCAGACCCTGCCGACGCTCTTCTCCATCCACGGCGGCGGCTTCTCCATCGGCGTGCCCGACGACGACGATGCCTGGAACCGCACCTTCGCCGACCTCAACGGCGCCCTCGTCGTCGCGCTCAACTACTGGAAAGCCCCCTGGGCGCCCTGGCCCAATGGCCTCCACGACCTCGAGGCGCTCTACCTCGCTGCCGTGCAGGATGACTCCCTCCCCATCGACAAATCCCGCATCGCCATCGGCGGCTTCAGCGCCGGCGGCAACCTCTCTCTATGCCTGAGCCAGCTCAAGAGCGTGCGGCAGCACCCCACGGCCGCGCCCAAGGCCGTGATGCCGATCTACCCGCCCGTGGACTTCGTCACGCCCTGCGAGAAGAAGCGCCACCGCCGTCCGTACAAGATTGGCATGTTACCCGGGATCCGCGGGCAGCAGCGGGATTTCGTGCTCGAGTTCGCGCCCGTGTTCGACTGGGCGTACGTCCCGTACGGCGCGAACCTGAAGGACCCGCTGCTGTCGCCCAAGTACGCGGACAGGGCGGACTTCCCGGACAATGTGTGCGTGGTGGGCGCGGAGCTGGATTACCTTGCCTGGGAGGGGTGGGAGTTTGCGTGCAAGCTGGGCGGGAAGAGCGTGACGGCGGCGGTGGTGGGGAGGAAGGAGGTGGCCAAGACGCAGGAGCTGGAGACGGAGGACGAGCGGTTCGGGTGGGAGGTGAGGGATCAGAGGGGGAGTGTGAAGTGGTTGCTTGTGCCGGACGTGATTCACGCGTTTGATATGCATGAGATGGGGGCCATGGTGTCGGATGAGGAGACTATCCGGGACGGGAACGCGAAGGCGGTGAAGGTGATTAAGGTGCTTGGGGAGTGGTTGAGGGGGAGCGCGTGGAAGATTGAGGGGAAGGTTGAGCAGTAGATGTGCAGGGTGAGGTTGGTTGGGATTTCTCGACTTTCGTTTAGGACATTATTCTTCAGGGGAGTTGGTTGGGATGTGTAGACTTGGCGTTTGAATAGCATGATCGTCTTGGATTAATACAATGAATCTTCATCGTATGCTAGAGTGTGCCTTGCAGGGTGAGATGTCGTTAACCGCCTAAGCCTGTTGGTTGGTCTTGGTAACGCCCCCAATGTGACCCTGGACCAACGAGCTGTACAGATGGTCCGTATGTCGAGGCGCATGGCGAGCGGGCCGTTCCTGGGGGCCGCAGCGCATGCTCAGCCGCGTAGTTCGTGTTGGTGAAGATTGTGGGCTGTCTCTGTTGGATGTTGGTTCAGGGGTTGGTGGTGTGCCTTGCCTGACGCCCCCTGAGATAACGAACCTGATATCTAGCTGTTTGATGTGGGGGTGCTTTCGTGCATGAACCAGACCGATGGCGATACTCCGCCGTATGCGCCGTTACATGACCGAGAATGTTCGTACAATCCGCCTCGAAGAACGATGGCGACGGGCTGGAGACCTTGTATGGCACCCTCCTACGTGCATAGATCCATCCTTGTGCTGTGATGTTGGTTCCATGCTCAACTTGCTAATCCCGTTCGCATAAGGTGCATTCGATGATTTTATTTAATGAACTTAGAGGTCATTGACATGGAGAAAGCCGCCTTGCTGAGCTGGCTCATCTTGATATGGATGGGCTATGTGGGTGTCATGGGCACGCAAGCGCCGAATCCAGCCCAATCTCAAGGAGTACATCTGGTCAGGCTCAGTTCTCTGAAGCTTCAGTCTATCTGGAGTGGTTCGGCGGGACTAGGTACGGTCACTAAGTAATGTATCTTGGAAAGTACTGTCTTAAATACATGGAGTAGTCATGTTTTGAGGGTGTTCCTAGGCTCTCACGATGAGCTCGAAAATTGGTCTAACTTTGATGGACATCAAAAGACGTAGCGATTCAAGAGGCAACCTAGCATATCTGTTATAATAGAGGGGTATGATTCATCCTACAGAGAATAAATGGACAACTGTTCTTCATGTAGGTTGTACGTGGTAAATGGGGGCAGCTCATAATAGCACATACTTGTAGAACTCGATCCTGAAAGGATGAAGCAAGATCTACTAGAACCCTTCCAATTACCCAGAGCATGCCGGAACAAAACTCACCTCGGGCCCCGTTGCGACCCGATGAGTCTCTGCTTCACTAACTCGTGGATGATATACCAATAATTACAATGCGAACGATGACAGGAAACAGCAGAGTAGCTTCATGGTCTGAAGGGCCCCTAGAGACTCTCAACCTCTACTCTATAGGCCTGTATAAACATGGCAGAAGAGTAATCATGATGAAGCTGGGAATCTCAGTGCTCAACTGGGACCATTCACGTCAAAGTGCCTGCGACGATCCACTACTTACACATGGCTTTGAGATACCAAAACAGCATTGAATAGCATAAGGTACATTTCCGATCACTTGCGACGCTACTACAAAGGGACAGGGTATCTGAGTAAGGCCAAATGACTAAACAATTCAGAAAGTGCCAGTGGAACTGCAATTGGACGACTCCTGAACCTTTCCACTACCATGTAAGTAAGGGGACATCTTGGGCATGCCAGACAACCGCGCAAGGAGACTGAGAAGGTGGTCTACATCAAAATGATGCCTGCTACTGGAATAGAACCAAGCAACAGACATTCGCGTTGCCAAGGGCGAGCAGATACACAGAATGCAGACGCTACTCTGGACTCGCGTTCCGCGTCCAGGCGGCTATCGCGCCCACTCCAGGTAGATGGCAACGTTGCTTTGCCAAACATGATCAATAGCTTTAATTATGCGCGTGAATACAGACTTTTGGACCTTCTAAGGCGGGTGTTTCTGTGTGTGTGGTCGTACAGCAAGTCCGTCTCTGGTAGGATACGCCGGGCGAGCGTCATGCCAAGTCGTTACTATCTCAAACGCTTCAATTGGGGATCAAGAGGCTGAAAACGAACCCAGGAGATGTCTGGTCGTTCTTTGTTTACGTAGAAATATTCATGCAGTTGGACAGAACTGCTGGTAAAGACCTCCTGGAACTTATCAAGCCAAGCTTCCTTCCGCCCGACCCGGTCAAGGTCTTCAATCACCAGCACATCGAGTCTGAACAGGCATCGAATTGGGTGACATCCCGTGATGTCTGTTTGTACCCTCGACTTCTCTATTCCTAAACGCATCAAAGGAGATCTCGATTCCGACAAATATGACACCGCCATGCCTCGATCCATGTCAAAAACCTGCTTCGCCGTTAGCCCTATGTGCGTGACCAGCGACTGACGACATGCAACCTCGATAACCAATGGCATCGCTCAAGTCAAGCAACAGGCGATGGAGATCCCCCATCGACCCCCAAAGTAGATCCCCTGGAGGAACACAACCCGATTGAAGAATGTCAATCAGAACCAGCGAATGCGACGCCGTCTGACTGCATCCTAGCGGGCCCTTGGGCAACCGCTGTAGCCGTCATCAAGACTAGCCAGCAAACAAATACCTTCCCGTGCGGTTGATCAAGATACCAATAGGTAGTATGCCGTGTGTCACTGCCGCTCAGATTAGGCGCACTCGACTGCGGCAACCTAGCCAATGCTCATCTCGGCTGCCGTCCGCCTCCCGCCGCCATGATCTGCCACAGATATTGACAGCTTATCCTGCCGCCTGTAGCTGAAGCACCTCACTACCCGTTTCGTCCTCAGGGCTGACGTCGAGTGGGGATAAGCCGTAATTACAGCCTAGCCCCCCTGCCCAGCGTCACCAGCGTCTGCCCCCAAGAGAAGCGGCAAGATTGGCGCCGCGGGTGACGCTAGGCAGCTCTTTTAGACGCATCACAGCGTCCCTTGCGGGTGGGCGGAGCTCTTTTCCACAAAGAAACACACAGCGCGTGCGACCAAGAAGCGTGTGAAACGGGCTCTTTTTCTGTTCGCTTACCGCTCTTGCAGAGAAGTGGTCTGGTACTACGCCGCACCATCACTGCCTCGAAAAAGGCTTGCCGCAGGGGTTTGTTGGGACTTCAGGTCGCACGCGGGTGAACAGACTCGACTCGAACTGGAGCGCGTCCCCGGAGTTCCGGACGGGGAGCGGGCGCCGGCTTGGGTTTGCTGGCACGGGGAACAGGACATTGGGAAGCGAGTGGAAGATTTACGGTGACATGATTTACACTGGAAGGATTTTGGGGCGTGCGGTGACGGTTTTCGAGGCGGAACTTGTGATTCTGTACTCTGTACAAGTTTGGGGTCTTGCTGCGTTGTTTGGCAGAGGTTTGCCATGAGTGATGGGGGCCGTGGGCAGTTTCTCAAGGTGGACAGATGCGCTCCGCCAAAGAGGATCGATACGATTTCATAGTGGTGCTGATTCCGACTCTGGCGAGGGTGAAGCGCTCATGAACCGAAATTTGGGGGTAACCATTGGCCGCCTTGAATTTCTCACATGTTTCTCACATGTTCGTGACAGCGTGGGCATGCAAAATTCAGCGGTGCTGAGGCCGCACTGAGAGAAGGAAGTGGACATGTCACATCATCACTTACACGCTGGCAAAAGAGGATGAAATGGGTTTTGTTGGAAGAGGACAGTGTTTTCATCAGTGGGATTCTGGATGGGAATCTGGGCCAGGTCGATTTCTGGCAGATGATCAGACGAAGATTGAGTCTTGCCGTGCCTTTTTGACAGGCAGGAGCAATCCGTGAGCTTGGCAGTGCTACGGTTTGTGTCGGCGGTGAATTTATTCTGTTCCTCCGAGTACGTGCGGCTTACCTTTTAAGGTTGGCCGACCGTGACCGAGACGGCCCCGAGCGTAGTTTTTTGGGAGCGAAGCCACCCCTTACAGCTTGAATGATTGCCAGATACGGTCGACAGTTGTTGGGACGGTTCTTCCTGATCACCTGGACCCTTCGTCTGCTCGTCTCCGCGGGAAAAGAGCGAGGGGAGGGAGGCGATGAGGAGGCGACGGGCTTTTGGCGGGGTCGGGTCCCGATGCCGTCGCCTCTGGTCCGTGAGCCTACGCTTTGTCGGAACCTCGTGTGCAGAAGACGCAGCTCAGTCACAGTCACTCCCCCAGTCTCCGTGTCCATGTTCGTGAAACTTTTTGGTCAGACGGAGTGGATTATGGTGTTTCGTGGCCGAGTCTCTTTGTCATCTCCGCCACTTGGCAGTCAGTTCGGCCCAAGGAAGCATTACCAAGGGCCCGTTGGTTGGACCTCGCTGGCATGGGCATCACTGTAGACCGTTTCCCGCTGCGGGGCGGGGCTTTGTAAGTGTTTATGTACCGGGGAGATGAAACCAACGAACAGCATAATCATGACGATAACCATGTTGGACCCTGATGGTGGCTCAGGGTCGCGGTCCAGTGGCCGGTGAGCGGAGGGGTTGCTGCCGGCCGCGTACACCGCGTACGTGACCGAGGGCCGTGGTGGTGGGACAGAGAGAATTGGAGAATGGGAGACTGCAAAACATGGGAATCAGCAACTCCCCAAGGTGTGGAATGGTGGGTGCGAAATTGTCGGGAGCTTCGTGGACATTGCCTCGGGGCACAAGGTTGGACCTGATAGAGAGGTGCTGGTTGTGGAAGGGGTTGGCATGAGAGGGATGCTGACTGCGCGGTGTAAGCTTGAAGGCGAGTCTTCGTCCGAGCATGTGCAGAGGGGTAAATGGAAATATACGCAGTAGAGTCTGTTATTTAGGTGTAGGAAGATGGTGGTTACGAGAGTTAATTCTTATGTGAGGGGACGGAATATCTCGCAATCTCACCGTCCCGGGGGTAAAAGGTGCTCAGCCCTTGCGAGTCCAGACCGAGGGTGGAACGAGGAGAAAGACCTGTGATTAAGTAACATCCTTGGAAAGACAAACACGCTGCAAAAGCAATAATACGCTTCACCGCAAGCGAGTGACAGACACCCTGGAGGTGCAGTATCAGAAAGAGTGCGATATTTTGGGTTTCGGTGAGCTGAATACGCAGTGGTCTCTGCTTGGCAGGAGCCGGTGTTGGAGATTTGAGTTTCGCTGCCAGTCGCGTCGGACAGCTGATCCGGATTCGTGGACACAGGCGTTAATGTTCATGCTGATGAAGCTTGCTTACTACTCAAGAGGCAGACGAGAAACTCGGCTGCCATTTTTGGGGTGTTGGAGGGACGGGAAGAGCGTTGAAGCTTCTGTCGTGCCGTTGTCCAGCCCGCCGCCCGCCCCCGTCCTACCGGGAAGACCCTCGCCGGGAGACGGTGCTTCCTGGAAACTGTCTGTTTGCCCGGGGCGGAAGAGTCGAAGAGGACTGCAATACAAAGAGGATGATGCTGGAGAGTTGTGTGTGCAGGGACTGGCGATCTCGAGTGGCTGTTGGATGGCTCGGCAATGATGGATGGATGGTCTGTCTGTTTCTATTATGGCAGCTGCAGCGTTGCACAGCTCCAGAGCTCAGCCCCCCTCCGCTAAGGCAAGGCACCATGAACATAGCCGCACCGTGGGTGCTGGAGAGGGTGAGGGGACGGCGCTTGTTGGATCGAGTTAGCACGTCCAATGGCACCTGCGAGACGGCGAGGGATCACTGTACTACGCAGTGCTACTCTGCATTCATCAGCTGTGGCTGCTGTTGCAGAGATCAGATACTGCGTCGAGTTGACGAGTTGTCGCTGTGGCTGATGAGACTGAAGCCATTCAGAGACTCTGATTGGTTCATAGTGACAGAGCTGTGGCGTATGTTCATGATGATTAGTACCTTGTTGGGAGCTTGTATGTATCTTATCTTGCCTCTGCCCTGTATGTCTGTCCCCGCTGTTCCATCTCCTCTTTCTCTCTGTCTCCCTCTCTTCCGTCCCAACTTGCTCTTCCACTCTCTCGCCATCGCCATTCGCTGTCTCTGTTTCTAATCCTCTTCCTCCTGCAAACACATCATCAGGAGGTCTGAACGGGACGGACGCACTGTCGCGGCAATCCAATGGCACCTCACACCTACACTACCAGACCGCGCCAGCTATCCACCCAGACTGCACCTCCATCACAGGCTCACAGCCAAAGGTCCAGCACCATCCTTGCTCGCCAGTAGTGCCGCGCTTCCTCTGTTTGTTTGACGGGCACACGGAAAAGACTGGGGGCCACCACGGCTAGATCGTCGCCCGCGTGGCTCAGAACCAACCTACCTTACGCAGCTGTCGTCGTCGTCTGCTCTGTAGCATTGGACACTACAAGAATGACCTACGGCGTAGTGCATGCCTCCCTTGCCCTGTTGCAAGTTGGTATTGGACGGCCCGTTGGGAGCTTGCTGAGGACGGACCACGGCCGCCGAGGGGGCGCAGTCCGCGCTCTCGTCTGTTTCTGCCTCTGCTCTCCTCTGTTTCTCTGCCTGTGCCTGTGCCTGTGCCTCTGCCTCACTCCACCCTCCGATCTTCATGTTTCTATCCCACATGTTACCCTGGTCCCTCGTCCCTATCTTGGTCGCCCGTCTCGCTTTCGCTGCAGAGCTATTCCCGGGTGTCCGTGGCACCCGCAAATAAGGTCGTATCAACTTGTTCATGTGGTAACGAGCAAGGCATTCTTCACTGCCTAAGTTGCTCTCCACACTCTCAAGTAACTGCCTGGACGACCCCCGGCCCCCGGGCCCCGGCCCCCATTCCACACTCGCGAGTGACAATCTCCAGCAAGACGCGGGTATGCATGTCCAGGCCGCGGCAGGCCGTGACATGGCATGGCGTGGCGCGGCCATACCTCAGCATCTTAGCAGCTTAGCTAGCAACCCTACGTGTAGTGCGGTCGCAAGTTGCTGCCACTCGCACTCTCTCCTCCTCCCATCCCATCGGTCTTTCGTCTCGTTAGTCACTCCTTCAGACCTCCCACCCACCCAATGGAAGCCTGTCTCCCCCACCCTTCTGCAGCGACAAGCTGGACCCCAGCACGTCAGAGGGGCCGGGGCCATGGGGCGGCCATGGGAAGAAGCTCGATCTACAATCATGCCGGTTCCTGGTCGTTTGCTAGCTCTAACCTGGCCCTACGCTGCCAGTACCCGGTACCTACCCTGGTTTTCCATCTTGCCTGGGCATGGCTAAGGTAGGTAAGCAAGAAACCTCCGTCCCAATGCTCTTACTCTTTTCTCGAGTGAGAAAGAGGATGGATGATTAGAGCCTCTTCTGGTCTTGGTTTGGGTTGGGTGGGTAGCCATCTGCTGCGCATTCCACATTATTTCACCACATCAACGCCCGCTTCCCCCCTCACCATCTTCTTTCTCTTGCTTCTCCTTGCTTCCTACCGGTGATATCGTCCCTTGCCCTCGTGTGACAGAGTCGTTGGTTCTTCAAAGAACCTCGTACCAACAAACGGCCCCCGAAAGCGTCATCCCCCAAACACTCCCTCGACTGTCCGTCCCGTCCAACCAACAACACCCGGCACCTTTGACCCTCACCCAGGAAGAAAGTCCACCACCTTAAAGGACCGACGTCTGATCTGTGTAGTCGGCCACCCGCACCCGGCCGCCACCTTTGTTTGTGTGTTTTATGTGTTATTGAGATACCCCCTCAACGCTGTTTCTGCAGCCTCTCTTCTCTTCTTCAGATCAGATCGCGACTCGGACCACCTCACCCACTTACACCACCATGGCCGACTCAGTCAGCACCAGATTACTCCCCAAAATCGACACCACAATGTCGTCATTACTACACACAGAGTCCGTCGAGGACAGGCTGCTCTCAGCAACAGCCGCCGTGCTGAGTTTGCCGCGGAACAGCATCGAGCTGTTCGACTCGTTCGCTGACCTCGGTGGAGATCGACCTGCCGCCATCGAGCTAAGGAAAAGGTGCATGAGCCTCGGACTCGGAGTCAGGACGAGCGACATTCTTCGCTGTCACACCTTGGCGGAGCTTCAGACCTGCATCACCCCCTTCGGCCAGACCGTGCCTGTGCCTGCGTCCAAGGAGTCCGACGAAGACAGCGCTTCTCCCTCCGATGTCTTCAGCTCAAGTCCCAGACGAAGCAGCGGCGGCTACTCAACATCATCGTGCGAATCCACCCACAGCGCCGAAGTAGCACCCTTGAGGGCACCACAGGTCGCCATCGAACGCTTCATCGAGTCCACGCCCCAGGTCACAAGCGCGGCTGTTATCAGGCCAAAGGCCGGCTACTTGGAGGGAAAGCTCGTGGCATTCGTCACGCTGGCATCCGGTCGGGTCTCCCAATCCAGCCTCTCAAGTATCCGCCTCATTCCTCAGTCGCAAATGCATTTTGCTGGAAGCCAGGTCGCAGCAGTCCGCCTGGCTCTCGAAACCTCAGAAGGGGCTCACTCAGTACCAAACTCATGGATCGTGCTCGACCAGATGCCTTCCGACGGTGAGGGCTCCGTCGACCGGAGGCGGCTCCAGACATGGATTCAGAACATCAACGAAGACATGTACCACCAGATTTCCAGCCTTGAATCTCATGAGCTCTTCCAGGAGCCTTTGACCGAGATGGAGCGCATCCTGCAGAAGACCGTGGCCGACGTTCTCAGGATACCACAGAGGCAGGTCGGCATGAACTTCTCATTCAGTCAGCTCGGCGGCGATGACATCTCCGCCATGATGTTGGTCGCTGAGTGCCGGACGGCATCCATCGTAGTGAGGCCAGAGGACGTTCACCAATGTCCAACGCTCGGCCAACTAGCGGCACTCGCAATCCGGAAAACTCAGCACAAGACCGCATGGAATGAAGAGTCACTCGAAGGATTCAAGTTGTCACCAATGCAGCAACTCTACTTTGACACTGGCATCGGCGGCCGTCTGGAACAAAGACTTGCCCCGAATGGTGGCTACCGCTTCAATCAGAGCATCTTGCTGCGCGTCAAGAACAACTCAACTCTCGAGGACGTCCACGCCGCCATTGCAACAGTAGTCGGTCACCACTCCATGTTGCGCGCCCGGTTTCGATCCACTGCCGACGGCTGGATGCAGCGAATAGTACCAACGGTGGAAGATTCGTATGGATTTCGCTATCACTCAGTCAGCACCACGGAGGAAGTTCTCGGCATCATTGCGAAAACGCAGTCCAGCATTAACATTGAGACTGGCCCCGTCTTCGCAGTCGAACACTTCCGCACACATGACGGCCAGCAACTTGTTTACCTACTCGCTCACCATCTCGTCGTGGACATGATGTCATGGCGCATTATCATCCACGACCTCGATGAGCTCCTGCGCGAGGGCACTTTGTTCTCTGAGCGCTCAATGCCATTCCAAAGATGGAACGAGCTCCAGGAGGAGTACATCTGCAACAACGCAGATCAGTTGGCGCTTCCGTACCAGCTACCGAGCGGCCAGTACAACTACTGGGGCCTTGAAGACTCACTCAACACTTACAACGACATCGCAACGGCAAGCTTCACTCTCACTGCTGAGTTGACCGCTATTCTCCATACAGCATGCAACCAGGTCTTCAGAACCGACATGTCAGACATCTACATGGCCGCATTAATGCTCTCATTCAGCCAAACATTCCACGACCGCCGGGCGCCGGTGGTTTGGAACCAGGAGCACGGACGAGAGCCCTGGAGCCAGGAAATCGACATCACCGAGACGGTCGGCTGGTTTACGTCCCTCTGCCCGGTTTCTCTCCAAGTCGATATGGCCGACGACTTTCTCCAAGTTCTGCGCAAGATGAAGGACACGAGGCGATCCATCATTCGCCGTGGCTGGAACTACTTCGCCTCAAGGTACTTTGGTCCTGAAGCGGCTTCGCGCAACGCGGAAGGCTGGCCATTCGAGGTCATGTTCACCTACGCTGGCTCTGTTCAACAATTGGAACGAGAGAAGGGCGTTTTGGAGCAGCTCACCATCCCCGGTAGACTGCTTTCAACCGATGCTTCAGACATCGGCCCGGACGTCAGCAGAATTGCTCTTTTCGAGGTCTCAGCCATGGTTGATCAGGGCGCTGCATCAGTCCAGATCATCTACAACAAGAATTGCAAGCACCAGGATAAGATTACAGAATGGATCCAAACCTATGAACACCTCCTCTACGAGGCCATTGGCCGGCTCCGCTACCGCGGACAGGAGCTTACTTTGTCTGATGTGCCGATGCTGGACACGACCTACGAGGGTTTGGCAAAGCTGAACACCGACCGCCTGGTTGCTCTCGGCCTGACCAGCGCCAAGGACATCGAGGACGTCTTCCCAGTCACCGCCCTCCAGCAGGAAATCCTCATCAGCCAAACCCAGAACCTAGAAACCTGCCACAACCATGCCATCTACGAGCTCTCCGCCCCCAACGGTCTCGTCGCAGATCAGGCTCAGATCTGCTCGGTCTGGCAGCAGATCGTTGCCAAGTACCCGGCACTTCGGACGGTTTTCATCGACAGCATCTCCGACAACGGGCTCTTCGACCAGGTCGTGCTGAGGAAATGTTCGCCCGAAATGCTCTTCGTCGACGCTGAGGCGGGCACAGACCCGGTGGCCATTCTTAATGCGTTGCCGCCGATGAGTGCAACACCTTACAACCCGCGCCACCGGGTGTCAGTCTGCAGGTCCCATGCCAGTACCTTTCTGAGGCTCGATATCAGTCATGCGCTTTGTGATGTAAGAAAGAAACCTTCGTCCCGTTCGTTACACCCGATCCACGTGCTGACCTTCTTTTAGGCTTTGAGCCTCCAAAACATCATGTGGGACCTGAAGAGGATGTATAATTCCAGCAAGCTACCCATGAAAGTTCTGGACCCGTCGCATGTTGCGTGCTTGCAGTACATCTCGTCAGCGCGCCAGGAAAACAGCCTCAACTTCTGGCTGGGCCGTCTTCAGGAGACTCAACCATGCTTGTTCCCGCGATTGATGACCGTCACCGAGGGCATCATGCAACACACCAACTTCTTCATCGACCTGCCGATGGTGCAGATTGATGAGTTCTGCCGCACCCAGGGGATCAGTCGGGCAACTGTCGTCCGGCTGGCATGGGCGCTTGTTCTGCGTGCCTTCACGGGGTCAAGCCGGGTTTGCTTCGGTTACCGCTCAGCTGGCCGTGACGCTGATGGTGCTCCTGAGGGGTTGAGCATGGCGGTGGGTGCATTCGAGAACACTACCACCTGTGCGATAGGATTGGAGAACTACAAGACCGTTGTGGAGGTTCTTCGAACTGTTGAGGAAGACGCCGCTGCTTTCCGTCCGCATCAGAATGTCTGTATATCAGAGATTCAACATGCTCTGGGTCTCAAGGGAGACAAGCTCTTCAACACTTGTCTGTCCTACCAGGAGGAGCCTCATGAGCTGAAGAGCAGATTCAGCTCGACCAGGCCGCCCATGGGACTTGCTTGTGTCCAGGCATTCAACACCCCCGACTACGATGTCACCTTCTCGCTGACTCTTGTCAATGGGCAGCTGATCACTGGTGTCTCCCACAGAGTCATGACTGCTTCTCAAGCTCAGAACTTGACTAACACCTTCGGGCGTGCTGTGCTCTCCATCCTAAGCAGCGCTAATGGCTCCATCAATAGCATCGATCTCTTCACTGACAGAGACTACGCCCAGCTGTTGATCAGTGACTGGGAGACGGACAAAGCTAACGAGGCATCTCATGGTTGTGTGCACGCGCTCATCTCACAGCAAGCAAGGCTTCGGCCAGATGCTCAGGCTATTTGCGCCTGGGATGGACACCTCTCGTACAGGCAGACGGGCCGTCTTGTTTCTCGACTTGCCACTTATCTCGTGCAGTGGGGTGTGCGGCCTGGTGTACCCGTGCCAGTTATCCTGGACAAGAACAAGTGGGCAGTCATCAGCATCCTGGCCGTCTTGAAGTAAGTGCCCTCCAGCTGTTTGACGGGTTCCAACGTTACTGATATAGATATAGGGCCGGTGGCTGCTTTGTGCCCATCGATGCCGAAGACCGAAACAATGTCGAGACCTTCATCCGCCAGCTCTCGCCCAAGATCCTCATCGCAACCGACATGAACTGGAAGTACCTCGAGTCAATCATCGAGGGCGTCATCGTCGTTGATGACTCTCTCTTCAACGTCGCTTTCCCTCTTGAGTCGCCTCTTCCCATGGCCGCGCCGAACGATGCCGCATGCATCCTCCTCTCTCCTGGCTCATCGCGTGGCAGAGAGGCAAAGGGAATCATCTTCCACCACGCTGCTCTTTCTGCAGCTTTCGTCACACAAGGCCGAGCACTCAATCTCAATGCCGACAGCCGCGTTATGCAGCTGTCTTCATTCAACGTCGACACGGCGCTCATTGAGCTGCTTTCAACACTCGTACATGGCGGTTGTGTATGCGTGCCTTCCAGCGTCGAGAAGACCAGCGACATCGTCGGCGCCGCTCGCAGAATGGACGTCAACTGGACTTACCTGACGCCAGTCCTGGCAAGGAAGATGACTCCGGCAGCCATTCCTAGCTTGAGGACCGTCTGCTTCAGGACTCGACGCCTCGACGAGGATACCTGCGCTCCATGGATTGAAAAGACAAAGGTCCTTCTGGCATACGGTGCTCCAGACATCTGCCCTCTCGGCATCTCGGTTCTCGAGGTCACGAGGCCGCAGGATCTGACCCGGGTCGCGCGACCTTTCCTCGGCAGGTTCTGGATTGTCAATCCCGAAGACCACCGCAGACTCATGCCAATTGGTGCCATTGGAGAGCTCATCATCGAGAGCCCGACCCTTGCGCATCGCTTCGTTCCAGGACAGCCTCTGGCACATCTCCCGCAGGACTCAGATGTGTCACTTGAGGATGGGAAGCCAAAGACGCGGTACTTCAAGACAGGCCACCGTGTTCGCTACATGGACGATGGCATGCTCGACTTCGTCTCAAGCGGCCGTGATGATGTTGAGATCAAGGGTCAGATCATCCCTGTCGCCCAAGTTGAACAGCAGCTCCGTCGCTGCCTTGGCCAAGGGATGGATCTCGCCGTGGACTCGATCATCACTCGTGATGCCCAGCCTGCACTGGCAGCATTCATTGAGCTGGGAGAGAAGCTCTTTGAGGGGGCGGAGGACCTTACCAGAATTACGATTACGACCCGCGAGCGCACTTACATCGCCAAGAAGCTCATTGAGTCTTCGGTGGGCAGCGGTCTCCCCGCACACATGATGCCAACCATCTTTGTCCCTGTCAGACATCTTCCGGTCACCCCATCACTAAAGGTCAACCGCCGCAAACTCCAGAAGATGGTCAGCTGGCTATCTCAAGAACAACTATTGGAGTTGTCAACCGTCCCGTCGCCCGATGATGTGCAGACGGTGGGCATCAAGCCTCTTCCGCTCACGCAAGTGGAAGAGCGCATGAGGTTGATCTGGTCTACTCTCCTAGGCGTCGATGCAGCCTGCATCCGCGGTAACCAGAGTTTCCTCTCTCTCGGTGGCGAGACCTTCCTTGCTGCCCAGCTCGTGGTCGACTGCCGCAAGCAGGGTCTCATCATCGCACTTCCTGACATCCTTCGCGGCGCAACCCTCACCGAGCTTTGCCAGGGTATCACCATAAGTGCGGAATTCACTGTCGACATTGCCGAGCTGCCATCCAACGCCTCCTCTTCCATAGGCTCGAGCTCCGAGATGCAATTTGAGGAGCAGTTCATCCAGGACATCATCGCGCCGAAGATGGGCATATCTCGAGAGGAAATCACCGACGTCGCGGAGGCATCCGCCACTCAACTCAAGTTCCTCGAGACCGGTCTTCTCAAGGGAAGCTCTAGTCTCACCTACTTCACCTTCAACTTCACTGGTCCCGTTCATCCCAAGAAGCTCGAGGCCGTCTGCATCTGTCTTGCCAAGATCCACCCCATCCTGAGGACGGCGTTCGTCACACATGAGAGGCGGGTTTACCAGGTGGCCCTCAAGTCCTTCAACCCTGATTTCAGAAGAATTGAAGTCCCAACATGGAGGGTTGCAAACATGACCGAGAAGTTGATCAAGAGGGACCAGGCGGCGCCCTTCGCGCTTGAAACGCCAATGACCAAGTTCCTCTTCGTCGATGCCGGCAAGCAGTCCAACTTGGTCCTGCGGCTTTCCGGAGCTCAGTACGATGATGCGTCTATCTCTCTGCTGCTGCAACATTTGAAGAGCATCTACATCGCCCCCTCCTGTCCGCCACGCAGAGCAACGTACTTTGATTTCGTGCGCTCAGCGCAGCTCTCTCATGTCGCCGGCGCCCTGGATCATTGGACCTCCCTTCTGGACGGCGCCAAAATGACCCAAGTCGTCGCCCACGCTAAGCCGCCTGCTTTGAGCTCCAACATCAAGACCCTTTCCCAGAACGTTTCCGTCATGTCCCTTGCCAATCTCGGCATCTCGTTCGACACAGTGGTCAAGTCTGCATGGGCAATGGTCCTTGCCAACCTCTCTGGCTCTGGCGATGTTCTCTTCGGCGAAGTCATTGAGGGCAGACATCTCCGCCTCGCTGACGGCTCCGACATCTCCGGCACCTTGGGTCCCGTCTCCAACGCAATCCCCGTCCGTGTCCGCTTCGCCGAGACACTCAGCAGCCCACTTGAGCTCCTGAAGTACGTCCATGGTCAGCGCGTCATGAGCATCCCCTTCGAGAACATGGGTTGGCTCGAGGTAGTGGAGAAGTGTACCAAGCTTCCCTACTGGACGCGCTTCAGCACCGTCGTCGAGCACCGTCACCAGGATGCCGCCAAGGAGGCCGCCATCTTCAACCTTGGCACAGTCAAGTGCAAGTTCAACATCGTGGAACCAATCAGCCGCGACATGTACGACTTGCACGTTATCTCCACCCAGGACAACCCCAGTTGCGGAGATATCTCAATCACGTTCTGCGAGAACCGCATTCCCAGCTTGTTCGCCAACGAGACTCTCAAAGCTCTGTGCTCCACCATCGAGCTTTTGACCTCTGTGTCGATGCTTCATCCCCTCATCCCCGCGACGGCCGACTACTGTGCCGTCACGCCACAGATCCCTCTCCCTCAGATCGACATGGAGCCAAGGACAACTAACGTAGGCGCAAGCATGTCCGACGACCACCGCGCCTCAATTCAGAAGAAAATCTCCAAAGTCTGGACCGAGATCCTTGACCCGCGGTCTCTTGGCGTCCCGGAGAGCCAGCTTCCCAACGCGGCCTTTTATGATCTCTGGGGAAGCATGATGCCCGCTGCACAGCTATCCCAGGCCCTCACGCAAGAGCTTCCAAAGCTGGGCATCCCGGGCTCACACAACCTGCACATCTCCATGGAGGAGATCATGGCGCACCCCACCATGGCAGAGCAGTTCGAGCTTGTTGCGCGAAAACTGCGTGACGCCAAGCGGCGAACCATCTCTGAGGTCTTTTCACCAAAGGCCCATCCGGCATGGGGCCGCAGCCTGCGTCGGCTGACCACTACCATCACTCCCAATAAGACAGTGGAGCGAGGACTGAGCAGCACCTCCGCCAGCTCATCCAGCTCTGTTGATGTCTACCGCAGCTCTACCGCTGCACAGCAGCCCTTCATGAACTCCATCGCGGAGATGACAAGCGGCGCGCAGCCGAACATCGGCGCAGCAATTACCACTGCTTCGCCGGTAGAGTTGGAGACGGATGTACCGGAGACGCAAGCTCCGACACAGACCCTAGCTCGCCGCCCAAGATTGAGTCTCGCTGTCCAGCATGATGGAAGCAGTATGGAAAGCATGACGACAGGAAGCAGTCGCACTACTGATGATGAGGCTGACGCCGAGGCGGAGAATGAGGACGTTGTCAGCCCGATGAGCGCGAGCACGTTGACCACGCCGGCCGTGAGCACACCAGCTGAGGGGAGCAAGATTCGAAGGAAGGCCGGCAGTGTCTTCAGTCGGATGAGCAGGATCGGGCTTGTCAGCCCTGTGAGTGCTGGGTCGAAAGCGAGTTGATTGATTGATGCTCGTTGTTTGCAAGCGCATGGCGTCAGGTGATGTTTTCGGGCATGAAAAGAGAGACTGGCGCATGGATAATGTCTATCAATAATTTTCATTTGTTTGGGGAAAAGATCAAAAGAGAAAATTGGTAGGCCTTGGCATGAAGATATCCCAATAAATTGTCTTGTCTTTGTTTAACTCGAGCCTGTCTGCTTTGTCTCCATTGCCGTCTGTGGTCCTTGCCAGACTTCGTTCTATCAACCATTATTCCAGATATGATACATCGTATCGTCTAGTTCATCAAATAACTCGGGGTTATCGTGCATCTAGCTCCGCAACATACTGAGGGACAGGCATCTCCGCCATTCCTGCTGGTCTTCCATCTTGATGACCGTAAAGCTCATGATAGTACGACTGGTACGCATACTTGTCCGGCTCGTACGGTATTGGTGCCCGCGCATCAAAACTTGAGGGCTCTTCTGAGTTGCGCAATTGCCGTCGCCTTCTCCTCCAGAGCAGGAACGCAACGAGAAAAATGGCAATGACACCGACACCTACTCCGACCCCAATCCCGATAGTTGTACTTAGCGGAATACCTTGATTTATTGACGTGGGGATCTCGGTTGGGGTGGATGGCAGTATCGTGGGTGTCGGCTCTGTGGGTGCTGTTTGTCGGGGAAGCGCTGAAGCGTCTGTATTTGTTCGTGCTGGGGAGTTCAGGTTGGTTGTCACGGTGGCAGATAAACTGAATGGCGCCCCGGTGGCCCCTGGAAGAGTGTTCCATCCCACAACAGCAATGGCCCCGATAAAAGACTCCCACTCTACAGTGGTGGTGTTCATCCTCCACCGGCCCTCTGACACATTAGAAGATGCGAACGTAAGGACGGCGCCAGTCAAAACGTTGGACCGGCAGTCTCCGACAAGAGACCCGGCATGGCCATTCGTGTTCGTTAGGGTGTAGTCTCTCATAACTCAGTCAGAGAGGAATCGGAAAACAGATGCGGCGCGGCTTACGGCGGACAACACATTGCCAGCGTACTGACTTCATCTTTCACGTACGAAGCGACGGTGGACCATTGGTAAGGGCAGGTCAAAGGTCCGATGCTCATGGCAGTGTGTCCGTCGCCATTGTAGACTCCGAGTCGCCTTTGCTCCCACCATGTCGTTACAGCGGCCGGTGCGCATCGGACTCTCGTATCGACGTCAATTCCGAAGCCTGGATCATAGGCTACTATACTGAAGCCGTTGAGTCGGAAGACAGTTGAGCAACTGGACGGCGGGGTAAAGACTGTTGGGAGCGCGATGAAGGATGTGATTTCGCCGGATGCATTCGTCTCCGCAGGGTATGGCTCAGCCATTTTGTCACCGAAGAGAGAAACAGCCTCTGGAATAAGTTAAAAGATGAGTGAAAAGTATAATTAACGTAAAGATCGTGAGAACTTTCGGTGAAGCAAAACTTTTGGGAGAAGCATAAGGTCGAAGCCGGGCATGATCTGCCCGACTTACACCGTCTATGGATCACATTCACTGATGCGCTCCGTGACTAACAGGCAGACGACTGAAGATGAGGTCTTTCATCCTCCGCCGGCGCGCTGGCGGCTGCGACTCTTGTCTCGCGATGAAGACATCTCATGGCCCGCCATAAGGTCCATTGTATCTGCTGAAGTGCGGCGCAGGTTTTAGCTAGGCGCCAGTCGGGCTTCTTTCAATCTTGGACTCATCTCACGATGCTGTGATCCCACCCGAATCTTCGTTGTTGGTGCAGATGAACAACGCACCAACGGTCATGTTGGTCGTTGGAAGCAAACATGAATTCATGCCAAGGAAACCAAAATGGGGACAGGCCACGGGCGCATACTTATCTCACGCTGGTTTACGCGCTGTTGTCCCCTTTTGAGGCAATGCTGCTGCAGTTCTACCAATCATCAACAACGGCCACAAACGGCGACCGTAGCGCGCGGGAGAGAACCAAGAGAAACCCATGCCAACCAACCATCGGTTTATGGGCTCTCGACGAGTAATAGCTCGCCGTTGGTTCGAGAGAACGACATCGCACCGGGCTTCGTCTTTTTTAAGGTCATTACCTCCCCGATCCAGTCCCTCGGTATCCAATAGCGTCAGCCAGCTCGTGATTGCTCAGGCCATGTTAGCCTGAGCAGGAATTCAGATTTCAGGAGATCATGACCAAAACGCCGGCCTACCGGGCATTTGCGCCGGTCCAATGCTATACGGCCATGACTTCTATTCTACCAACACGTTTGAAGTAGCCGCCGACGGCCTCGGCGGTCGCCACATCGGGATGCTCACGGCAGGGACCGCTGTCGCGGACGATAAGCGCCGTACTGCCCGGAGCCCTGTTGGATGCTACTCGTCACTCTCCCAAGATTGATGGCCATGTACATATTCATTGCTGAACCGAGGGCACTGCGGTTCTTCTTGTCCGCTCAACTTTCCATCATTCATTACCATTTGATATGGCGTCATCACCAACCAGACGCGGACGACGAGGTTCGTCAGCAGATTCAGTCTACTCGTCTTACTCCGTCTCTAAGACCGCCGAATCAATTGGCGACGACATCCGAAGAGCCAGGCGGTCATCCCACCACGGCAGGAGAAATATGCAGCGCAGAATACGCAACGTCATAATCATGCTATGCTTTATTGGGCTAGCAAGTATGTTCGTTGCAAGCTACTTCTCAGATCATGCACTTGGGTACTCGCAATTTTCACCACATTCTCAATTCGCTGATTGGGACGCTCGAAGGGAAGAAGTCAAAGAAGCCTTCGCCATCAGTTGGGACGCATACAAGAAGCACGCTTGGGGTGAGTCTGCTGCATTCTGTAATGACCAGAAGCACATGCTAAGCTTCCAGGTAATGATGTGTTCCACCCGCTTGCAAAGACAGGCAGGAACATGTCTCCATCAGGCCTAGGATGGATCATCGTGGACAGCCTCGACACGATGATGCTCATGAACTTGACGGAGCCTCTTTCTGATGCACGCAAGTGGCTTCACCGCAGTCTCACCTGGGACCAGGACCAGGATGTCAACACTTTCGAGACCACTATCCGCATGCTGGGTGGTTTACTCTCCACGCATTACCTTTCGACCCAACTACCCCACGCCGCGTCAAAGAGAGACTCTGTGTACCTTTCCAAGGCAGTCGACTTGGCGGGCCGGCTGCTTTTTGCTTTCGACAGCAACTCAGGCATCCCTTATGCCAGTGTCAACATCGGCCAGAGGAAGGGTATCCCATCTCATGCCGATGGCGGCTCTTCTTCGACGGCAGAGGCGGCTACAGTGCAGTTGGAGATGAAGTATCTGTCACATCTGACAGGGAACGATGTCTACTGGAAGAAGGCCGAGCGTGTGATGAAGGTACTCGACGACCAGAAGATGGAAGGTGGGTTGTTGCCGATCTTCGTGCATCCCAATCATGGTCGCTTCACTACAAGAGAGATTCGGCTCGGAAGTCGGGGTGACTCATACTATGGTGAGTGAGTTATCCTCTCGTTGTGTAATTTCTTTCTAAATCAGGAGCAGAGTACCTCGCAAAACAATATCTCCAGACGGGAGAGACGATCTATCGTGACATGTGGGAAGACGTACTGGATGGTATTCAAAAGCACCTTGTCACCACAACACGCAATGCTGCTTTAAAGTACATCGCTGAACTTCCTGCGGGTGTTGGAGGTGCTCTCTCGCCCAAAATGGATCATCTCGTTTGCTTTCTTCCCGGTACTATTGCTATGGGTGTGAGTATTTCCTTGTCGGCCCTTTGCATCCATATCTGACCATGCACCTGGGCTACGGAGGGCCGAACGTTAGCCGAAGCTCGTCGCGATCCAGAGTGGACGCCCTATCATGAAGATGATGTGCAACTTGCCATCGAACTCATGAAAACCTGTTGGGGCATGTACGTTGTCACAGGCACTGGACTTGCGCCGGAGATTGCATGGTTCAACGCCACAGAATACGACCTGCAACCGAACCCTGGGGATAGAAAGCAGCGTAGTCCTAGTAGCAGTAAGTGTTTTCCCAGTGAATGTGGGCCTTTTCTGACATCGTTCCACTTCAGCACTGTCGAAATGGCACAAAGACTTTATCATCAAGCCTTTGGATGCGCACAACCTGCAGAGACCCGAAACAGTTGAAAGTCTCTTCATGATGTACCGCGTGACTGGCGATTCAATGTACCGAGAATGGGGTTGGAAAATCTTCCAAGCCTTTCGGGAGCACACTATGGCCCCTGACGGAGAGGGCTTCACGAGCCTCAATGATGTGCGAACAGTACCACCGTCAACAAGAGACAACATGGAGAGTTTTTGGCTGGTAAGAAATGAACGATGAATCAATTCTGGTGATCTGAGCTGACGAAGCATTCTACAGGCCGAGACTCTCAAGTACCTGTACTTGCTATTTTCCCCAACAGATTATATGTCGTTGACTGAGGTTGTATTCAACACTGAAGCACACCCTTTTCCTCGATTCACTCCGACGGGAACTATGAAAACCGGGTGGGAGAGGTTGCCACGGTAAAAAGAAACATTGATGGGAAACCATCGCAAAACTGTGTACGATGTAGTCTGTATGAATTATGAATAGATGATAGAATTTCTTTTTCCAGGCCATACGCCTTGACATATTTTCACGACAGGCTCCTCAAAAATGGCACTAGGGCATACAGCACGGGGTGGCTGTACGGGTGTTGAAAGTGTAATGCCTCGCTGTCAAGTTTATGTTCACAACTTCAACGCGGAATAAATTCGATGGATTTTCGTAGAGAACATCAACCTTAATTTCCATGGCGTGTCATGATAATGGGATCGCAAACAGATACAATGGTGCCGGTATTAATCTGCGAAAGCCGCTATTTCGCTGCTAACAGGTCAAGATAACCGGGGACTGGTGGGTGGAATTAGCCCACCTCAACTGATTGGATCACTTATCACTTCCAACACGCTCGCTACCGACGAAACCTCGGAGGTGCTAGCGGTTTCTAGATGTCCTCCCCGGCCGACGCTTAAATGCCCGGGGTGTCACTGCAGGATGTGCTTAGTCAAACCAGTTCAAATGCGGTTGTGATGCCCATTGCCGAGGTTGCGGCGTTTGGCGAGCTGCTTGGCGGTTGGGCTCGCAGGTGGTTGGTCGCCAATGATCTGGCTATCGCCGAGGGGGCGCGGTGAACCGTTCAATTTTGGTCTCCTGATAACAGGATATCTTGAATCACTGTGTCTCCTGTCGAAAGAGATGACTTCACGCCGCCCTGTGATGCCTGTCGAGGCATGCACTTCAGTCGTTCCCTATGCTGAAGGCGGGTCAGATGTCTACGCCAACGAGAAGTACGCTCAAAATAAGACCGGTATCTGCTTTTACGCTGATGCATCTTTAGAGCTGGCTGACCGAAACAAACAGTCGCCCGTGGGACCCTCCTTCGGAGGCTCGAGGCATCTTTGGAGGCTTCTTGCTCGCGCAGTCAATCCGCTCCGCCCAAGAGACGCTGCCGTTTCCGGATTACTACGTGCATTCCCTTCAATCAACCTTCATACGCCAAGGCTCCAAAGATTCTAGACTTGTTCATCATGTTGAGAGAGTTGCGGATGGACGGACCTTTGCCACCAGAGTCGTGCGGACCATTCAAAATGACAAGCCCATATTCATGGCATTCATCAGTTTCCAAAAGTACACAACGAAGAAAGATCCATCAAAAATCTTCGAGTACGAGATGAAGATGCCGAACATGAAGGGAATGTCTCCAGAAGACATCGAACCTGGCTACAAAGCGATCAAAAGTTACATGGGTATTCCTCCGAACATCGTGGAGGCCCTGCCGAACCCGTTTGACTGGCGTTTTCTGCCTTACAAAACTACCGCCGACCCGACGAGATTCGAGTCGCTCAGTTTTGTACGCGCCCCAAAGGTTTCGGTTGATTCTCAAGCTGTTCATCTCTCTGCGCTGGCATACCTGACAGATATCTGGACCCTATCTGTGCCTCATATGGCCTCGAATGCAGAGTTTGGCAAGATGAAAGACACACCGGGCATGCAGATCACTTTGAACCACTCAATAGTCTTCCACGACCCGAACGCAAAGGTAGACGAGTGGATGGTATGTCTAAGGACCACTGAATGGGCTGGCGACGGGAGGGTTCTTATCACACAGAGGCTTTGGAATGCGCAGAATGGGATTCTGTTGTTGTCTTGCACTCAGGAAGGTCTGATGCGATATGCCAGACAGCCTGTGAAAATTTGACTTGATCATTTTTATGTAAAGTAACAGGCATTGAATCAAATGGACCGTTATGTTGTTGAATCAGATCTTCAGAGCTGCTCTTCTCCCCTGTTCCCTGCAGGGTCGATGTTTTAAGGTTTCCAGGTTGTGACGATAATGTCAACACCGCACAGAGAGTAAACTGTAGCGACTTGTCTCTGCGCACGATTCCGTCAGCTTTAAAGGTCCTTCTTCAAAAGATAGAAGCGGAGATTTCTTCACTGGCAACCACGAGTTTCCGGGTTAGGAGGACGCCTAACATTGACCTTTGACTATGTGAGTGTCTTGCACACGAAGCAGAAAAGGTCCGCAAACTCGGGCTGGGCCTCTGCTTATTGGCATAAGTTAAAGATCCAGAGTATCCCGAGGATTTCAATCCATTCCCGCCGCTCTACGCCGCTACGGACTGCCGTCTAAGGCGCTCTTGCCCTCTCTTCGGGCTGTAGTAGTAGGCTCCAGTAAACTTCCACTGAAGGGAGGGAAAAATGCAGAGAGGGGAAAAGGCTGGTTAAATCACACCAGCCTAGCAAAAAGAGAACACAAACTTGACGGGGGTGGCAAATACCAACGGGGTCGAGGGGACCGCCGACAGATGCGATCCGACAAGATTGGACACCAACAAGTCACGAAACAGGCCTTTCAACACTCACAGCTGCTCATCAGTGAGCGAAGACGAGCATGTAGGGGATTTATCGTTCCTTGTAATACCATTTCAATGCAATGTGCTCCAGGGTCTACATAAATCTCTCATCAAACGAACCCATCCCGGAACCCTCCGACAAGCCTTATTGATTAGGGGTTTCCCAAAACTGCCACCCTCCATATTTTTATGGTCACTTAGCTCTTGTTGTCTCTTTCATCGGACTTACAAACGATGCGCCGACTCGTTTCGGTCAAGTCCGATGTTTATTCAGGAAGCCATCAACCCGGGTTTAGGCTATAAGGTTACCTTTCATGATACAGTGGGTGTGGTCAGGGTAAATGGCAATGCAGAAACATCGATAACTGCTGAGAAGTAAAAAGCTCACTGGGAAGCCTCACCATTTCAATTCACTCTAGTGGATGTTACTGAAATCACTAAGAGCCCGAGAGGATGCCCGTTTTTACAGAGCAGAGTGAACACTGCCCAAACATACGATTTCGATGGAACCGAGATCGAGCAGAGTCTTTGGACCGGTCTGGATCGTACAAATTAGCGAACGGGAACCTGCATCGTCTTTCAGCCTTGGACATCTTCTGGAAGAGCCCCAACTATTCGGTTCGTATGCGGCAACCCGTTCGTCGTTCGTCGTGGGCTCTTCCGGGACACCGGGTCAGGGGCCTCGTGCTGTCAACGCCACAATCAACAAGGCACCATTCCTCTTGAGCTCCGGTAACTTTCTCGGAGCGCCTCTTATTTCCGCGCATTTGGCGCCTTTACCACGGCCTGAATATGACATATCGTTTCTCGTTGCCAAACTTCAGGCGGCTGTTACTCATCGCCCGCACCAACGAAGCCATAATAGCTGGGACCAAACCCGCTCAGTTCCCGGGCGAGATGGATTGCCAACGGCTGCTATCAGACCGCCAAGATGTCAATGCCGGGGTTGCACGTCCGGGGGAAAGAGAAGAACACAAGCTCCCGCTCCGCCATGATCACAATTCGCACCATGACTTCCAAAAGCAGTAAACGCGATCCCTGCGCGTGCATTGCCTCGGTGTGAATTACGTGGCGCTCAGACGATACAAAGGGTGTGCTCATTTACCATCTAGGCGGCAACCAATCCCGAGTCTCGTTGGAACTCGTTCTGACGCAAGGGTCCAGTTTGCTCTCTTTCGAACCGACGCCAACGAACCAATCCCGAGGAGAGATACAGCAAGGGGTAGGGCCGCCATCCAACGACAACACTCTCTCGACGACCCGCTGGAACCCCTCCCGCCAGGCTCGGACTTTGAACGTCAAAACTTGAGATTCTTCCCCTCGAGCCCCTGCTGTAAATCACACAACCCCATTGTTGAAGCAAGAACAATGGCTACGGAAGTTGTTCGTATCCACCTGCTATCATGGACCCGGAAGTCCAGGCAGCCAAGCCCGGTAAGAAGCAAACATTGAATGAAGGCCCGCCAAGTGACACGGGTGAATTTCCTTGGGCCTCTGACCATGGCCAGGGGCCGAAGAAGCCGACGAGACGAAGTGTGATTCCCATGGAAATAGGACCAATGATGTCTAGCTCATTCTGATCAAAAAGTAAGGTGTGATTTATGAGCTGGCATACGTCTCCGAGTTGACGACGCCGACGCTGGTGTCTCATGCCGTGCCTGCAGGCACACTGCAATGAGAGTCAAGGCAGCACGGGGGTGTGATAGGATTGACTTCATGTGATGTTCCACATTTCACCTGCCACCGACACACACTTGGCAAAATGACACTCCAGGTGTTCACCGGCAATCTCATTGGGATCGGTGCAGGCTTGGATTCTGGGCATTCGCGGCAGCCAAGACACATGTTCTCATGGTGACCCGCGATCATGGTGGTCCTCGATCACGAACGCCTCTATTTCGAGCAATGATGGGCAGATTGAGATGTGAGCGATAAGTCCAATTATATCATCATTGGCCTCTGATCTACAACGATCCTCGCACTCAGATTAGATCCATCAACCGTTTTACATGCCGTTTATCTTGCCAGTCACCGTTCGCGATCACTACCCAGGGAGTTCGAGCTGTTCTTAGTTGTAGGAATCGAACAGCTGCTGGTATTTCTCCCTGTCTGCATCGTTGCCAATCCAGACATCCTTCTTGTCATCCACCACCTCAAAGTGAGCGCCCACGAAGGAAGCAACCTGACCGCCACCAAAGGCAGACTTGTCGATGAAGACTCCTTCATCAGGAAGAACCACCTCAGTGTAGTACGGGTGAGAGATCATAGCAGCGAGATCGTCAGGAGAGCGGTAGAGAAACATCGCAACTCCATCGAACTCGACAGGAACATCAGAGGCAGGCTCAGTTGCACCGGCCTCGGTAGGGAGCACAAGACCTCCAATGCGGACCTGCGACGGGTAAGCGAGTGTTCAAGACGTGACCCAGATGGGATAGTGGATGGTGAAAAGTGAATCACGAACCTGTTGGTAACGCGAGATGTTGAAGTAGGACGCCAAGGGAGCGACCTTAGGTGCATGCTGGGTGTACCAGTAGTCCCAGAACTCAGTCTGCGTGTAGTTTGGGTGACGTTTGACGTGGGTCAACATCTGCGTGAGACCGTTTCTCGTGCAGATCGCCACGCTGCTGGCGAAGAGCATGGCGGTAACAGTGAAGGGGACGATGCGAACCATGATGACGATCAACAGGATAGGGAGAGAAGTAGGGGTGTGATGTGGGCAAGATCGAACGGCTGAAGGGTAGATTGCGAAGATTCAGGAGTCGCTGGTTTTATCCGGGTCGATCTTGACACAAGAAGAGGACCGTAACGTACCATTTAAGGACTCTCGGATTCTAGGCGGTGCGAGTGTATCTGTTAACGTTTGGGTAGGTGGTGTCTCTTTCGGGAGAAGAACTCCGTGGGAATCAGAACGGCTGGACTGGAATATTGGATATCCGGCCGGAACCTCTGGATTGGTATTGTTTGCTTCCTCCGGTGAGCCGCAGCTCCCTGCCAGATTCATGCGCAAGGAATATGGTAAGCACTTCAGTCCCATCTGGATTGGCCCAATTTCTCTTCCAGCAAGCAAACACGGTGGACCAGCTCCCCTGGTAGTTGGAACAGGGGTCTCCGATCTTGCACCAACAGTCTCGTGGACTGCAAGCATCGATAGCCCTACCTACCGGCCGTAAGCTTCTGCAGTCTACAAGCCAAGGCAAACAGGCCCGACTTTTGGGCTGCTCAGAAGGAGGTCTGGCGTTGAGATATTGTCTCTTTTGATGAACATGATACCACAGACTCGAGACCCCGGGAATTTGGCTTGATGGTCCCCGATATTGATAACACCACCCAACGCCCGACTGGTATTCTGACGGCTTGCGAATTACTTGGAAAGGATTTTGCCATCACGACGGTTGGATATAATACACCCAGCAGATCTCGAACAGACGCACTGTCACAGATTGGTTTGTGCTTCTTCTCCTTCTCTTGAGCTCAACCGGTTTGTCCGTGCCATCTTCAGTCACTTTCAGCCTCTCCTTGGCCGTTCTTACCAAGCGCCGGTACATTCCTTCTCGCTTCTCTCTGCCTTTCTCGTTCTACACCGCCGCCCTCGCCGCAATCCTTTGGCGACGTGGTCGCCCCGTGGCCTGTTCTGATGGCTATCGAATACCCAGTCACGAATGGCACAACCACAGTGATGTCGCCTCCTGAAGGCTATGTCGTCGACTTTGAGAACCCGCAGCGGCAGAGTGTGTTGGAACACTACCTGGTGTTTGGCATCTTGGGTCCACTCGCTCTGGTATGCCTAGTCCAAAGGTTTTACACCAAGTTGGTATTTTCGGATGGGCCGAAGGTCGATGATGGTGAGCCCGAAATAACTCTCGCTGTCAACGCGTAACTCCAACTGATCGTGATTGCTATCTTTAGCATTGATGCTCATTGCCTGGGTAAGTTCACCAAGATGCGAGTCTGATTGTGTCACTTTTGTTGCCAGTCACTGACTCGTGAGGTCAGATATGCTCCATCGCCATGCAATCTTTACAAACTTGTAGGTCAAAATCCTTTGCCTGCAAAGGCTTCTGCTAAGCAAAGGACGCTAGGGTCTTGTGCGATTGGGGGCTTGGGTCACCACGCTTGGGAAATGCCTCTTGATGTCTGGGCCAAGCAGGCTCTCGTAAGTCTTCTGAACTCGACACAGGTTGAGGCATCCACTGACATCCTTATGTCTTTAGGTCAGCTACATCGTCGCTCCGATATTCATCTGCGCCAACGGGTCAACGAAAGCCTCGCTATTCTTCGCGTATCTCAAGATCTCCCCTCTCCCATGGTATCGCCGAGCCATCACCGCAGGTATCGTCATGGTATTTTGCTACACCGTCGTGATTGCTTCGATGCTCCTGTTTGGCACGTGGCCGATTCGGGCAAACTGGGATCCATATGTCGAGGTGTCGGAAACCCACAGACCATTGAACAGCGCAATGCTTTACATGGCTATTGCTACGTCAAACATTGTATCCGATGTTGTTCTCTTTATGATCCCTATTCCAATGGTGCTGCGTCTTCAGATGCGCCCCGTTGTCAAAGTTGGCGCCTTGATCATGTTTGGAATCGGCTCCTTGTAAGTCTGCTTCTCCAAACCTGGATCGTAGCCTCTTTTTAACTCAGATACCAGGACTGTGACGACTTCTGTTGTGCGCATGGTTTATCTGCAAGCCATGCTCAAGTCCACAGATACGGCTTGGGTTGCCGCGCCCGCCAACGTATGGTCGTGAGTACCCTGTCTCTTGTCTTGCTATACCGTCACGGCGAACAGCTCACTGACACTTTGGGATCCAGATTCGTCGAAGTGAATTTGTTCATCATCTGCGGCTCAATGCCGACATTGCGCAGGTTCTTCAGGTCTATTGCGCCCAAAATCATGGGGTCCTCTCACGACAATTCACGCGTCAAGCACGCCGGGCCATCCAATTCTTCCCGCGGGCCTCGGAGCGAGTATTCGCAGTTCGACACGCATTCCCACTACGATGTTGAGATGAACAGCATGTCGAGCCAGCAAGTGATCTTGGAAGAAGACAAGAGCGCAGTGCGCCATGCCAACTTCGAAGTCAAATCACAGTAATACTAGTGTGCGACTATTGATGGTTATTTTGAAGTTGGAGGATCCAGCGTTTCTTTTTCCCCCCTTGATGTACTGGGAGACTATGCGCAGTATGAATGGTAATTTGCATATCGATCGGAAGGGACATAGAGCAACTCAGACTCGTTGTCGAGCCTCATGGGCAAGGAATGAACAAGCGTATGTTTCCGGTGTGTGACACGGAAAAGTCAGCGATGCATTTTGAAATAAAACACTTATTTTGTCACTGAAGTTCCTTCGTCATTGCTGCGAATATGTATCGAGTCCATTGTTCTCCGGGTATGTTCAAGATCGACCAGCGCCCATCACGAGTTGCAGGACAGAGCTCCCCTGTCTTCTCCAGACATGAAAATGTGCCGACGTGCCAACGGATCTCGCATTGGCCCCCAATCGATCGACACATTTAAGCATTTCCCCCGGTCGGGAATGCTCCGGGTTGGCCGGAATTTTGGCCCGGTAAAGTGGGTTCTTTCACGGGCCACCCCGGCTGATGCCAATCACCAAGTTCGGCCGAGGGCCGGGGAACATGGATTTCTTCGGCTGGGCAACGAAAGTGGGAGCCCCATTCAATAAATGACACTTGATTAATACAAGAATGAAACTGAGCTGGATGTTTATAATGATATCGCATTGGGTAGCTCGGTCATAGCTTCCCAAATGCCATCCAGAAGTTAAAACCGTAACGCGTCAGAATTGTCGAATCTTTCATTTTACCACAGAAACATGTGGTCTTGATCAACCTAGCGAGGGACTCTCTCAGCGAAAGGCAGCGCCATTGCTATCGGCCAGGCTCTCTATAATGTGAGTTAACATTCGTTTGGTTAAACTTGTCGGCTTCAGCCCAATTTCGGCGGTTCTCCTCCATGCAATTGTTCTTCTGCCAGTCAATTGCGGCCGGGCTTTGGGCCTTTATCTCTCCCATCCGCACAAGTGCCTTGGTGTGGTGTCTCCAACTTTCCATCGCTGACTTATCTCATGCGTTAATGAAAGCATCTCACAAATGAAAGAATGTCTGGGCATTGTTCATTACGTGGCATGATTCAGTTGAATAATTCGGGTGCGACTATGGATAAGCCAGGTATTATGCAATACGTTGTTCTACTGAAATTGTACTATTGATGTGCATCTTGCTACTCGGCGGATCTGTGTTTTGTGCTTCATACTAAGCATGAGCCACTTGCACTATCTGCCAGGTCTTTGAAGACGCATTTCCACCAATCAAGCCAAGGGCTGCAATGTGCTGCTCTTGCCAAGATGTCTGCATTATTTTCATGCTACTGACTCTCAACTACCATCTGCAGCTTGATAGTACTTTGCACAATTCAGAATAAAAGTCGAAAAATACGAAAAAGAAACTGGCTGAGTTGACAGTGGGACTCCCTCGTCCGTGCCTCTGACCCGCATTTACCCGCCGCGATCCCGCACAGCTTGGCCAATTTACCTGCGTCCGTGTTGGAATGGTTGCGAAGATCAAAGGGCATGGATCCATGGGTGGCCGCTTACAAGTCGCTTACAACCCTGCTGACAACTGACTCTTCTGTTGAACCGAACCATCCGACTCGCTCGTTCTTCCTGGAACTTTAGCAGACAAAAGAAAGTATTTGACTGCTTTATCCGCCGTTGAATTGGAAACTTCGCCGGGGTAAACCTGCTGCTTCAGCCAGTCCATCGTTTCAATCTGCCTGTCACACTCTGTGAAGCACTCATTCCCACAACATCTACTTCTTTGGCAACTGCATGGTCGAAAAGAAAGCAGTCATGGCAAAATCGACGGCTGCTAAAGCCCTATTTAGAGTGATCAAACCTGCCCGCCACAAAACTCGCAAGTATCATACCGAAATGGTGAATCCTCCGCCAACAGCAACCCACATAAACCCCATCAAAGCTTGCATAGTCTGTGAGGCACATCTGCAGCGGCCCCAGTATTAGATGACTGCATTTGGTCCATCACCCCTTGTTCCAATGTTCCAAGCTGGACATAACGTGATTTCGCACTTCGTACCTTCGACTTCTCGGTCCAGACACTGTTCTTCCGTGATTCGCGACTCGGCTCGATCCTTTGGATTTGCAGCCGCTCAATTTCCATGTTCGCTCTACCAATGAGCACCAATGAGCAGATAAAACTTTATTGCCACCCCCTTGCGGCACGAGTCCTTCGCTTGACCAACGCCGGCATCATCCCAGGTCGGTTCCAAGTGTCCGTACCTGCAGTTCTGCAGCTCTTAGCCTGAGACAGTAGATGAAGCCCCCAAAGCTAGATGTATCCAATATGATGCCTAAGCGATGCCATCAGTTGTGAGGACGGCGTTCGCCCGAGGTGCCGACGAGCCATGCCGTTGAAAAGTTAAATCCAAACGTACTCGCTACGAGTTTCTTCTGCTTGCCAGTTCGTTATATATGTCTCCAATGTGCCATCCGACCTTGACACATGGTTTCTGAGCACATTGTCGACACCCTCTGATTTCGAAGGCCACCCATCATGACGGGTGTCGCAAAAGAGGCCGTTGTGGTAAGTCAGCCCTATCCGCACTCCGCACGTGCATCCCCAGATCTGCGTGTTTGCTACAGTGTTTGCTTGCTAACGCGAGACACGGACCAGCCCATCGAGGCCACTCTTCTGAGCCTAGCTATCGTCTTCGTCTTTGCTCGTCTTTTTCTTCGACTTGTCCGACAGCGTCAAAAGCTCACTCTCAGCGATTGGATCTTGATTGCGTCTCTATGTGATGCCATTGCCTTGTTCACAACCGATGCGATGGCGTACAACCTGGGTGGCATGGACGAGTACGACCCGAAAGCACCGGAGCCACCCGTGGCAGACCGAATCAAGTTGATGAAGGTTTCATTCGCGGGCAACTACTTTTACGACACCGGCATTTACATCCCCAAGTTGGCCATGTTGGCATTCTACTTCAAGCTCATTCCCAAGACGATGCCGCTGCTGCGAAAGGCTCTCTACGGAGTCAGTGCCTTGACATTGACATTCGCTGTAACCACGTGTTTCTTGGATACCTTCTGGTGTGGTCCAAACGTGTCAGTCAACTGGGATCTCGAAGGCACTTGCAGCACTTTCGATTCCAAGGATGTTTTTCGGATTGATTGGGTCTTGAACTTCATATCAGATCTTCTAAGTAAATTCCCACGATCTCCGCCTGCGTGCGATATTGCTGTGCACAATGACTGACGGAATAACACAGTCTTTGCGATCCCATTTCCCCTCCTACATGGCCTTCAACTTAGCAGGCGCTACATTATCGGTTTGATCGCCACATTCTCAACTGGTATCATCACAATCGGAGCCAGCGTAGGCCGATTTGCTACCGTGGAATCCATCAAAGCGTGGACAAATGTTTGTAAGTTGTCAAAAATCAGGAGAACATGCCGAGCTCTTGTGCTGACATGGAGCCAGACGTACTGTCCATGACTGAGGTATCAGCCGCCATTCTGGTCGTGTCCTTGCCTGCACTCAAATCGCTCCTCCACCGTCGGGGGCTCAGCACATCAAAGTACGGGACAGCCCAGTCAGGCTCTGCGGGTCTGGGATACAGCAAGCATCCAACGGCCAATACCCACATCAAGCTTTCATCGGGAAGAGATCCGTACATGGCAACAACTCGCGTGGCCGCCGAAAACGAATCTGGGAGTGAGGTGGAACTCAACACTCTCAAGCGATCGGATGTGATATACAAGTCGGAACGCGTTAGCGTAACCTATCAGCGACGCGAGGATGGAGAAGGAGATGAAGCCAAGGCCGGACCCAGATACTAGTCAATCACGCGTGAAGGATCTTGATGGTCTGAGAATCATTTCAGGACCTGGAGTCCGACGGGAAGAACAAAGTTTCTGTGAGGTACCGAATACCAAATCATTTACAAGAGTGGAGAAAGCTGTATGCTTTGGTGAACTGTTGAAGACGCTCTGCGCGAGAGACGGAACCAACAGGATGACCAACAGGGGGGGCCAAAAAGCGCAAGGCCTGGAGCCACAGCATGCGGTAATCGCCCGGGCCCGCCGGTCCGAACGGAAGAGAACCGAACGACCAATGACCGGCTTTCTTTGGGTGGGAAACGATGCCCAATTCAGGCTCGCTTCGACCGCGTATCTGCGAATATGCGGCACAGTCGCACAGAGGAATTGGGCAATCCTACCTCAACCCGTAAACCTACAGATATTAGAAACCAACGACCTTGTCCTGACACACCAGAGGGGCAAAAAAGAAGAAGAAGAAATTAAAAAGGGTCCTGGGCTGATTTATGCACCAACGAGTGGCGCTCTTTCGTGCAGAATCTGCAGAGTTACTGGTGCGCCTGCCGATGTTGGCGAGATGCTCGCCAACAACGGTCGCAACAGTCGATTAAGCCTCCCCGGTCTCCGCCTTCCCCTTGTTGCAGACTCAACCTTGCCAAATCCTCGGCGCATCCAACCGAGAAGAGTCATTGTGATCCTGGGCCAATAGAACATTTTCCATGCATAGCATGCTGACAGAGCTTTCCGACATTCACCGTGGGCGGACATTTTCTCCGTGGTAGCGTCCGGCGTTATATGGGATCGCAGTCCCGCCTGTCTCAAAACTCTGCCAGCAGTGGTACTCGCAGTGTCAAGTTTCTTTTCCTCATCGTCCGTGATTTGAGGCATATCAGACAAGATGGCGTACTTCATCGACGGAAAGGATTGCATGGTAAGCTCACCTTACCCAGGTGTTCGACCAGCATTTTACACATGCTAACCACTCATGTACAGATATCCGAATGGATTCTGCTGGCGGTTTCCTATGTGTTCGTTGGCCTCCGTATCTATGCTCGCCTCTTTCGCCTCCGTGAGAAACTGGCGGTATCGGACTGGATTTTGATCCTGTCGGCGATCAACGCTCTCGGTTTGATCATTTGCGACACCCTGACCTACCAAATTGGTGTTTTGGATGATTGGACCCCGTCTGTTGCTCTGTCCAAAGTAAGTACTTACGAGCTACCGGCCTGTCTACGCTTTCCACACTGCTGACTTTTGGTGAAGATCTCCTTTGCCTCCAACTACTTTTACGATGTCGGAATGGGCTTCCCGAAGATGAGCATGTTGGCATTCTACTGGGCTTATTTCCCCGCCGAAACTAGTCCCACCATGCGCAAGGCTCTTTGGGGCATCACCGCTTTCGTCGGCATCTCCTACATGGCAATTCTCTGGGATGATACTTTCTTCTGCGGCAAGGATGTCTCCGTTCAGTGGTCTCAGGAAGACGGCGCTTGCAGCGTCTTTTACGCTCCCGAACCCTTCATCCTCAACTTCACGCTGAACCTTGCCTGCTATCTCGCAGGTACGCAAGTTTCATTTTCTCAATTTTGTGGAGATCATTGGGACATACGTGGATGCTAACAAGATGCCCACCTAGTTTACGCTCTCCCACTTGCACTCTTGATTCAGGGTGTTCTGCCGGCCTCGAAGGGCCTTACCCTGACGTTTGTCCTCGGTACCCTGACCATCTTCACTACTATTGTTCGTTTTATCACGCTCAAGGTTGGCACTGGTCAAGAAAATCTTGTTTGTAAGTGGGCTGTGGCTTCGAGCAATGTCTCTTATCTTTCAACATCCGCCTAACAATTTAATAACAGACCCCATGAGCATGCTGGAGATGACTCTTGCCATCACCGTTGTTGCCCTTCCCGGATTGAAGCCTTTGATCGATCATTCTTCGAAGCGGGAATCCTCCGTCGATACCGTCGAGGTCACGAACCAGGACAAGACGTTTTCATGAAAGACCATGCAACAAGGCACGGCCGATTGCGAGACTTGGAAGGGTGTCTCTGGTTTGAAAATCTGTGGCTAGACCAGAGACTTGCATATTTTGTTCTCACAGACGCAAACTTGATGCGCTGGCTGTGTAGACTAATTTATGGACTGCTTTGAAGGCTCAGGAAAACCTTAGCCGGCATGATGGTTACCCGTGTGCCGAATGGCATTTCAAATGCGTTAGATAGTGAAGAGTAAATAGCGAAATTTTAATGCTCCCTCTAGAGAGTCTAATGCCCAGTCGGGAGTCGTGACTGGTGATCTCTTCTTTTTCAACGGTGCAGTTGAAATCGTATATCGCTATTTCGCTGAGAGTAAACCGTTGTTGGACTGCCAAACGAGGTCAAATATTGTTAGCATTGAAGAGACCGAATAACAATCGCCCATTGGTAAGTTCTTTCTAATTTCACCACCAACCCCAAGGAAGCTTTTCAACTTCTTCAACTTCCCAAACACTTCTTGCTTTACCCTTACTCTTCTTTCCCTTTGTATTAATTGACTTTCGCACTTATCAGGCTCTCTGAACACGGCTCCAGACAGCCGACTCCATCCGGCCGGTCTCCCGAGTCCGAAGCCGGCCCCACTTCGAACTGGACCAGCCGCCGGTGCCGAGTGAAGTCCAAAATCTACCGGCTGCCGCAGGGGGAGTACGGCAATTTCGGTAAACCTACAATGTATAGTTTTCATGGAAGAGTATAGGTACTGAAGAGCCTGAGCTACATTGCGAGTTTGTTGGCCCCATGGTCCATGCCTTGTATTTACCACTACACGTATCCAACTCCACGGTGTAGACATTTGCGCTGAGCGTCCTTCTTCCTCCACAGCTGCTTTTCGATAACTCGACTTTACGATAGTATTCAGAAAGACTACTTGATAAGTACGATCGTTATTGCGGCCCCACGATCTTGGTCAAATTATTGTGTGTACACGCCATGCCAGGGCCTCCGGTGAATCTCCATAGTTTTACGAAATCAATAAACGTGACCCAATGTTTCCATGCAAAGGCAGCCACTCACACCATATTTCCATCACGTCGGGCGACGTAAACCCGAAGTCGAGGCGGCAACATCTTCAATGGCTACCTAAGTATACACAACAAATAGGCCAGTGGCACGACTCGACTTACCGTAGCCCTCCTCGGGAGAGTTCGGCATGCCGACTGATTTTCGGGCTATCATGCACGCCGAAAGCTTCATCCCGAATATCTATCTTCTTCTGGCGGGCATCTAGGGGGCTGGGCAGAGGCCTCGCGACCTGTGAGCGAGGAATTCTCCGTTAGTAGAGTAAAATGTCTTTCCTGTCATCGCACACCAAGGCTCATTTACCATCCTCGTTATCTGAAAAGCACACGTGATGAACCAATGATGTCTAGGCCAACTTTACAGCCTGGTTAGGCTGACTCGCCATAATGATATTGCTGGTCACGTTGCGGCCTCGTGCGAATATACGACCGAAGTAGGATCATAGCGCGTATTATCTCCGCGATTGCTATCACAGTGATGATCTGTGCTTTACTGGTCAACACGAAGTAATTAGACGCAGCCTGCCCGCCTAGGTCAGGGTCTTCGCACACTGACAGAACGTTCCAGCCATTCGGTCCCGCCCCAGAGGTTCTAGACGCTTGGTACATCATATGATCCGCCATTAACCTTTTCGGGCAGCAGATCCGATTTACGTCTAGCTTCTGGATATCTTTCCGTTAAAGGATGAAGAAGAAGCATCTCATAGATTGAAACGGGCGCATTTGAGAACCTCACTGTCCAGCTCGACAGGGATAGCTGACTGTGGCTCGGGCTTTGTGGGTGCACGGCCACGGAGGCGCTCGCTCTGTCCCCGGGACCCTAGACATGAGAAATATGAGGAGCCCCAAAGGAGCCGCATCTGAGTCATGACTTCGGAGCAAAGTGGGATGAGCAAAAGGACCATTAACTTTACACTACCTAGTTGGGTCCAATTTGAATCTGGGGTTGCCAGCACAGTGGGTTGGATGGTATCATCCTTTGGTATGGATACGAGGCTGGCATATGTGGCGACCCCAGAGCACGTGTATGTGATTCTTGACTCATTGGGGGGTTTCCACATAGCTACACAGCAAAATGGACCAGCAGGCAGAAGATTAGGATATCATATCTCAAGTTTAGTCACATGAAGTGATGTTTAGTATATACCCGCCTACTCTGCGTGCTTCACCGCTTGATGTGGCGATAGTAGATCACATCGCTCTTGGGAATGCAGATATTGCATTTTGCTAGAACTGGTATAGACTTCGTGATAGCGGCAAAAATGCCATGGTTTGCTCTTGAATGCGTTTAATGTGGACTTTGCGGCATTTTACCCTGGCGAGTGATGTGATTTTACAAAATGTCGAATGGGTTGATTTTACTCATGATGCTGGCATTCGCCATTCTGTAGCGAAACTGGATGGAGGTACACTTTCTTTGTCACTTATGGTACCTAGGGGCTGAGAGCCTGGACTGTCTGTCCCGACTCCCAACAATCACGGCAAGTATTCGTACTTTCCGATCTCCGTTGAAGTCCGCGGTCCACTAGAAGCACGTGTCGTAATCATCCTGAACCAAGTCCCAGACGGTGGGTACATGGCTCCATTGACTTTCTCCATCACAAGATACAGCAGATAGATTCCAATGCCCAACTCTCTATCGACGTGGGGATCGAAGCCGAGCACGGAGCTTAAGCAGGTCCGGCGAGAAGCTTACCTGGTGGCACTGCGAGCAACAACAGTCTGTGACAATAAGCTCCCGTTACTCCATCTTGGGAGCTGGATGTGGTCCTGACCCATCAAGCCACCCACTTCACGACTCGCAATGCCTGCTTTTACCGCCGGTGGCCGGAGTTGTCGGAGTCGAAACCGGCTGTCAGAATATGATGAGGCGCAAGATGCTGCTTCGGAGAGATTCCCGGAAATGTACATCCAGAAAGTCAATGTAGGCCCCGCGGAAACCGCACCCTCCAGGTAATCCACTTGTTGCCGACACAAGTACGGATCGTTGCAGGGTTATGAGGTTAATCAGATGGTGTCTAGATAAGCAATGACATCGACCATCGTCATCACGGTTCTGGAACATTACTGGACATGTACTATTGCAGGGAGATTGTGAGCAAGATAGATGGCACAGTCTAGGGTTCCGAGGACTCGGAAAAGGTACGAACGGCTGGTTCAGCGCTTCTGCGAGGGTGCCAAAAAGGGATACCTTGTGTAAACTTAATCAAAAGTATTGCGTTGTACAAGGGTGCTCCCAACCGTGAACCATGGGAGCTGAAATAAACAAGTCAATGCTGATTGGTGGAGGAAATTAGGATCACCTGTGGGCTCCAGCGTGCCCCAGGTGTTGTTAATTCACCATGGAGACAAAGCGGAAGTTTCCTGCCCATGGTTTTGAGTTTATGCCATCGGGCTCTCAATTCGAAACAATTTTGTCTGCCATTTCCCTTATCATGTCCATAGCTGTCCTGGAGCCCCAAGCTGAGGAGCTGCTTACGTTTACCCGAGTAAACAAGCTTTTGTAAGTCTGCCCGCGCTGTAGAGCATTTCTGAAATGCCTGTTGAAGTCAGACTTGGCGTGTTAAGCTTATCTAGATTGTTGCTCCCGCTGACCAAGAGCCTCACCCCTCCGGCTGTTGGTTCCTGAACAGCTTAGCCGTCGCTGCACATCGATCTGGGACATCTATTTCTAGCCCAAAGGCCTAACCTGACAGCCGCACTAATCGAACGAAGTCTCACCGTCTGTGGATATTTGCGCACTTGGGCTGAGCTCAACGTTGCACCGAACATCCTCTGAAAGAGAGATCAGCTGGGTCCTACCCGAAGGATGGTTGAATCTCAGCGAGCTCATTAGCTGAATTGACATGGGGCATGCCTGAAAACTTAATTGCCGTCTACCCGACGTTAGCTGAAGCCCTGTAGGGTGCACTTTGGCAGGGCGTAAGTAACCCTTCAGCCCAGGGGGTCACTGGACCAGCCCCCACCCCGTTCCGCATTGCATGACTAGTGCGTCGTTGAATATCTTTCCGTTTGTGATTTACACTCCAGGGTAAATGGGCAGAAACCGGCAATATCCTCGCTGAATCGTTATTGCTGGACTGCTGGCAACCAATGTCGGCATTTGAGAATATTGCAGATTGTTTCACTGTGCCAAGAGTTTGGCATCTGGGCACGTGGGCAAGGGGAACTGTTGGAATGGGCTCCGAAGTCGTTGTCTGGTGTCATCTGGAGTCTCATGGCCCACCCCCGCGGATGCCAATTCTGGGCGGAAGTGGCAAGGCTTGGCCACTGTAGCGGCAGCCCACAGCGATGCATGGCAGTGCGACGTTGGAGTGGTATTGCTGTGCAACTCGCTTTGGGGGCCGCGAAGCAGGTTGATGATTACAGGTCATGGGATAGCGCGACTTCGCAGGTTTTAGAAGAGAATTGCAAAACTTGATGAATATTGAATGAAGAAGCACATTGAAGTCGAATTAAGAAATGCACTTTATTTGAACAGAAACGCCGGCGCATTTGCAACTACCGAGTCATCTTTTTGCCTTTCGCTACTGCAAAGGCTGAAAGCCAAAACCCTGATGACGACATGTAAAAGTTGGCTTGTGCGGCAACAATAAACTCTAAGTTATTATGCATCAAGATAAAGTGCGGTGAAGTCCCGAAAGTCAAAAATAAAGGTGTAGTTGAACGGTAATTGATTGTTTCGGAAGTAAATACAGTAAAAGTGAATATCTACGTCCAGAAGAGAATCCAACCACACTCCCATGGTATCAAGCATTTCTATCCATTAAAACCACTCCAAAGTTATCCCGCCTGCGGCTTCGAGCAGCATCATGTTTCTTAGTTAGCCTCGGCTCCCTGGGCGCCACACTTCTTCTCGCAGTAGTAGGTCATCTGGTGTAGAGCTCCAGTCAGCGCTTGGTATTCAACAATAAAACGCTGTCTCATCACATACCTCGTCGCCGCCAATGTGCCAGCCGCCAGAAGTGCACTGAAGACCATCGAAAGTGCAGTCAGGGCACTTGTCCCACTGCTTGTTGCCGGTGTTACGGTTCTTGTAGTAGCCGCAAGCACACTGGGTAGCTGCGGTATCGATCTCGTAGTCCTTGTAGGAGCCGTAGGTGATGCCATAAGGAGTTCCGTTGCCAGTGCTGCCGTACGTTCTGCTCTGGACGCAGACAGCCGCGCTGTGGAGCTTGGCAAAGGCACTGAAGTCAAGTCAGTACAACCGTGGACCATGAAGGAGCTCGCGTGGGGGTGGAACATACACGGTGGTAAAAACCGCAAAAGTGGCGAGCGTGGAGATCTGCATATTGGATTTGCGTTGAGGAAACAAAGGTAGAGCCTTGTGTGTAGACGGGAAGACTGAGTCAAGTGGAAGGGATGATGTGGACAAGAAGGTTTGATGAGTGGTTTGAGTTGAGTTGAACGGAACGGCGAAACCGAGTGTTGAAATAAATCTTCGGTTTGGGAAGTAAGACATGAGATCGAGAGGTGTTCACCTAGGAACCCTGATAATGGCATCTCGTAATGACTCTATCGAGTGCCTTTTCCTCTTTGAGGCGTGGGCAATCTATTGGATACCGGCTATTGAAAACATTACTCGTTGGTCACGGCGTTGAATCCCGCAATCTTAGTGGCATTTGGGGGTGATGATAATCGGGCTGTCACCTTGGGAGTTCATTGAGGCCTCTATCTCAAGGAGGTTGACCGACCACAAAGTCACTCTCGTGACGGCTGCTGAGTCGTGCGGTATGGGGGCTGCTAGGCCCAATTGAGAAAGTAGGCCATCGACGTCTGAGGTCGGTGCTCCAACCAACGACGACACGAGGCTGATCATTTCTGAGTGGCATCGCAACGAAGGCTCGCTGGACGGTTTGTCGGGACGGGGTCCAGGTATGGAGAAGATCGGCCCCTGAATATACCAAGAAGGGATCTCAAATCTGCCTGGGTTGGTCCACCCAACGAACAAGGTCCAGGGTGACCCATTCTGCGGGGACAGGCTTGTAGGGAACATGCTTGACTAGTGACCGACAGTCGGATGAACGCAACCTCAACTCCAGACGATCCAGGCGAAGGCAAGCGGGCGGGCGCGCCACATTGTTGATCATTGATGTGACTGCTGAAGCTTATCTCTTGAGTCGGAAACACCAGGTCGTGATACTCTTGCAGATATCTATAAAACCTCTGTAGAATCCCGCCAAGTTTTGTCTATTCCTCATCACTCTCATCCTCATCCACTTACTTCTCTCTGGTCTCAAACATCCCTTCAATTTGCCCAACATGGTTTCTACTCGCATGATCGCTCTCCTCTCGGCCTTCGCTGCTGCAGTCAGCGCCGCGCCCGCCCCCATCCTCGCCGAGCAGGATCCCGCTCTCAACATTACCGAGACCCTCGACCGTAACCTCCGCAATGGAGAGATGATTGTCTTCGGAAAGGATGGCAAGAGTAAGCGTGCCTCAACCACCGGAATTGAATCGTACTGACTTTGCATCACTTTTACAGCCGCCATCATTACTCAGGACACTTGGGACCTTCTTCTGAAGGTTGAGGGTATTGAGGCCGAGACTCCCGAGATCGACCACGACTACCTCAAGGCTGGCGAGGGTCTTGCCGAGATCCCCGTCAACCACACCGACGTTGCCCTCGGCAAGCGTGACTGCAACGCCAACTACCAGTTCGTCGTCGACAAGCAGATGCGCTTTGTCGACTGGGACGTGCAGATGTCCCCTGTCGTCATCGGTGCCGGCAGCAAGGGCATCGACATCACCATCTCCAAGTCCTACGCGATTTCCAACGGCGTCACTGCTGGTGGTTCTTTCGATATGAGCAAGCTGATTGAGAAGCTCGGTCTCACTTTCAAGGTCGACTATTCTCGCACCTGGACCACCACTCAGGGTTACCTCATCCGTGGCACTGTCGACCCTGGCTACACTGGTGTCGTTATCACCCGTCCCTGGACCAACCGCAAGTACGGCCGCACCTTCCAGGGCTGCGTTGGCGCGCTTAAGCAGACTGGTACTTTCATGGCCGACTCTCACGAGTAAGTTTCAACCTTTATCCATTAATGATACTTGAGCTAACCATATCTTCAGGGATGGCTCTTACGAGGGTGTCACCTGGGTTGGCGGCGCCATCACTGCCTGCATCAAGAAGCAGAGCTCCATCCCTCTGTCTCGCTGCAACGGCAGCGGTAACTTCCGATAAACGGCTTCATGCCGTACTTGAATGCCTCGAGCCTGGGGAGGTAAGCCATACCCGCAGGCATCCGAGCTACATCTGCAACGACATCTTCCATCGCGGTTCGCAGCGCGGAGCCACGGCGCATTATGAGCAAATTGGGAATGAGGGAACGTGGATACCCATACAAATTTTGTAAACAATTCTTCTACTGTATTTAGCTTTGGTGCGATGAACATAACATAACACCGGCCGTCTAGGCCTTAATCAATTTAAGTGGCACCCAAATCCTCTTTTCGACTACTTCTCTCAAGCAAAAATCATATATCTCGTGAAACATTTGTGACTCATGGAAAGGGTAGCCACATATTAGGAGGCTTTGAATCTCAGGAAATCACTGCTGATAGCTTGGGTGTGATGCTCAAATCCACTGAATATGTACTGTTCAGCTCCAAGGGCCGTGCTCCTATTAATTCATGGACAATGTCCGCCGTCACAGCACTCTTGAACGACCTCATAATCAGACTTGCACGCATCCTTAGTAAGTAGCATGTGACATGCCAAAGACACAGATCAACAAATGATAGGCATGTGCTGGAATCAGGCTGGATTGCGTAGAGGGATAGGGATGATTTGCTTCTGAAGTATCATCTAGGTAGTCTTCAACTCCCAGCTGTTGGTCAACACCCCCCGAATAATTGTGCATCTCAGAAAAAGACTCAAAGTCATGCTATTCTTAATCAGAGAACCGTGGGAAGAGGGTGTCTGATTTTACTTCGGGCCTCGCAGATCAATCTGCCGACTTAGACGGCGTATTCGGGCCCCACCCAAGGGGCCCCACTTCGGGCCCGAAGGCCGGCCCGTCAGGAACCGAGGGAAAAAATAAAATAAAAATAAAACAGGGTTCCGATCGACGCGAACGCGTCTAGAGCGCGACAACTTACAGAACCACGAACTTGCCTGTCGCATCTCCAAGCACCACATTCCATTGTCACGAAAAAGTAATTCTTTATCCAAGCGCAGCAAACATGCCTCGAGGCAGACCCCGCTCAAAGCTCTCTGAGCAAGGTAAGTCTGCCAGTACTCACCGTCACTAATCCAGCTTATCAGGTTCACCGCTAAATCTTCAAGATGCAGATTTCCCGTACGAAACGATTAAGAAAATTGTCGGCCATACCATCGACCCCGAAACTGCCCTCGTGACCCTCATTGCACTCTCAAAAGGCAACCGGATTGACGTGTCCGAATGGGATATCCAAGAACATCTTCCTGGGCTTCTCTACGAATACTGGGCTAGCTTCAAGGGCCAGACACGTCAAGACGTCCTCAAAATCGGCGAGCTTTACCACCCCTACAGACTTCTCAAACACCGTCGCGTTCGCGGACAGTGGCAAGTGCTGGTGCAGTGGCTGGGCTACTCGACCGAAGGCGAGGATGTCTCGTGGGAGCCCGCGAACAAGATTCGCGTCGACGCGCCGGACGTGTTGATCGATTATTGCGGTTATGTAGACGATGACAACGTCAAGGCTGCACTTCTCGGCCACTTGCGCATGGAGGAGTCTGCGGCTGAGGCACAAGAAGTGAAGCCCGCAGTTGAGGCGGTTGCGACACCTGCCAAGCTCAGTGCGAAGCGCAAGCGTGAGAGTCTCGCCGAGCAGTCCGAGGCCACGAGCGACAAACGTCGACGATGTAAGTTTCTCGGGCCCTTGCTCTTGCTTTTTCACTGTGCTGGAATACTTGCTGATGATGCCGAACAGCTTCCAGATACGAGTCGACGCCCGCGACGAAGACGCCCGTGACCAAATCCTCCGCCACAAAGCGCAGACAATCACAACCTCCGGCTGAGGCTGCCCAGGCAACCCCGAAATCCACGCGGCGACAGTCCAAGATACTTCCTAGCGACGATGCCACCCTCATCGCGTCTCCACAGCTTCCAACGCGCCGAAAGAGCACACGCGCGTCCTCTCTTGCACCTACCTCCACCCAGACCCAACGTCTCAGCCCGGCGGACATCCCTCGGACGATGCTGTGGTTCATGGATGACTTCACTGTCGGCGACATGCAAAAGGTCTGCCGTTTTATCGACGAGCACTGCACGGGAAAACTCCGTCTTCCGCTGTACAGTGGCGGTGACTGGGACGGAAAGGCTGCGAGCGGACGTTGGGAGGACGTGTTCATGGTGAGCCCGTTGGGCCGCCTGGGCCGGTACGACAACGACGAAGAGAAGGAAGAATAAGTGAAGGTGTGCCGGTGTGGTGGTCTATTTCGGCGTTATGGGATATGCGATGGCCTAGACACTTGTTCTGGCAAAAAACTGCTCCGATGGCCTTGGGCGCCATGTTGTAACAGTTCCTTTTTTTTTTATTTTTTTTTTTATTTTAGACAAGGACGAAGTAGGTCCTCGACGAATTATGACTTTTGTTTGTTTCGTATGTTGTAGTATGTTCTAGGACCCCCAGTCTGTATTTTGACGTGTAGCCAATGCTTATGGTTCCCCCACGGAGTCCTAGGCTTGCCTACCTTTATTCCTAGTACTCTCACGGCGTCGCCCAGTTTATCTCAGTCTCCAAGTCATGTTTTCATCGGAAAGCGACAATTCAGAAGGCACAGTTACCGGGGTAGACGGCCTGATCTTGGGACCATGTGCTTTTTTGCTCCTGCCAAGCGGCAACAACCTCAAACAGCAGCATCTTTGGACACGTGCCCGTCGGCCCTTGGCTACTGAGCTACGTGTAATCCACTGGCTGTGTGCGAAGCCGATGCCACTTGAGGACGCGTCTCCCGCCGCCCAGTCCCACGAAAGGTTATCTTGCCAAGCGTGCAGGCATCAACACACCTGATTGTCGCACACGTTTCATGCGACAGAAAGGGGGCCAACCGTCGTACTGATTAGTTTGTTTCTGAGATACACGAGTCCTGTCTAATTTATTTGTCTTTTGTCCTCCCGAAGATAGCGCAATCGTGGCAAGTCTTCCGCCCTTCCGACGTTACGCAAGAAACCGCGGGATAGTACTGCCGGCAAATTACTTACGGAGCCGTTTTGGTTCCCTCGTCAGACTAGGATGCTCAAAGCTCCCGTCATTGTCTGGTGCTATCTTTCCATGCACTTCCATCTGTCACTATTTACCCTCGAACATTGCGACAGTCCCTTCGAATCCTGTTCTTGAGGCGAACTGCCTTGAAACGAGCTGTGGTCACTTCGTTTAGCGGTGCGCAACAACAACTTCAACATGACAGTCCTTAGAAACATCACGTCTCGGCGGCACCACGCAGCGAATCCTTCCAGATCATCACCTTACCCCTCAGTCAAGGATAATCCTCATATTCCAAATGACACACCTTCTACAACGCAGCTATCTGAAGGCGCAAGGACAGCCTCTGGTGTCAAGAAGCTGACGAAAAGAGTTGGTTTTATTTCCACCGGCGGCACAATCGCTTCCATCGCCATGGATGAATTCGACTTTATGGACTACAACGCTACAGACGAACGCGTTTCAGGACAACGGATACTTGATCAGAGTGGGATCTCGGAGATATTCCATGGCGCTAAGCCGGTCATCCACGACTTCCAGCCTCCGATCGACAGCACCGCTATACAACCTCAAGATTGGTTCGCGATCGCCCAGACATGCAACACGATGGCTCAGAAGGGATACCCGAAGGACAAGATCGAGGGCATCGTCGTTGGCCACGGGACTGCTAGTCTTGAAGAAACAGCCTGGGTTCTCTCCCTTGTTCTGGATTTAGACATCCCCGTCGTCGTCACTGGCTGTATGCGTCCCCTGAATGGGAAGTCCTCCGAAGCAGCGGCCAACCTGTTGGCAGCCTTTCGAGTGGCGTCTCATGAATTTTCGAAGGATAAGCACACGCATCCCAATAGTCCTGGCGTTTTTGTAGTCATCAACGATGAGATCCACTCGCCTCGGACCGTCACTAAGACGAATACTCTTCGCGTTGGAGCTTTCCAATCTCCATGGCGAGGACCAATCGGATACGTTGATGGAGACACGGTCAACATCACGTCGCAGCTTCTAAGTTCTCCCAGCAACAAGTTCTCGCCTGATCTGCTGCGTGATGGATTGCCTCGTGTGGATATTGTGTACAGTCATGCCGGTTCCGATGGAGCCATGGTGAGAGCCTGCGTTGCTGCTGGTGCTAGAGGAATCGTGTCGGCCGGGTTCGGACCAGGCTTGGGCACACCAGCCGAGATTGCTGCCTTTGGTGAAGCCATTGAAGATTCCAACGGGCAAGTCACTGTGGTGCAGTCGTCAAGGCTTGGAGCGGGAGTGGTTGTGGACAGCAAGCAGCACCAAAAACTGGGCATTATCGCTGGGAACGATCTTAACCCTCAGAAGGCTCGCATTCTCTTGGCTCTGTGTCTTGCAAATAACTGGACTCATGATCAAATCAGGAAAACATTCGAACTTGCATAAAGTTAGTGGCTAGAAGTTGGTTGTAGGAAAAGCTCGTGATACGGACTTCTTGTTATTGCACCGAAAACCAAATTATTTATGAGTACTCAAAAGATTCATAATTTAGACATCATCTCAAAGAATCAACAGATCTACCGCTTTCGTAGATTGTATGCTTAAACCCTTTTGATGCGCCTCCTCCAGTAGTCTATATTCTCAAACCCGTGACACACCTAAATACATAGCAGAAGAAACAAATCAAATCCAAGATGGTGCTCTAGCCCTAAAATCCCTATGACAAATGCGGCTTCTTCATGCAGACTGCTGCTCCGCCAGGTGCTTGGCGACCTGCGATCGAGTTCCTTTGGCAGGTCCATCATATTCATCCCGAGCACGTTGAGATGTTGCCCATCGGAGGAAGTGGCGCTTGAAAAAGGTCTTGAAAGCAGTGCCACCGTTGTTCCAGGTTTCCGGCCAACACTCCTCATCAGAGTCAGCAGTAGAGAGCTTTGCCATTTTCTTCGCTTCTGAGACGTCGCTAGTGCTAACAAGGTTAACCAGCTCGTTGTTGGGATCGTTCGACTTTAGATGAGTGATGAATCGCTCGACTTGACGAGCGCGCATGGCTTTGAGTGCGGTGTTGTTTCTAGGCATTGCGTAAGGTGGGAAAGATATCTAGTCTCATCTTGTCAACATTTGCAATTAGGCGCAGGGTTTGTTTCTTACTCGATGACGAGCTTGACGGTGGCTTTAGGACTTTCTTGATCGAGTTACTGGCCTGAAGACTGAAATATTGTATGTTTGAGTTGCTCTTTTCTACCGCTGTGATGAAAATGGTATTGACTGATTGTGTGTATGTCTGGTTGGTTGGTAGGTCAATTAATTTGCTTGGTGGACTCGGATAAAAAACGCGAGGAGTCAAGACCATTTTATCTTCATCAGTCTTCATCAAAACTTTCGAGTTGACATTCACTCCCAACATCGTCTCTGCCCAGCATTGTGAGGTCGTATCAACAGCTTTATCACGTGAAACGAGGTCAAACACTTGGATCTTTGAATCGACATCGGACTCAAAAAGGTGGCCTCGGCCATATTCAATTCTGAAAAGATGTCTGATTGATAGATATCCGCCCTTGTCAGATCTCACCTCCAATGATGCTCAACCGATATCTCCTTTTCTCAACTATCACATTTTACGATCACTTGGCCTTCACTAGCATTGAGCTCCATCGCAGGATAATGATTTGGCCGGCGCCGGCTTGAAACAAGGGCCCATTCGGAGTGGTGACAGCTGAGGTAAGGTATCCTCCCAGCCGGATCCGACGACAATGCCTCACCTGTCAGCTGTTGCCCTAGTTGGAAACGTCTCCCCGTCTCATCGGCTACAATACCCTTAAACCCATGCGGATGACGCTACGCGAACTGGCCAGCGACCCTTGTGTTATGACCCCTCCCAGCGATCCTACTAGGGGCCGCAGTCACAATTCACTCGGACGGATGGCCCGTTTCCAGGAGTCATTGACCGAGAGTGTGGCTTTGTTTAAACGACTTGCTCCGGCTACAATGCCCTTCTGCGCTGTCAAAGAAAGTTCAGTCCCTGCAAATCTGCCTCGTCTGATCCTTCACTGGCACCTTACAGCCATGAGGCTTCCCCAACTTATATCGCATATCCCATGTCCTAGGCCTTAGACCTCAGCTGTCCCTTTTCTTCTTCCGAATTCTCAATGCTCGGGCTCTGGTACTTTTTTGCCCTGCTTCTCCTTTTCCTCCTCTTTTTTGGCATGCCACCGCTGGCTGTCGATAGCGTAGACATTGTCGATAATGGCTCAGATATTACAGAGTAAGTCTCCTCATCCTCCACCTTTCCAACATACATCCTCTCCATCTTCTCCTCCAAGGTGACCCCGAATTCCTGGACAGGTTTTGATGGAGCATCGACTCTCTCTGGACTGAAACTCTCTGGCTCTGTCGAGTTTTCTCCTTTTTGTTGAGCCGATTCATCTTTCTGCTCAGCTGTTGCAGTCACGTCTTGCTCTGGCTGGGGCTCTGGTTCAGGTTCTGGCTTTGGTGTTCTGAGTTCACTTCTGATGAGCTCAATCTCAATCACCACGCGACCCTCTTGGCCAAACTTCTTTCTCATTCCATCGCCGTCGAAGTCATAGTATAGACCCCAAACGCCACTATCCTCAAGAACGGCACAAAATCCTTCCCAGCCGCAGAAAGTAAGTCGGCGATCTTGACGGGTGCAATCCCAGGGCCCAGTCAGGTTGGCATCTGCCACAGCACGAACACCAAATTGGAATGAGTAAGTGAGAGGGTCCATAAACACCCAGTTCATGATTGGTGCTTCAGGCGTGATGGTGGTCACCAGCCCCGCGTACCGAGAGTCGGGATAAGGGATGTAGTATCCCTCAAAGGGATGGCCGAAAGGGACATCGTGAGCGGTGCCAGTGTCAATGTAAAGCTGTTGCATTGTCAGATCATCTGTCAAACTTTGTGGTGGGGAGGTCACTTGCCCTGTCTCCGGATAGTACCACCCGCCGCCCCTCGAGATAAGGGCTGTACTGGGATGACTTGGGGCAGTGGACAATAAGGTTGTTCTTCCGACTTCGATGCTCCTCCTTTCGGGACTTGGCCATGGAGGCTTTGATGCCCTCATGGGCACCGACGGCCGTGCCGAAGCTGACTAGGAGTGACAGAACCATCTCCACTTGAGCGTCTCAATGATTTGCAAGGTACGCTTGACAACGAGAATCGAAAGATAAAAAACGGCCCATGGGAAGCTCGCGATGAGCGCCTGAATCAATGCGACAAGGGCAGGTGAGCGCGAGAAATGTGTTTGCTTTCTTGTCAAGTAATAGTTCTCGTCGAGCAACGTGTCTCTTTTGCTTTGAAGGATGGATTGTGAGGGCCGTTGAACATCGGCTCAGACGACGTGGCAATGGGGGTTTACTGTGGTAACGATGGTTTCGGGGGGATCTTCAACCCCGTTAAGTCAGGGTGTTGCTTGAGCCGTTTCACCCTTTTGAAACTTCCATAAGATCAGAACAGACGTTGAATAAGTTGAAGATTATCGACTGATGTTTGTGGAACGCGCCGGTAGGCACCTGGTAGATGTGCCAAATGCTACCGCAGTGGAGGAGAAATCGGATTTCGATGGGCTCATTTGCAAAATGTCAGATGCGATTCCCATGTTGCAGATCTTCGAGGACCCCTGATCGATGCCATTGAAACTCCCCGGCATAAGGGTTGCTGACATGGGTATGGTGGGCACACGACCCTTGCCGAGCCTCCCATGAAGACACTCTGAGACACAGACGAGCCCCGATGCAACCAAAAAACGTTCTATCTACTCAGTCGAATCGTACCACGCTGGCCAATTTTCAGATGTTCTGGAAACGCGACCGTTATCCGCATGAGCGAGAGTCGTTGGTCGGCGTGGTCTGGCCAAGTCTGACAAAACACAGCACGCGAAATTCGATCCGAGCGGCTGGTTTCAACATCGGACGATGTCAGTTGGCTCTCCAAAGCCGCCTCTGCTCCTGTTGCAAGTTTGTCTAGGATGGACGGACGGAGAAAAATGATAGCATCAACTATCTATACCGGGTTCTTTCGGCCGCGCTCGCATTTGAAGCTTAAAGCTCCTCATGTTCCCCCTCCAACTTGAAGATGGCTAAGCAGGCCGAACAACCACAACAATCGCAACCTCTCAACACCGCAATAGAACAACATAAAAAGCAAAAGTCTGTGGGAACAGGTTCCCCGATCGCCACGATATCCTCAAAGTTCGAGCTTCCTCCTCAGCAGCAGCAGCCACCAATCCCCAAGAGACCAGGCCACGCATCCCGAGCTTCTAGCACGTCGTCAAAGCGCCTCTCTGCATCAGCTGCATCAATCCCTGCCGAGACCCCTGCAAAACCGGCCCCGTCCCAAACTCCTACTCCAACACCTCCTCCACCCGAAGACAGTTCTGCTGCGCCAGGAGCTCTCAGAAGATCCCTCTCATTCAAACTACCCATCCGAGTCTCAACCGACAATAATAACTTCCCTCCCGTCAACAACGGAAATCGTTCTCGAGCTTCTTCTCTTCCTCAAGAATCCGAATCACCAGTTGATAAGAAACGCCATTCCGTTCAACGCTCCCTCTCTTCTTTGACTTCTATCGTCGAAGCCAACAACGCATCGAAAGACCTTGAAGTTCCCCAAGCCAAAAGTCCTAAACCCTCGCCAAAGTCACCATCCAAGCAGTTCTTGTTAGAACGAGGTCTTCTTAATCCCGAAGAACTCGACGAGGCCAGCTCACCCGAAGAACTCCAAACTTCTCTCCAAGACCAAGTCGTCAGATTCCTTACCACAATGTCTTCTCCGTAAGTAAAACCCCACCAGCTTCTTCCAACATCTTGGCCTGCAGATCGCTCATGCATTCAGTGCCTCCAGCCAAAAGACCGATGCCGCTGAGCAGCAGCGTGCTCCCGCCTACCCTACCTCCTACCCTCCCAACAACGGTCAGCTCGGACGCAGCATGCCCCAGCCTGGCCTGCCCGTCCCCATGCCCAACCTCTCTGGCAACGCCAACGGCCCCGTCGGTAAGCTTCCCCGTCAGCCCCTGGCACCGTTGCCAAGCATGCTAACATAAGCTTAAAGGCAACCTCCTGAAGGGTCCCGTCGACGACAAGGGTCAACTGACCAAGGCCGCTCTCATGGTCGGTATCAAGTTGGACTTGGAAGCCGAAGTCCACGTCACTGCCCGCGTACGCGGTGACATCCTCGTCGGTCTGTACTAAGATGATATCCACATGCATTTCACTCTGCACATAACGGGTCTGTGAGCGTCGCTTTTTTGGCGATGTTCAGCCATTGTTTTGGGGGCTTGCCAATGTAACCTAGAACCATTGTTTGATTTACCCTCGGGGAAACGATGGCCGGCGCAAGATGGTCCACTGTTCACGGACATGGGATAAGCACATGCAATTTGATTTATTTGACAACAAAAATCTGGCGATGTATCGTAGCAGGATGGGACTCCCAATCAACTATAAGCATATCAAATTAGTTTTACCTCTGCCACGTCTATCCTGCCCTTAATCCTAACCACCTAGTACCGGACTTTTCTGCATAATTATTCATCTATGATGCCCGTGCCCTTCCTTCGAGTCCGACTTCTCGACCATGATCTGCCGCTCCTTGGCCCACCCCACAATGCGATCGTATTTGGGGCATCTATGTTGCGAGTCAAAATCCGGCTGCGTGCCTTTGGCGCCCTTCGTGTGCAAAAATGGTGTAACGTCGGCGGCGCACTGCAATCGAATTCTCAGCGCCTCAATGCAGTGATCAACATGCTGGAAGAAATTAGAATTGCCGAGGAATCTTAGACACAGGAGTACGAGTCTCAGAAAGTCTGATGCGCGCGCAGTGGACTCTTCTTGGCAGACTTGCCACACGGGATATCTAGGTGACTCACCGCTAGGACAAGCTCGGGGCTTCCGTGAAACGCTGGATCGTTGCTGTAGTCGTACTCGTCTTTGTGCGCATATTGTCTCACCTTTGGATCTCAGTCAGCATCAATGTTGGTAGGAAAGACAGTATCTTACAAGGTTGAGGCAGTGAAGGTTGTGAAAAACTTCAAGCCCTGCCAGGAGATTTCCAGACTCGGTACGGGCCCAGGGATCTCCCCCGACTCCACCAGAGGACTTGTTCATAGAGGGCAAGTATGAGTCCGGCAAGTCGAAAGAACCATCTATGTTTCCTTAGTCGGCGGCCACAGCTGCTATAAGCTCGCATGGTGAACTTACAATACCACAGCTCTTTCCATTTCGCCTCCAGTTCAAGTGTCGGCTTACCCTTGTATGGGCTTGGCTTCCAGAAAGCGTTGTTGAATTGGACTTCCTCGTACTCCAAGACATCGTGAACTGGTGCTAATGTTGAGTTTAGCCAAAAGACACTATGAAACCGTCGGTGGCTTTCAGTCGTGACATACATGGAACATTGAGTTGCTTCACGCATTGTCGGTCTGTTGGTGGCTTGGGATGCAAATGAATCCACACAGAAAGACCAAAAAAGATGCAACTGGCAACGAATAAGGAGGTAGCAAACTTGTCGCGTAAGGTCATTCTGGATGAGCCGCCGCGAGGGTACATTTTTGGCTTGTCGCTATCCGAGAGGAACCCCTCTAGCTCAGGCTCCGCGGCATCTTTCGCTTCAGTTAAGGGGAAGTATCTTCCCGCCATTTTTGATGAATTGGACTTGGTCGAGAGACTCGGGACAAGAGGTCAAGAATTGATGACAAGTCGTCTCGAGGTTTGTCAAGTTCCAGAGCATGGAAACATGATAAGGAGTCTTCCCAAAGGTCTGGACGAGCCAGAGCTGACAAGCAAGGGCAACCCGACCCAACATGACTCGCTATCATGATATCGCGCTTGGGGATTCCAGCGCGTTCTACGGTTCCTGGTCATTATACGAGCATACAATGTGAAATTGATTACTTTGATTTGCACGTCCAATTGAGCTGCAGGGTGTCGCCGGCATTCCGCTTTCTAACCCCCATTCACCCGGCTCTGAGCTCATTCAACCCTTACCCGAACCTGACTCGACAGCTTGATATGGGTACTCACCTTCCTTTCTGGTCAAGTCAGCCGACTTCGGAAAGCTTATTTCAATCTGATCGCTCGAACTAAGTGGTCCCCGTCTGCCCAAGGGGCTGGGTCTGCCGGGCCAGAGTCCTAATTATTGCGGACCAAGCAGGCTTGATCTTCTTGATAGAAAGCTTGTGTTGGTATCATCCCGCTTCGAGGCTTCACTGAAGCACACGACGCACGAATCACCTCAAAGCCAATCCAACCTCATGTCGCGTCTGAGCTGGAAGCTTTCATAACTGCCGCAGCTCATCTTACTTACTTCTTGTGAATGCGAATACCGCATTTCGAAGTTGACAAAGGATGTGAGATCCACCGGAAGTGAATATGTAGCGAAACCGAACGCCATAATACAGTGAGAGTACGTCATCATGCCAAGACCCTGGCCCTCCCCGCAACAGAAGTTCCTGGAGCATGTCGGTGGAGTCTGTTATCATGCTGGCCAGGAAACTGTTCATGGCAACTTCGTCGGATCCAACGCCGACAGCACCAGGTCATCCAAGCCAGTGTAGTGCCAGCTTCCCATTCTGCCTTAGTGCAGCTTGCGAGACCACCGAAGATGTCCAAGTCATTGCAACTGCATTCGCAGAAGTAGCAGGTTGGCCTGTATAAAGATGTACCTGAAGTCTTGCTCTGTGATCGACAGACTTCCGCTCCCCTCTCAACCTGACTTTCACAATCTGCCCCTCAACTTCTCACCCATCCAAACCTCAATTTGAAAAACCTCAAGATGAAGGCCTCCACCATCCTCCTCCTCGCTGGCGCTTCTCTCGCTGTTGCTGCCCCCGTCGCACAGCCTGAGGCCGAAGCAGAGGCCAGCATCTCCTTCCTCGAGTCCGCCCACTACAAGAGAGAGGCCAATCCCAAGGCCGAGGCCGAGCCCGCCATCAACTTCCTCGAGTCGGTTCACTACAAGAAGGAGGCTCAGCCGGAGGCACAACCCGCCATCGAGTTCGAGGACTCCGTGCACTACAAGCGCGAAGCCGAGGCTGAGCCTGCTATCAATTTCTTGGAGTCCGTCCACTACAAGAAAGAAGCTGAGCCCGCTATCGAATTTCTGGAATCCGTCCACTACAAGAAGGAAGCGGAGCCTGCTATTGAGTTTGATTGAGTTTGAGGAGTCTGTTCACTACTAGGTACAAATATTGTGGCCGACGGCCGTAGGATTGGTGATTCGTATGGCAACATCGCTTCACTTGTTCATATAGATTGGCATAGAATATGATTAAGCATTCTTGATACAAGTTGTCTTCACGGTATTCCTGTGCTAATACGGTTGATATGGAAGCTTCCGACCATGGGAAATATGAATCGGTTGTATCTTTTATGTATGTTCATTGTGTCTTGGTTTGAGAAGCTTTACAAGAAGAGCCGCGATTGATGGGAAAAGTCTGATTCATGATTCCACTCGCGATTAGATTGTTTCTGCTCATTTGCGACTCGGGCCATCCGCAAGTCGACTCGTGTTCTGCGTATTCTGAACCTTTTTGTGTATTTTTCTTTTCACGCCCTGCTCTTATCCCTTCTATACGGCTTTCGCCCGTGAACGATGTATCTGCAGCCTCATATTAGCACTGAGTATGGCCTTGTATTCAGAAGGGAAACCTTACATCGGCCAGTATGCGTGTACGCTCGTATCTCTCAATACCTTTCTGGCTTTGCTGACTAGAACGATAACCTCCTCGTAACTCCAGCCAAGAGCTCTTGTGAGGGGAGCAAGCGTGGCTGGCTCAAGGGCCTGGTCCATGTTCTCTAAGCTCCACATGCCAAGATCCTTGTAATGCTTGTCTCGAGGCCAACGGTTTGTGGGCCATTTATAGATGGTCTCAATAACGTCTTCGAAACCGGCTTCTTCCATGAGCTGTTTCCACTGCTCCGCAGCGGTGACAGGTCTACCAAACTTCGCCATACCTTCCATTACCAGGAGGACCCATTTCCAAAGGTCTGAATCAACTGATAGTGTCCCATCGTCGCAACCCAAAGGAAGAGCCATATCTTGGGCCTCGAAATAGCCGCCTGGCTCCAGGGCGCTTCAGAGAGTATCTATCAGTAGTCGACCAACCCAACGGCCCGCACAGGAAAACTCACTCAAAAGCCTTGTAGACGATACTTCTATTGTCTGCAAAACTGCCTGTCATCATGCGAGAAAAGATGAAGTCGAATGGTCGTGACCATGTCCAGTCCTTCTCCAAATCATCGAGCTTTGTGACATCGTGTCAGACGAAACTCAATAACGGTCTCGTTTTTCCGAAACATACCTCAAAAGAACAATTCGGGGGCACACTGCTTATGATGAGCGAGGCGCAACTGGCAAGACGTGCATGGAGGGCAACTCACAGGTCTGGCTGGACGGGGCTAAGATCGACTCCAATCACCTGCCATACTGTCAGCCAGTGGCATAAATTCTGACACGTGTAAGTGCTACCTCAGCATCAGGATGCGCATCCGCTGGTGGTTGTCAGAATCATGTCAGACCTTGATCTCGCCTTGAGTGGGCGGGCTGTGCGAGGAGAGGCCATCTTACCATACTCCATGGACCAGATTCCGGTGCCAGTTCCGAGATCAAGCACTCTTTTGGCACCCATATTTTTCGGGCAGAGGCAGTGATTGCCTCCTATCGTAAGAGTCATCACATAATGCTGCAAATCTGTGCAGCAGTCAGCCACGGTGACCCAGATGCGGTGCGGAGAATTCCTACCCAACCTGTCGACCTCCGACTTTCAACACGAATGAAAGTGTTAATCACTACCGACAACCGGGGTTCGATTGCACTGATCAAAATCTCACCTCATCGTTTGGAAGGAAATATTCTGAGGAAGCGGTCAGTTCGGCACGCTGCGGACTGACAACGTACCATCACTTACTTCCCGCACTCATGGCATGATACGTACGGCCATTTTCGTGCTGGTAATGGCGAATGCTTGACCGCAGCGATGTCAACGAATCGCGGAAAGGCTAAGCAACGGGAATCAGCAGGCAAACTCCTTGGCTAGCGAAGAAGGTTTGTGGTCCGATGCGTGACGCTGCCGGGATATCAAAAGGCAGAAAAACGATTGGTCTGCTCGGATGACTCGCAGATGTCTCCAGTGCGTCTTCTGTACGCGCTCTGGGAGTGGCTACTGTTGGAGTCGCAGTGGAGGAGTCTTCAGGGGGCAACAAGGGGCGGAGAGGCGGGTAAATGATGGAAATATGGTAGACTAACAACGCCGAGAGCCGAATCGGTGTCAGAATTGTCGACTGCGTCCGCTTCCTATTAGCAGGTTAGTATTTTTCCTCCGAGGACGATGTCCATGGATGAAGCTAGCATGCAGCCTTCACTCACAATCTGCGGCGCTGGCTCCTGGTCGGACGCCAATGCATATGAAGATTCCGGTGGCGGCGAGAAGGCGTCTTCTGGCCGCGGTGCTGGAGTTGGGGCCGTTTTAGGGGATTCGGCGGGCCTTTGGTGGGCGTTTGTGGCAGAGACCGGGGAGACCGGGGACTGCGGCGGAGACACGACCATGGCGCGAGCTTCCACTGAGAGGATTCACAATTGTTCGGAACTGTGAATGGGGTCCGAAGTGGCTGTGTTGAGAAGAATGAGCTGCCAAGTATCCCGATGCAGCATCAGACAGCTGCGAAGAGACTCAAGCGGGAGAATTAGAGGCAAAGACTGCCAGAGAGGAAAACATCAAGATCAAAGGAGGCCGAAGCAGACGCAGGGAGAAGAGGAGTGGTTACGCCTAGCGGGCTGCAAAATGTCATATGTCTTTAATAAGAGGCAGACCAGCCTCAGGCAACAGTCAACTAGGCATTTTTTGTGATACATAGACTGCAGATTGCAGACGTCTCTCGCCGACTCAACGTACGTGCGAGGAGACACTACTGCGGAATTAGGGGCCTCGCGTCTGTAGTGCGGTGTGATGTGATGCGGCCAAACGGGGATGAAGACTGCGCAGGAGAGACAGACGGCAGCGAAGCGAGAAGGCCCACGGTCCGGGTTGCATCGCGTGGTTTACCGACAGAGTCTTGCGTCTTCAAGGGACTCTGACACTAAGGCGGTTCCAAGGTGCTCGACTAGTAGCTGCATGAAGATGATGACATGAGGAGTCCAGACAAGGCCGAACAGTTTTCTCAGCGATGCCCATTGGGCTGTCGGCAAGAGGAACGGGGCCACGGGGGAAATTTAATACCAAGTTTATTTTCATTCAAGCCATTGTCAATTCATCAAATGCATTCATCGCCCACTGCATCATTCATAAGCGGCCCGTATCAATACCCGTTTGATTTCGAGTCTAGGTGCTCGGTGTGTTACGAATGACGCTCTGGCTGGCCGAAACACAGCACCGGAACCCCGCCATCTTCGGGGGTCGAGTGGGGGACAATGTAAGGCGCTTGAATTGCAAGGGAAGAACATTAGACGATGGGGAGGAGGGCATCGAAGGTGCTTTGGCTTGCGAAAGAATACTGCTGGGGCCCGGAAACCCACCCACTGACCCATGGGCAACAACACAGCTCATTTCATCTTCGGTATGGCTTCAATGAAGGCGAGCTCTTGTCCCATGCAGGATAAGTGAAGCTGCCAGGGGCTCTTCACCGAGCGAACAGAGATGCGCCACAGTTCCCACCCACCGTTACCCGAGCCCGTTGCGGATGTTGTGGCCGATGCGTTAGGCACATGGGGTCAATCCCGAGACCAAGGGCACGGAGAAGAACACCGTCGCAACTGTGAGATGGAACAATAATCATTAGTTCGGATTCAAACGGCATCATGGGACCAAACAACTTCCAGTTGAAACGTCTTTAGACTGAAAAAGGCCCGAAGGCTTACGGCATTAAACGGATGCACAGTTCAGTGCCTTTGTGTCTCTGTCGCAAACATTGGAGAGACAAATGAATTCAGTGAGATGCCCTACGCCGGGGAACAGCAAAGCTACAGGTTGTGTGCATCACTAGCACCGCAACATCGCCAACATCCATGTCACCATCCTGGTCGGGAGTCGTCTTCTCTTGCAGCTTCCCATCTCTTACAACGGAAACATATCCACAAACTGGAAAGATTGCTGCTGCCTGTCAGCAAGCACCTCGCACTCGATTTGCTGCCCCGTATTTGCCGGCGGCCGTTGATGCATCGTGACGGCCTGCCACAGTGCTACGCCAGCACACATTGGGCAAGATGTCACCTTTAGCTCACGCGAAGATGCAGGATTATATCAAGGTGCCATTTCAAAGCAGGGGATATTCGAGATGGGCTTTTCGTATTTACTGTTCCCGTCTTCTTTTTCTGACAGGCCCTTCTGCTTTTCATGTTACTTCTGCAGCTAACTTTCACGCCCGTGGACCTCAAATCCTCACCTTGCAACTCGCGACTCACCTCTTCTCGAACCCCCAGCAAGGCTGCATATTTAGGATTGGTCTTTCTTTTTCAGTCGAAGGTACTCACTAGTATGTGCAGTCAGCACGTCGCTTGAGAAACGCACAATACATCATCGAAACAATTATCCTGGCCCTCAGACGTGCTCGAACGCATCACACTATCAGACGCCGTCCGAACCCGCTCAGGCTTACAGACCTCGGATTTTGTGCGACGACCTAGTAAGCGTCGCAAAGTCTACTGTCCGTACATCCGGTCACCTGCCGCTTTCAATTAAAATCTGACAGCTATCAACCGGCAGAGCAAAGTCTTTGCGGCGCAGCGAGTTGTTTGTCAACAACCAAGGTCGCCAGGTGCCCGTTTTCCGGGTGCCGCCACGACAAAGGTCACATCTCGCGCCCTTGCCCCTCTCATCCCAACCCCTGTCTCACCACCAGGGCCGTCTTGTGCTCCCATCCTCTGCCAATTGAGCTTGCTTTTTGCTTGGTTGCGCCTGCCCAGCTGCCCATCAGCCGGGTCAAGAGCTCAAGATGCAGTATTCTGCTACTACCGTGGCATCCGTCGCCGCAGTGCTGTGGACTGCGTACCTGGTCATCTGCCGAGTACGTGACTATGCACGGATGAGACACATTCCAGGACCTTTCTGGGCACACTGGACCGATCTTTGGCTCATGAGGGCACAATTCAGCGGCAAACTCTCTTTCATTCTGCAAGACCTGAACAAGAAGCATGGTGCGTAACAATTCCGCTGTCAAGGATGTGTAACCACGTTCTCCATCCAACCTGCGATGTGTCTGCCCAATACAATTAGTCCACATTTACACCAAGTCTGCGACGCTCATCTACGCAATCCGCTTGCATGTGTAATTAATGAAACCCATTCTGCAGGTCCCATTGTTCGGATTGCGCCCAATTGGGTCCTCTGCGGTGATGGCGCTACGCTGCGAGTTCTATGGGCGGCTCGTTCCCACTGGAAGCGAGGCCTCTGGTATCTGGGGCTACGTTTCGACCCATACTCCGACAGTGTTTTCACAGCGTTAGATGACAAATATCATGACACTCTTCGGGCCAAGCTCGCGGCCGGCTACGCAGGTAAGGATGTCGATGGCGTGGAAGATGTCATCGACGAACGAGTTGAAGCGCTGGTTCACCTACTAGAAACGCGATACTTGTCGACTGGGTCTGAATATAAGACCGTCGACTTGGCTCGCAAGGTCCAGTACTTCACCCTGGACGTCATCTCTGCCTTGGGATTTGGCAAGAAATTTGGGTATTTGGAAGCCGACGCCGATACCATGCGGTACATTGAGATCACGGAGAAAACCCTGCCTTCGCTACTAGTCATTGCATTGCAGCCCTGGATGCTCAGAATCCTACAGTCCTCGACCCTAAAGTTCTTCATGCCCAGCTCAAAGGATATCATCGGCATTGGCGATGTCATGCGGAGGGCCGCAGAGGCCGTTGAGGAGCGCTACGGCGAGAAGCCCGTTGTCAAACGCGACATCCTTGGCTCTTTCGTCTCCCATGGCCTTACCAAAGAAGAAGCAGAAGGTGAAACGACTGTTCAAATCATTGCCGGTTCTGATTCTACTGCGGCAGCAATCCGAACCACAATGCTATTCGTCATGACAAACCCACATGTCTACGCCCGTTTGCGGGCTGAGATAGATACGGGTGTTGCTGAGGGCCGCATCTCATCGCCGATCACAGACGCGGAAGCTAGAAAGTTCGAGTATCTCCAGGCTGTGATAAGGGAAGGGATCCGAATCTACCCCCCGGCGACGGGTCTATTGCCCAAGGTTTCCGACAAAGACGAGGTGATCTATGGAATGCACATTCCTACGGGAACCAACGTGGCCTGGTCTCCTTTTGCAGTGATGCGTCAGACAGAGGTCTTCGGGGCAGACGCCGAGATGTTTCGACCAGAGCGGTGGCTCGGTATTTCCAAAGAGCAGTACCGTGTGATGGACACCCAAGTTATGCTGGACTTTGGAGTGGGAAGTCGGTGGGAGTGTCTTGGCAAGAATATCGCCATGCTCGAGCTGAATAAGGTCTATGTTGAGGTAAGTTCCCGCTTACCTGTCGCTTTGCAACATCAAAGGTGATCGCTGACGATGGTTCTTACGTAGCTTCTTCGGCGGTTTGACTTCACGATCGTAGATCCCGCAAAACCTTGGACAACCGAGAACTTTGCGGTTCATATCCAGAAGGAGTTCAACGTCAAGGTGACTCGACGTGCAGCGCCTACTCGAGACTTGAGACGTAAATAGCATAAGTAAGTAGTTGAGAAATGACAGTTTCAAAATGAATACAAATGCCGGCAGGCGGGTTCTGGCCTCGTGTCGCCGTTCGTCTCGGGCACATACCTGAGGTTATTTTAAGTCCAGTATGTCCAGAGAGGCGACGGGCTTGACTCAATCTACCTGGGCACTAAATGAAGGTTCGTCCCTAATTCGTTACGAACCAGTAGAGTGGCGCCTTACGGATATCATGAAACCCGGAGTGGCAAGGACCTCTTTCATCATGTATTGTCTCGTAACAAACATCGGGCCGAGTACCTACAAGCAAAGATGGCATAGACTGGCGACGGTCTTTCTGCAAAAACTTCGGTGTCTGCACCCTCTTCCCGGGGTTTGGATTCGACGCCAAAATAATTCTTCACGCTTTGACAGCACACCACAACTGCCAAAGACATAGAGTCTCCGCTTTCTCCGCGTCACGTGGATCCGGAGACGCTTAGCTCATAGTAGTAACTTCACGCCCTAAGGCGTAGGACGTTCATGGAATTCTCCTAATTATTCTCCACATACCGCCAGCAATCTGGTCGCTACGAGAGGAGATAGGCGTAGTGTGATTGTTGCCTTTAACTCCCTATGTGCCCAGTCACAGTGTCTAGGGCGCGCGAAAAAGGAATATCCAATCTGCTCCAAGCTCAACAACCACTTAACTCCGAGAGACCGATGACCGCTGGCGATCCTGCAGATGGGAGCGGCGGTGCATACCGTCGCACGACACGCTCTACAACAAATGGCGTCTCAAATCATACACAAGATCAGGCCTATCTTGACCAGCAAGTTCTTGATTCGCTGCTTGGACTAGCCTCTGGCAACTCAGATGGAGGCTTCATCGGCTCCCACCCGCCATGGCCGGCACCAGATGCCGCCGTATCCGGCACAACTCACCCCGGCCTGATGTCCGAGAGTTCCGACCACCTCTGGTCCGGGGACATGTCACAAGCGGAGCCCATCTCCCACGGCGAAAATTCGTCATGGTTTGGACACGACCTGTCTTACGACGACCCGGCACAAGAGTTAAGCAACCTTCAATGGCCACTCCCTGGACCAGTTACAAGGCCTTCGGACAACATCAACTGGTCCGCAGCAGTTGAAGAGCAAGAGCTCAGGGGACGCCGCGGCCTCCCACGTAGGCGAAGTCGGTACCGATACATGCAATCTGAACAAAGGGCTGTACCAATCCCGATACCAGCCTCTCCTACAGCCCAGCAAGACTCAGATCCGTTGCAACGATGGAAGGATTCACCGCCTCAAGATGAGCCTGCTTCGATGGCAGCTATCTTTGATGCGCTCAGAACAAATCAGGTTGATTCGCAAGATGGACATAGTCGATCTCAGCCAGCGTACTCCCGGGCTAATTCTGGTACAAGCGCTGACAGTGGCGGGAGCAGCTCTTCGATGCAGTCGGCCAATTCTGCATGGTCTGGTATATCAGAGGCGTCAAGAGGAAGACGAGCTGGATTCGGCCCCTTGAATCGAACCCGCCAAGGCCGCGTTGGGAAGAAGCGTGAGAGCATCACGACGAAGGACAGCCGCCCGTTCAAGTGTACGTTTTGTTGCGATAACTTCAAGACGAAGTATGACTGGGCTCGGCATGAGAAATCTCGACATCTGAATCTGGAGTCCTGGATGTGTGCTCCCCGTGGAGGCTCTGTTATGTCGGCAGTGACGGGGCGGCCCCATTGCGCATACTGCAGCGCCATAGACCCGACAGAAGAACATCTCGATATGCACAACCATAGCGCCTGCCACGACCGACCAGTCGAAGCACGCTCCTTTGGACGAAAGGATCACCTTGTTCAACACTTACGCGTTATGCACAAGCTGGAGAAGCTACCCCGATTCGACGATTGGAAGGTTCAGTCCATGGAGATCACCTCTCGGTGTGGATTCTGTGGTATGGCGCTAATGACGTGGAACAAGAGAACCGACCATCTTGCGACACATTTCCGAAAAGGCTTGACAATGAAGGACTGGAAAGGAGAGCATGGTTTCACACCCGCGGTTGCAGAGCAGGTAGTTCATGCTCTGCCACCTTACCTCATCGGATCAGAGTCCATGAGCGTGGTACCGTTCTCAGCAACCAAACAAGGCACAAAAGATCACTTTGCTCAAATATCCTCTCGGACACATGGATTTAAAGACACTGCGGAGGAATTGTCTACAGAGCTCAGGGAACCCGACCCACTCCCCTCGCCATCGGTTTTGACCTCGAGAGCCGCGACTTCCAAAGCGTTTACCGAGATATTGGAGCGACGCCTGAAGCACTTCGCGGACGAATATATGGCGCAGGGGATTAACCCTACAGACGATATGCTCAGGCAGGAGTCAAGACGGGTCATTTATGACAGTGACGACGAGTGGAACCAGACCGTTGCAGATAACTCTGAATGGCTGGCGCAGTTTCGAACCCGCCACGGTCTAGAAATCAAGGGTGACCAAGATAAGACTATAGAGAAAACATGATCCCAACCCTGAGGGCATCTTTCTGTGCTTGCTCTTGGTGCCTTTGGTAACGCTCTACCTTCTGATGTCTCTGTCGATGATCCGAATCGCTTCTAAGCACTGCTCATCATGGAATCGAGGGGCAGCCACTTGGATTGAGCATGGAGCTCCATCGCTCGCTTCCGGGTCGTCTTACAACGGTCAGCATCTCTGTTTGGCGCTAGGCAGTGTTTTAGGGCCTCTCAAACTCACAGTCTGCCTCAAATTCCGCCACAGCCTTCTCGGGCGAGGGGTCCTTCTCCTTAGATGCAAAGCCGTACGGGATGATACCAGCAGGATACTGTCCCAAGTCAGCGACCAAATTCCTTCATCAGTAGTCCATAAACCTACATCCAACACATTCCACATCAATGTGTAAACTGGGTTACCATACGTGTCGTGGGGCACAGAGGTACTGATGGCTCCTGGCCCGATAACGACATCAAGTCCATGTTCTCGCCACGTCTTTCGCCAGCTATCGGCATAGGCATCACGGAGACCGAGAAAATCGCTGAGCTGGTGTGCAACAGGCTTATCTGCGGAAACCGGAGGCATCGTCTTCGTGAAGGGATGCACCCCTCGCTTCACGGAAGGGACGAGAGGTTCCCCGATCTCGTTTGCGAGGACGTCTAAGCCATCTGAAGTCATGAAGAAGTACTGGAATCCCAATCTTCCGCCAAGCCCGGCGCTACAGTCAGGATCTTGCGGCAGCCTGATGACCTTGTGTCCCGCCTTCAGCAAAGCGGAGACTGCGTCCTCGAGGGCTCGACGAACGGGAGGGTGCATGGGATACTCCGGGTCTTCCGGAAGTACTCCAACTGTCAAACGTTTGTCGTTGTCAGATTTGGGAGCACTCCATGGTGCGGCGATTGCGGAGGCGTCATATCTCCATGGGTTCTGCGAGAGCACAGTTTCCATGAACAAGAACAGATCGTCGACTGAATTCGCCATGGGGCCCGCCACGGGCACCACACCAGGCAGGTGGACCTTTGGGAATGGGTAGTTTGACTGGTCCCCGAAAGGCGTCCGATCGGCGGTCGGTTTGAAGCCGTAGATGCCGCAGCACAGGGACGGGATTCTAATGGAGCCTGCGATATCGGTACCGACGCCGAGAACAGAGCCGCGGAATGATACGAGAGCACCCTCCCCGCCTGTTGAGCCGCCAGCTGTGAGGGAGGTCTTGTGCGGATTCAGGGTTCTGCCAAAGATGTTGTTCTCAGAGTCTGCGGTCTGTGTCATTGCCCCGTTAGTTAAATGAGTCGGGAAAGGTTTCCAGGGGATCGGGATTGCAGACCATCATCGTCTGTGGAACGTTCGTTTTGCAGAAAAATACAGCTCCCGAGTCCAGCAAAAGGTCAACCATCGCCGAATTTGTCGTTGGCGGAGGTCGCTTGAGAAACTCAACGTAGCCGACCGTGGCGTGATGGCCTTTTACTTTGAAGGAGTCCTGTCTCTTTTAGCTAGTTGACTCGACGTCTCTTACTGGTAGGCAGCTGACCTTCACGCTGATCGGGAGACCGTGCAGAGGACCGGTGGGCTTTCCTGTTTCCTTGAAAAGTTTATCGAGTTCTCTAGCTCTCGCGATACCCTCAGCAAAAAATATCTCGGTCAAGCAATTTATCTAATTCTCGTTAGTTTTCGAAGTATGAAGTTTGACGAGATCGCTTACAAGCTGTTGCGCCAGAGCCGCCCGCTTGCAGAATGCTACTGTGACTTCCTCAGACGTGAGCTTTCCATCGTGAATCTTGGCTAAGAGCTCCTTTGCACTGTAAGACTCGGTGATTTCAAGTTCAATATCCGTAAACAGTCCCGACTTTCGTGCAACATCGAGAGCGTTCAACTGCCCCTCCTTGGGTGTTCCAGCACCTTGAAGCTCTCGAAGCTTCTGGTCTGACAGCACCCATTCTTGGGGTATCGAAGCTTGTTGCTTCTCTCTGTGACGAGAAGCTATGACTTCCCACTCCATGGCTGTAGGCATCGTGAAATGCTGGTGGTTACTGGTCGAGGAAAGAGAAGGGCAAGAGAAGGGGTGGCTTGATGCTGATGCAAGACTTCAGATGACAACTATGCAGGCAGCGGAACGATTCTCGGAACTGCACATCAGCCGCGCTCGCTTATCAGGAAGTCAGTGATCAACGAACTTGGGATCATCTTGATGTTATCAATAGCAAGCTCGGAAAAGTGGCGGCGCGTCTATTATCTCGATTGGGAAGGAGATGGCGCCGGAGCTTGGGGGAGCTGTGCCGGCCGAGTGCCGAGGCCGTAGTGAGGTGTGTGTCCCGCATCTCAAACCCCGGCAAATGGAGTCGGGAGAGAAGGTTCTCCTCTGTGATCTCGTCGGTCGTGTTAAAAACAATATTTAACGGGCGGCGTTTTCAGCCATCATCTGTCACCCCAATTAGCGCCAGAACTGCGTCAATCCCCGACTCGATCACCCATTTCTTCGCAACACAGGGATTATCCGGCAAGCACGTTACCGCAAACATGTGGTCAGGAAGAGACTCCGCTCACACTCCATCCCCGGGGAACGCGTTCACTCCGAGCGGGGTTGATGTGCCACCCATGCGCATGCCGCATCTGGACTTCATCTATCGGATCGTCTGCGATATGGATCCGTCTGTGTCCGAGATACGCAACGTGGCCAACACTGGTACCACGCGGCTTGTATTGCCCATTTTGAGCGGTTCGGTGAAAGGGCCCAGAATCGAAGGCAAGATAGTGGAGCGCAGCGGCGCAGACTGGGCGGAGCAGGTCAGCCCTGGGAAGGTCAGTGACTGATATCAGATACGCGTTATCGATCGCGGGTCTCATGATTTCATTAGGTGTTTTCGAGATTAAATGCCCGATACACACTCCAAACCAACGATGGAGTGTTTATCTTGGTCAACGCACGTGGTATCTATCGAAGCGGTCCGGGACAGACAGAGAAGTTGACCCCCACGGCGTCTCAGGACGACGTAGAGTACTTCACGCATATCAAGTTTGAGGCTCCTGGAGGCAGCCCTTATGACTGGATGAATGGAGTCTTTGCTATCGGTGTTATGACGATGTTTGAGGGGAAGCCAATCATTGATTGCTACCGGTTGACAAATTTTCCTGGCAAGCCAGCTGAGAAGCTCTAAGGAGAAATCAATGGATCTAAACCTTCATGTTTTGTTCATAACCCAAAGAATATAATACAGGCTACCAAGTTTAAGGACACCAATGCTATTGACAGTAGATACAACGAGACATATGGCTTGCAACAAGGAGGATGGAAGACAAGGGTCCTGCAGGCTGCGGGTGGATGTGCGGGTGTGTGCGGGTGCGAACCGCCCAAGCCCCCAAACATCTTCCTAACCCAACCAGGCAATAAAATTGCACACTAAATCTTCATGCGTTTCTCCACAAATCGCCAGTACCGGGGCGCCAGGGCCGTTCGAATCCGTTTGCCCCAGATAATCATCGGCACGTACAGGAGTCCAATGACCAAAGCAATCGCCCCGCTGAGGATGTACATGTTACTGAGACCCATGCTCGACATCCAAGGAACGAGAGCAGAGGGAACACCAACGCTGACGGCGTTGCGGATGAAGGCCACGCCCACAAAAGCCTCAGCAGTAAGCTGGGAAACAGGAGTCAGTATCTAGTACGGTTTGACGGTTACAGTGACTTTACCTCTCGGTAGGTGTCGATTAGCAACGTGAAGGTGATGTCTCCGTTGGCGCCCAGCCCAAAGGCGAAAAAGGCCCCGCCGATGCTGGGGTAGATCCAATGCATCCCCTATTCTTGTCAGTTTTCTGCCATTGTAATGACCCAGCTGAGACTGAGCTTACCCTGTCTGCTGTAACTCCGAACATGACGATTCCTCCGGCCATGGTGATCACCGGTAGGAAAAGAGGATAAAGTCGCATCTCAGGCTCAAAAAGACCACCGTTTCTCTTCGCTAGGCGAAGGACGGCCCAGTCAGCAAATGGCCCGCCGTAGAGACTGCCAAAGATGTTCCCCACGAACGGTCCAAGTGTCATATACCCCACAGCAGCAGTGTCAAAGTTGTAGGGAGGGGCAGAGAAGACCACTGATACAACAGACATGAACAACACCAACCAGCAAACGCCTGACGCGAACTGAAGGGCGGTGAAGAGGACATGAGGGAGCGTGATCACATGTAGGGGTAAAATGAAGACGCGCAGAAGGGATTCTGAAGTCGGGGTCACGAGACGCATACGTTCGCGATAGGTGTTCATGCGGATAGCCTGGTCAACGTTCGACTGTGTGTAGTTGAGTTCGAGTCCGCTTTTCTCTGTGCTTTTGATCTTGGTTAGACCGTTGTCAATATCCGTGGGCTCTGTTTCGATCTCTTGGCTCTGACCGACGGTAATCGGCACGTATTTTGTCTCTTCGTAGAGGAAGATGAACATGATGAAGAGGATCGTGAGAGCGATAGAAAGAGCGTAGTATGACCAACGCCATCCCTGAGAAACGGCTTGCACACCAGCAGCCAGCGGCGTGAGGAAACTACCCGCCATGACGGCAATGAAGTAAAGACCATTGGCAGATCCTCGTTGGTGTACGAAAAAGAGGTCGGCAATCTTGGGAACCAGTTAGCAAACACATGCCCCCTTTCCTGTCTTTTTATCTATGCAAGCGTACCGTCATCTGGACTGCGGTCTCGTTGATCGCCCCAGCCAAACCAGTTATAACTGCTGTGACTATCAACTCTGCGTATGAGTGCATCGACGATGTCCACCAAGCGGCAGCGGCCAGAATGGCCGTTGAGACCAAATATGTGAGTCGCCGGCCGTACTTGATGGTGAAGGGGATGAAGAAGATGCATCCGGTTGCGAGTCCTGCAAGCTGAGCTGACTGTGCGTTGCTAAGCTGGGCAATGCTCACGTCAAGGTCGACGGTCATTTGCTGCCAGAAGACGGTCTGGATCGATAGACTATTCGCGTGATTCATGTGTCAGCCTTTCCGCCTAGCAACTTCACCGTCGAAGTAGGACTCACTTGGTGAAAGCAGCGACCGTCACCCCCATGGCCAGGCCATAATTGAGATACTTGCGCCATCTGCTCCAGTTCTGATGCCAGACACACTCGTCAGCAAGCCACCTTCCCGAGAGTTCACGTAGGTCTGTACCAAGGGGTCGTTTGGATCCGAAGATGGGACGGGCGAAAGAATGAACGTGGATGAATCTGTGGCTTGTTCATCTGAGTTTGGGTCAACATGAAGCCGTTTCGGGCGGTGGGTATGTCTTACGGCTTATTAAGTGGACAGTTCCAGGGGGTAAAGGGGTGGACTGCACACCCAGTGATGAGGAGTTATCCATAGGAAGCTTTGGTCGGTAGTCAAGAGGTCAAAGAAACACGGTAGCGTAGGTAAATTGAGTGCTAGGATCCAGCCTAACTGTTGATGGTCGCTGGAGATCATCCAAAAGTTCAGGAAATTGAGGCAGACAGCCATTCGATATATCTTGGATTGGTATGACCCTGATGTTGTGTCGTTGCAACTACCGACGTTCTGTCCTCCTGTCAACCCAGGAGGACGTCCAGCGATAAGACATGCGTCCAGGTTAACCCTCTTTAGACGTGTTAGACTTTATTGGCGATCATCCGTAGCCTAGCCCCAGTCATCTGTCAAATGATAAGGGCGTACAGGCCTGCAGGGCCAGACGTGTAGCGACCCTACTGCATCTGATGCCAGGACTTGGCTGCATTCCCGCGTGTGTCTGCAGTCGCGTTTGGATAGCCGCCGCGTGAAAATCAACTTTGATGCCACACCCTTCACTAGCAATTCCCTGCAGGAACTTGTCATGACCCCGTTTCCAAGCAGCTTCAGCATGACGACCGGGAACTTTATTCGCTTTAGCCTGTCAGTCCCCGCATTTTGTAAAGCTGCAACAGCGTGCTCAGACCCCTGGTTGAGGCGTCTGAGCCATGCCCCTTAGGGCATATATATGCGCCTCGGTTCCTTCTGCCTCTTCGGAGTAGCTTATCTCCTAAAAAGAAACTTGCCCAACACGTCGACCAGACATTCCCCCTCCCGACGGACATCGGGACCTGCCAGCTCGCCGAACAAGATACACGACGCCCACTATCCGCAGGGCCTGTTTCCACTGTCCACTCACAGATCACTGTTCGGGCAAACATGGTTCGTTCCAGGGGAGGCTGCTCCAACTGCAAGCGGCGGAAGAGGAAATGTGACGAGACGCGTCCAGACTGTCGGGCCTGCCAGCGGCGCGGAATCCAGTGCGAAGGCTACAACACAACGCTCAAGTGGACCAACGGAATAGCCTCTCGTGGTCGCTTTGCTGGAGCCGCGATCCCTGACGTCTCTTTCTACAGTTCCAGCTCGGAGCCCAGCAAACTCCCACACTCAAATCATCTGCCGAGCACCGAGGATCCACATTTGCAGGTGGCCAGCGCCCCATCCACCTCCTCTTCTACCTCCCCTCCCGGAGCCGAAGGGATCACGCAGACCGGCTCCGCCTCCGAGTCTGGGGTTGTTTCTCCCTTGGCGCCGTCGCCGGGCGCAAACATTGACCCAAAACGGCAATTGTTCAATAAGTGTAAGCCGTCCTTCCCCAGTTGTCTAGATCCAAGATACGATCCACGGCTGACTTGTGTACCAAGTCCTGAATGCCGGTTTGCATCGCTTGTATACGACAGAAAGTTACATCTGGCTCCAGTCACACTTCCAGGCAATGGCAGAAAAGAGCCAGGCCTTTTTTGTCGTCTGCACCGCCATCCAAGCGTATATGGATGATGGCTTTTCGGTACTGGCGATGGAACATGTCGACCATGCCCTGCAAACATTCCGAGCGGAACTGGAAGGCCGGCATGGCTCTTTGGATGTCTCGACCATGTCGGCGGGCATCCTCGTTTGCACTCTATGCGTAAGTCCTTGCTAAGCTGCGTGATTTACCGCGATTCATGGTCGCGAACTAATTCTGGCTGCATAGTTACTTCAAGCCCGCCCCTTCACCATGTATCTGCAGCTCATGGCGGACCTTTATTATCTCGACACGAAGCTTGACGTCCTAGTGCCGTCTGTCGACCACGACTTCCCCACACGGCATTCCATCGAGGTGTTATCTATCATGGACCTACCAACATCAGTGATAGGAAGGATAAGTCCGAGCATGGGTGTTTGGCGCAACCTGCGGAAGCATCAAGACAAGTGGGAAGGGGGAAGACTCGGGGGCGTAGAGGTGGTCTCGGGGTTACCGAGGTCATTTCTGGACATTCTAGCTGACATCGAAGATAGTGAGAGACAAGACCTAGAGGCGCGGCTCTGGGCCTGGCCTGGCGAGATAGGCATGCATGCGCAATGCATTCTGTGGGACTGCTGGAGATATTCAGCGGTCCTGGATGTGAGGAGGCGAGGGAGGCGGGCAAAACGCGTCGCGGCGGACGCAACGCCGAAGGTATCACCGACATATGGCAAATCAACCGATTCAGCGCTATCTCCTTCGACGGAAGTTGTCATGTGCCGCCTTGTTGCGTCCATTTACTCTTTATTTCGAGCAGTTGAGATACCCGCAAATCACCACTTGCTGGTTCACAATGGCCTCATCTATCCGCTAGTTACGGCCAGCGTAGAAGTTCCCTTGTTAGCTGCGCACCCGGAGTGGAAGGAGGTCTTGGACGACGTGAGGGCATCATTCAACAAGAAGGATTCTTTCCATGTTCAGAAGATGATTGACGAAATCCTTGAAGCGGCCTGGAAGGAGGGCTCAGATAGCTTCGATGTTGAGAATGCGGCTCAGACTAGGGGAGTAGAGATTGCGGTCTTCTAAGACCGTATAATGATAATGAATAAAGCAACGAGGATACACGGCAGGCCTCTTTGAACCAACTTGAGTCTAACTTTGTGCGGGAAGCGCAAGAACCAGCTACCATATCCAACATTCATTCCAGTCGCAGCTCTTATCTACAGCACGACGCCCCCAAGTCCTTCCCGTTGACAGTGTCTGAATTTGTCTCGCCTGCGTACTTAGACGTCAAATTACGGTTCGAGGGTACATCGAGGGCTGGATTCGACGTAAAGAAGTCCACCGGGTTGATGTGCAGCTGAATGGTTTCGACGGGCCTGCCCACATATGGTTAGTGGTAAGTTTCCGACACCAAGTTGTTTGGGGCTTACATCACAGGCCAATCCTCAACACGTGGGTTGTGAGTGAGCCCAAATACGCTCCAAATGACGATATCATTCTGTAAGACATCATCGCATCGCGCAGCTGCATCTGACACTCCCTCTTCCTCAATCGTGCTTTGCAAGGTGTAGCGACCTCCAGCGTAAAGTTCGTCATCCTTGTACTTCGTCACCCAAAGATGATGATGAGCGAAAAGTGCTCTTTGAGCCTGGCGGCTCCGAGGATCCGCCAAAAGAAGCTGAGTAGGCGGAGGCACGATCTTATATCCAACTGGTTTTCCGCTGACTGGATTATGCTTGCTCAAATTCTGAATCTTGAACAATCGTGCATTGTGGGGAGCGGCATCAAGACCGACCGATGTTGTGATTGGCGTTTCCTCAACCTTGTACGCATTTCCGTTGGGATTTGTTCTGGTGTCAATCTGAAGTGGGAGCGATTCTTGCTGTACCAGCGTATTTTCATGGCCATCAATAGCCGGGTCGATCCGTACGCAAAAGATGTGCTGGTGATTCTGAGCAAGCACGCCAGGGGATACGATATTTCCCCACGGTACCGCTTTGCCAGCATCGATGTTGACTGCAGACAAGATGCCGGTCGCTCTTGTTTCAACTGTGATACCTCCAGCTTGGTCGAATTTGTACTGGAAAGAAAGGTCAACCGTCAGCTGCTACTCAAAACCAAGAAAACTTGCACTCACGTTGAAAACGTATTCGTAGTTGGCTACGGTCAAAATGAACTGAATGACCAATTCTCGCCGCCGGGTCACGACGGCTCTGTTTGTCCGCCAGTTTGTGTGCTTCCAGCCTATGCCGTTATCCTGCTCATGGAGGCAGATGACGTTAGGCGAGCTGTGAGCTGTACCGTCCGGGCGGTTCAGAACACCATCAAAATACTGTCCAATGTTAGCAGAGAACCACGCATTTGTCACGCAAGAGCTTACCTTGATGACCCCAAGACAGTCGCATCCAAGCTCGAGATTATTCGCACAGTGGCCAATACCCCCGTCGCCAAAGTCGAAGGCTTGCTTGCGATGGAATGGATTGCGAGGATCAGCGTAGGGAACCGTCATATCGCTGATGGATAGTCGGTACAGCACACTGCGTCCATCATAAAGAACATCATGAATGACGGCGCCCTCTCTGGGGTTGAAGCTGACGCGCATCCTCCATTTCTGCCACTCCACCAGACTCTCGTCTTTGACACTAAAGCTAGGTCCGTTGGGCTGAAGAACATTGAGCTCTTGAAGATCATCTCGCATCTTTGTTTCAAGAAGTTCCGGCACGTACTCGGAAGGCTGGCAGTGGTCAATAATACCCTTTCCCCTGGGTTGCGCAACGCAAGGGTCATCCACGCCTCCAGTGGCCAGTTCGTCAACCCGGACAACCTCTTGCTTGATCCAATCAACCACAGGAATGAGTGGAAGCGGATAGCTGTAGAAGTTGGCATCCGGGTTGTTCTTCCATTTGTCAATGGCAAAGACAAGCGCCTGGAAATATCGGCGATTCTCGTCATGAATGTCGAGACCGCCATAGGGCCAAGGTTCGATGACCGCTTCGAACCCCTCGGGAAGTGAAAGGGCCGCAATCTTGGACTGCAGAATTTCAGACGCATTGCAGATTCTGACAGTCTCTTGAAGTTCATGCCTATATTGCAAGCGGGTTAGTAAGGTAAGTTGCCTAAGGGATTGAATACGTCATTAGGTCTTCACATGACGGGACATACAATGTGAAGCTCGGGTGAACGTCGGTTTTGACAGTTTTCTCCCATACAGACTCAAGTTTCTCCAGGTCGACGATGGCTTCGATTGATTGAGGCTCCTCTTGGTTGGCTACCACAACATAGTGCACTGAGGCCAGACGCGGAGGCCTTGGTGTCTCGGGTGTCAGCCTTCCAGCATGTTCAACGTCAAGAAACTTGACAAGATCTGCCTTGTCAGGCTCTCGAAGATATATAACCCGGAAGTGAAGAATCGTGTCAGGATGCAAGGCGCGAATGACATTTGCTGCGGAGGCGGTCTCCTCAATGCTGAGGGGGGAGAGTGGATGCGCGTAAGATAGTTTCGATGTCATTATTCAAGAGGAAAATTCGAAAGCTTTTGACTGAAAGTTGGAAGAATAGAACCATAAAGGTCATTGAAGAAGTTTTCATTTATACTTTCCCGAATACCTAACTTCATCTTCACTTCACATGATGTTCAGATAGATGCCATCCTAGCGAGCGTCAAGTACAGACTGCTAGCCTTTGCCTGAATAGGGCAGGTCGACCCGCCAATCACATCGGGGCATTTGCACCATGGACTGCCAGGACAGGGGGAAAGCCGGCAATCAAGATCGGGGCTGCATGATTGTAGGATGGCGTTCACACCGGTATTTTGGACTATCAAAGCACAAGCTTGGTCGGGGCCCGCGGGCACGGGGAAGAATCCTTCCAAGTGGGTTTATCGATACTAGATCTCCGCCGTCAGATACATGCAGCTTGAGGTAAAAGATGAAGACCGAATCCCTTACGGATAATAGAATTGAAATGCTTGACGACATGATGACTAAGTGCGAGACAGTGGGTCTCGTCCTCTAATACTTCGAAGCATTAAGCCTGCTAGTGTGCGGCACCCAGCTGGGTTGAGAATTTGGACGAAACCTGCCACGTTGAGCAACGACAGTACTGGAACAGACACAGGACGCGACGCGTGACCATTATCCGAAATGGCGTCTTCCAGTCCACCACTAGAATCCTCCGCGGCCCGAGAGCGCGGGAACGGCTTTTATCGCAAAGGTCAATTCGCTGAAGGTTTGTGATTCAAAGTCCACTGTGTCGACGCCGGTACTGAAGATCTTTCTTAGCAGAGAAAGCGTACGGGGAGGCTGCGGAAAGCGCCATTAAGAATCTTGGGGTTGATACCTCAAGTCAGAGTTTGAAAGCTTCCCTCGAGGATCTCAAAGGTCTGAGGGCCTCTGTACAAGATGGCGACAAGCTGCGTACGCAGACTTGTGACCGCGTGGCAAGATACAAAGCCTCTCTGTACGTTCTATCAATCCATGGATGTTTTCAAAATTCCGCTTATTTACACTCATTGTCCAGACAAGACATTCCTGAGTACTACGCCGTCGGCCATGATTTCGCAGAGCCTTTGCTCCAGCTTGATGAGCCACTCTGGGAACTTCTTGGACCAAAAGACACGCTGTCATTCCTCCTTTGTGGCAGCGGTGATGCTCGTCATCTATTCATATCGATAGCCACTCTCTTTTTCCAGGACATGATGAATCAGCGGAAAGGGAAGAATAAAGCCTTTACGCAAGCATACTTCACCATCATCGACATCAACGCCGCTGCTTTGGCAAGGACTCTACTCATTTTCCATATGGGTTTCCGATACGCTGCCATGAAAACCCAGAAGATGCCGCGTATTGAGGATGCCCTCATAGTCATGTCTTACATGTTCTCTTCGGCATTCATGCCATCATTCGCTGCCGAGAAGATGCTTGAGCACATTCGAACAGTCATTGATGAGCTGGAGGAGCAAGGCGACGGAGTCGGGTCTGACTTCATGGGCATGTTTTACCTTCCAAGGGAGACACGGATACAAGTTGTCCGCAAGCTCAAACAATGGGCTGAGCCTCTAGGGGAAAAGTACGCTACGAAAAGGCTTCGTCCTCTCATGATGGAAAATCTTGAGATAGAGAAGTTTCGGAGGAGCATGATGTTGAACTTCGATGCTGCAAAAGTTCCGTACGAGAACAGAAGTGACCAAGAGTTCAATGAGTTAGGTGTCGTCTTTGGCAACCAAGTTTTCATCAAAAGACGAGAGCCGGAACTGCTGCCACTGCTGGACGCTTTCCGATCCGGGAGGCAAAGTTCCAAGGCGGAGCTCCTGAAGCACATCGACACTCACTGGGTTACGAACCCTACAGTCCTTGACATGGATTACCAGCCCCGGCGAGAGCAAGAAATCAGAGCCTCGCAAGGTCTATCGGAAGTGCCTCCGGGCTTTGACTGGAATCCTGCGGAGATGATCAAAAGCTTGCGCAGTATCTTGAGCACTGAAAAGGAAGAAGACGTTCTCAAAATTGTGAGCGAATTTTTTGAGCATTTCTCACTTGCCATGATGACCCTTCATAGCCGCATCAAAATTGAGGTGATTGCCGGAGAGATGGCGGACGTATTGGACCGCATTAGGCACGGCAACTTGAAGCATCGCTTGCAGCGACCCAACGATGTTGAAGCGATTGACCCTACCCAGTTTCCCCGGGAGTACGACCGCATTCACATGAGCAATATACCGTAAGTCAAATAATGTATTTCATACAGCCAATCATCACATCTCACAGAGGTTGCTGAACTTGAACTATCTAGCGACTATATTGGCGGGCCTTTGGCTGCTTTTCTCACCGGCGGGCCTCTTCTCCGCCAGGATCGACCTTCCAACCTAAGGTTCAACAACCTCCTCAACCCTCCCATGTTCAAAAGTCACGATCAGTTCCTCGCGTAGTATATTCTCATGCACGATGCTAAGGAAGTTGAGGGCAATTTTGGTGTCACCCGGGAAAAGAATCCTAACCCTCCTGAGGTGGATGAAGCCGCCTTACTGCAGATGTTTGGGGGCAACAAATTCGCAATTGAGGATTACTTCATCTGGGCCAAGTCCAGCACTAAGACCACTCTCAGCAAGCGATTGATGTCACGATCTGCCCTGGAGCGCTGGTTATATCTTCACTTGCTCAAGATTTGTCTTCCCTACCCTCGGCCGAAGTTGTCGGATCGTCCAGTTCACGCCCCTTTGAACTTGACGACGTTCCTGAGGATAGTCGGTCATATGCACGACGTCGGTTACCCGGCGCACTGGCTATCGGGCATGCTATCCTCTGTATGCGAAGGAAGCATTAGTACAACCGCGCGGGCCCCTCGGGAACTTGTTGTCAGCCCTGAAAATTTGAGCACGTCCTACCCACAGCGCAAGATCTGTCTGAATCCCTGGAGAGCTGAGTTCACGACTTTACTCAGTCTTTGGATTTGTTTATTTCCTTTCGGTATCATCGCTCCGGAAAGTGCCTTGGTTCCTGCTGAAAAGGTCATTGAATGCACTGTAGCGTTTCCTGGATTCTTCGAGGCTCAGGGTCGGGTAATGCACTTCGTCCTCGCGATCTTCAACACAACTGAAGTCGATCCGCGAAACTTTGATCTCCGGGAGCTCCTCTCGGACGACGAAGAAGGCAACTCATCGGACTCGGCACGCAAGTTCAGGGAGAATTCTATTCACATTGTGACGGCATTCAGATTCTCGACAGCTACACGCACTGCCACGTTCTGGATGCGCCAAGATGTACTTGATGAGTTTACGAGCACAGATTCTTGGCAAGTTTGCATCTGCCGTACGGACAGCTGGGAAGAAGTCAGTAGTCGGCTGTCTGCATGTGAGAGCATGAGCCGTATAGGCACCTGGGAGCGCGAGTAGTGTGGTTTATTGACCTAGCTAGTCCAGTCCAAGCATTAAATTCCTTTTACTCTACTCATTGCTGTGCGGAAACAATGGTTAGACATTTTTCACAGAATCTGAGGTCGACGCCAGTGCCAGGCGGTCCACACTGCAATCTGCCGGACCGACCCATCGCGAGCCCCAACCCCAAAGTGGGACAACCACGCATCCACATCGTGAGGCGAAATGAGCTTCTGGAAGCTAAGTATCGTTATAAGCAATTAGAAGCCTCATTGGCTAAGTGGTATAGCGTCTCACTAGTAATGAGAAGATCGCCTGTTCGATTCAGGCATGAGGCAAGCTTGTTTCTTTTTTGCATTCATCATAAACGTATGAGCTGAGAACCATTCTCCTGACCAAGATCCTCTAATCCGACGGCACGAAGCTGAGAATCTCCCGAACAACAACTCTGGGGCCTTTTTGATCCATTAACCCTAACGCGATATACTTCCCTAGCGGTGGTGAGACTGCAACTCTAGCCACCATCTCCTCCGGAAACTTCATGCATCCTACCTCGCTCATGCTCCGGGCTCGCCATAGCGTGACTCCTCCTCGGCTGTCGATTGTCGCGATGGTTGCTCCAGACGCAGAGTACGAAGCCGCGGAGGTGGGCACGGAGTGATAGTATTGACGGCGCCAGCATTGGGCGTTGTCCCGCCAAAGATAGATGTAATCCGAGTCACAATGGGCATAATCGGCCCCGTCCGGCGAGACAGCAGTGACAGGCCCAAAGACCGGGTACTTGATCATCTCTTCTCCTCGAGTATAGCCCGTCCCGGTGATGGCGGGTTCCAGCGGTATGATATGCACAGCTCTGTCGAGTGCCAGCACAATATTCTTATCGTCCGTGGTGAAAGCCATAGATCGGACGGTGAAGTTGCCTGTCCGCCAAGTACCAGCTGTTGGCAAAGCAGATCCCTTCAGTCTCCAAATAACGAAGTTGCCGGTATGTGCAGTTGCCACACAATGCCCGTCATGTGAGTACAAGACAAAGCAGTCACCGGCTGGCATCTTGCCAAATGGCCCCCTCTCTTCGAGCAGCTTCAACTTCTTCGCATCGAATCGACTGAGGCGACCACTATCCTCCAGAACCATGATGAATTTATCGTCGGGAGATATTGCTGCGCTCGCAAATGTTCGATCCGAAGCTTCGTAGCTTTTGATTACGCTTCCGCTGTTGGACTCGATCAAGTACAGTTTCTCGGGAGAAACTACGAGAAGACGCTCTCCGTCACGGGAGAAAGTAACCGACGGCGCTTCCAGTCCACGGCAGCGGATTTGACTGGATATTCGTGAGTAGGACGTTGAGTAGTGATTTATCATGCGAGACCAAATGTGGTCGAGGGACTGTTCGGCATCGGGACGGAGCTTCGGATGAGAGCACATGAGGTCTTGAACTAGGGAGACACATGGGGACGATACCCCTTGGCCTTGGAGCCTCTCGTTGGGGAATGATCGACCATCATTGGAGTATTCGCGAACTGCTTCGAGGTCCTCGCCGAAAGAGTGTGCGCATGTTAGCATGAAGTGGAGTGTTTCCCCGGCCGCCCACATGTCACCCTTTTGAGCTGCGATGTCGGGCGCAAGATCATCAGTTATACCAGAAAGACCGAGGATCTCGGGCGCCATAAAGCCTATTGTGTCGCCGGCCGCCAAGGACATGCTGATTGTACGTTTGGGTCGCTTGCTAATTCCAAAGTCGCCAATCTTTATCCACCACTCGTTCCCAGGAGGTTGAGTTCGGATGAGAAGATTCTATAACTAGTCAACTTACTGATTACGAGGAAAAGACTGTGTCAGGCTTACCGATGGTTTCAGCCCGCGATGCGCCAGATTATGTTGATGTATATATGCTAGCCCGCGGAACACCTGTCGAATGACGAGCCTCGCCTGGGCTTCCGGTATGGGCCCTTGATCCATTAGATGCGAATGCAGATTTCCATGCGGAAGGAACTCCATGGCCACAAACACCTTGGACGGCGTCTGGTACCAACCCAGTGTCTTTACAAAGTATGCCACGTACTGAATTATAGGCGGTCAGCTTTGCTACAATAGACATGGAATAGTGATTACCTGGGGCTGAGAAAGGATGGTGAGTCCCTTCAGCTCATTCATGATGTCCACGTCAATGTCCTTCTTGGTCCTAGGTCGCGGGATTTCCTTGACTGCTCTCAGTTGGCCGAAGGACGGTCCCACAATGCACTTCTCTCGGAAAACCAAGCCAACACCGCCGCTTCCCAGATACGATTCACTCTTCCAGTGCTCTTCCTTCCCCGGTCCATTGTCGGCGTCAGCATGGATAACGGTCTCGTCAGGCCCGATCCTCACGGCTAGCTCGGCACTCTGGACGAGCTGCACAGTGTCGTCGTCGATCATCGCGTTCATATTGTCGTTGCGCGCTGAGGCTGTCGAGCGATACAGATAGGAACATCAAGGCGCCTTTCAAGACGGAGACATTGAACACATGATGCCGCCGTTTGTGGTTCCAGCCGCTTGGGAGACGTGTGAAGGAAAGGGATCGAAGAGAGCGAGGAGCGCGTGAGAAAGTCGGGCATTAGAGTTCATGACGTGTGGCAGTGGGAATGAGAGTTCTGCGGAATCGCACTGTCCATAAACGTAGCGACATGAAACTGCGGTGTTGTGAGGATATCAGGCGACAGTGTGCATTCGCCTTGGTGCTCGGACAGACACATTCGCAAGGATCTTTCAGTTGAAGCCTCAACAACGAGAAGGCAGTTGTTGCAAGTTTGTCATCATTCGCGAGCTTGTTTTCCCCTCTGAAACTTTTCTATTTTTGTAGATCGGAACTCATGATCATCGGTAGCACACCCTTTCGGCGACGAGATCTGGTGTTGGTGGTGATGGGCCTCATAACGCTGTTGTTATCTTCTTATCCGGAACGGATTGGAAATCAAGGCGGTAAAATGGAAATCGCCCGATATACCGCTGTACTCAGTGAGAAAACAACAAGTAGAGTACATTGGCAGACCACAAGGTGGCAGCTACATGGATCGTGAACCGTTGCGTCGCTGCCTGCTGCCACCGGTGATGTCTGCGGCGCAGCACGTGGACCCGACCAAACCAACAAAAACATACCACGCGCTGTTTTGTTTTTCATGACGGCGAGGTCTCCTTTTCTCCTTCTCTCTCTCTCACACACACTTCCTCAGATCCTTGGTATTCAGCCGGTCGCCGTCAGTCTATTTTCCATAATGTCAAACTTGCACCCATTCCCAAATGAGATCCATCGCCTCATCTTCTCATGGTTACCTAAGCGAGATCTCTTGACGTGCTGTCAGCTCAACAAGAAAATCGGAAACATCGCGACAGCCCTCGCATTTCGCCATGTTGCACTCAAGGCGTGCCGCGATTGCACAGTGTTTGCGAAAATTGCTAGATCGACACATCTGCGTACGATGGTCCGAGAGCTCACTCTTGACTCCTGGGTTGGCCCGTCGTTCAAATACAACACCAACAAAGAATACCCGATGCCACAAGAGTTTCTTGCCGCCCTATCATTTGTCGGAATGCTTGCAAATGTCAAGACGGTCAATATCCGTTTTAACGAAAATGTCGGCAATGGCGACTCATCTTTCCGTGGAATTGAAGAGACTTGCGACTTTCGTTTTTGGGTTCTTGACACTGTCATGCGGTGCCTCGCAGGCACGTGGGATGCGAACCGTCAAGAACGTAGGATGAACAGGGTGCACTCAAGGATGTACGAAGACCAATCATCTGAATGGCAGACATCTCTAGGTCTTAAGTTAAGCGACGAAGATGAGCAGCTCCTTCAGCCGATTCACGTTAACACGATCACGGTGTCTAACCTCCAAGACTTTAATGACAAACTACTGACGGAGTCTGCTGCATTCAAGTCAGTCATTTCGTCCCCAGACCTACGGGACCTGAAACTGTTCATCGCCCACGAGGATGAAGAAGCCTCCCCAGAGAACAACATTTACTTTCCTGAGAGATACGACATTGACTGCCTTCCACGCACGTGGCTTTCCCCGGCATTATCAAAACATCTCAGGACTCTTTCTCTCTACTGCAAGGATTATTGGGGCTGGTGCCCTCGGCTAGACCTTCGAGCCGTGAACCCCGGGGTTGGGCCTGATTCTGGATTTCCTGCTCTGAGGGTCCTCGCACTCGGAAACTACGTTCTCAGCCACGAATGGCAGATCGATTGGATCGCTTCTCTTGGCCGACAGAATGATAGCGGAGGACTTGAGGAGCTATATCTCGATGACTGCATCATACTGTTTCAAGCTGATATTGCTGCACCACTCGAGACAGGTACGACAGTCATTGGCACAGACAGCGATGGCAACTCGATGGAGATTCCCAACGACAACTATCCAAGCAAGGAATGGTTTGTAAATAAGGGCGCGGGAGACTGGAACGATATTACTGTTCAATTCGACGTTCGATGGCATGCTGTGTTCTCACGTTGGAAGGACACCATGCAAGGCCTGAAGATTCTCAAAGTGGGTTCAGGTTCATGGAACGGAGAGCATAACGACGCCATTTACAATGCGGAATTTTGGCACCAGAACACGAACAATAACGCGAACGAAGTGGATGCTGCCTTGCCGAAGTACAGGAGGGAGCGTTCCAAGTTCAGACAAGAACTTCAAGACCAGGTCTTTCTGAACTTCGCCTCTCCAGGACCGCACCAGAAGGTTGTTGGGACTCGTGAGCCACAAGTGAGGTATAAAAACGGTGTTGGACTTGATCAAGTAGGACAGAAATTCCTTCGATACTACAAGTATGACATGGGAATGGGCCCGACTCAGTGGTCGGAAGAAGACGAGGAGGGAGAGCAGCAGGAGGATGGAGGGCTTTGGGACATGGGAACAACTGAACAGGATTGGAATGCACTGCTGGAACTCCTTAACACTGTCGAAGCGAGGCGTCTCGGACTGCCTCTTCAAGAGTTGCACGGACGAGATTTGCAGTCCGCACTCAGAGAGAACGAAAGACTTCTCGTGCTGTAGTATTCTTCAGTAGCTTTCTCAGTCGAAATTAACCCCACCCTAAGAAACAAAAATCACAATGTGCTCCACTTCTCAGGGAATTGGTCTTCACGATGCGTCTTGCGATTGGCGCCACCAACTAGAGTCCCGCTACCTCGTGCTGTTTCCAATCAGCCACGATTCCAGTCGCCCAGATCGTCTAGTTGGTTAGGATGATACGTTGTGGTCTCCGTCACTCAGCGATACCGTGTTGACGGCGGTTCGAATCCGCCTCTGGGCAGCTCAAGTACGCTCATGGTCTGGCATTTCTTTTTTTCTTTTCTTTTTCCGCGCCCCGCATCACATATCTCACGCTTAAGAGATTAACGTTTTACTCTGAGATAAGAGTCAACCACCAGTCTTCCACCTTTTAAGCCTAGCTACATCTAATTTATAGAGGTTTACGCCACACTATAAAAATTCTATTTATATTTTAATAGATACCTATTATATATTATAATACTATTTATAATAACTAAGAAAGCTTTAATCTAAGTTTATAAGAATATTATCAATAACCTTAATAACCTATAGATAACTTACTATATAAGATTATATAAAAAAAAGAATATAAGTTTATTTTTCCTCTACTTATTAACTATCTCTAATAAGATTAACTTATTATGTTTAAACCTATGTTAACTAAAATACTAATTATAAGAATAACTAATAACTAAATAGGAGTAAAATATTTAAATAGTAAAAGAAAATAAATATAAACTTAAATAGTTTATTAATAATACTTTCTTTAATATTATAACTAAAAATAATTATAAAAACTATTATAAATACTTTATTTATATCTTATAAGTTATTATATATCTTTCATATCTATAAAATAATAAATTAGATATAAAGTATATGTATTATAGTTTTAGTAGATATATTAATAAATAAGAACTTTGTAAAAACTTAACAATAAAAAGTTTAAAAAAGATATTAATAAATTAGAGGAAATTTTATAATATAAGAACTATATAAATAAAATAAGTATAATAATAGCTATAGTCCTTCTTAACTACTAAAAGCGGGAAGAGAGAAGCGAAGAAGGAAAGGGGGTAGCTATAAAGGTAGCCTACGTACTAGCAGAGTTTCTAAAAAGTACACTTTAATACACTATGTTACTTCACAGTGAATGTCAACCACTAGTCTATCTTCCAAACGATGGGAGGTTAGACAAGATCATTTCATCGCCTTGTTATCTGACGAAACTTCCCTGCAGGGTCAACATGATATCAATAATGGGCTGATTTGTTTTTCCATCTTGAATCATTTGTAAGAAAGCGGTGACTGAGTAATTGCAACATTCAATTCATACGGAGCGCAGGGGGTAAAGCCAATGCAACTTGCTCCTGGAGTACGAATTCGGGTGTTCGACTCTGCGACGGGTTGAAGTGTCGGAAATGTAAATCCGTTTCCTAATTGAAGATGGTGGCAATGAGTAGCGGCCACTTGACAATTACGGAAAGTCGTTGTAACGTTTAACTACGCCCTGGCGGAAGCAAGCGGTGTTACTTGTCTGCGAGACACCGCTAGCATTCAAGCCCTACTTCAAATCCAGGATTTGCGTTTACTATCGCAAGTGCCCAGGCAGCAGCACTGCCCAAATGTCAGCACTTGACGATCCATTCATGTTGCTCTCGTTGAATCGCAAAAAACAGCCTGATTATCAACTTTTGAGCATGCATGTGGGATGAATTTGACCCATCTACGCCGCTTCCTTCTCGTGTTCGTCGACAAGCCTCTCACCAGTCTCAGAAGGGAGGAGCAATACCTGGCCTTAACGGATCCTCCTGTCTGATTGCATCTTAGTGTTGTCTAGTTCATGCATGCAGCTTGCAGGTCCCGTCAATTTCCTCGCTGATCAGGGCAGCTTGCTTCATAGCGTGTGGCGATACATAGCGAGCCCAGGTGCCGAGCAACTCAAGGGAGAAAATGCAGGTCCAGTCCGTCGCGTTCAGCCGCCCATCGGTGAATCCCACGGGTCACCGCTACCCCGCGATTCCGACTGGGCGCTCCTCGGGCACCGGCAGCACCCAGAGGAAAGCATCGGCTCGGCTCAGCCGGTCGCTAAACATATCATTCTAGAAGAAACGCTAGGAAGAATCAATCGAAATACAGGCAGATCAGCGGAGGCGGCACAGTAAGGCGACGATGGTCGGAGGGATCGGGGCCCCGGAAGAAGATTAGTACGTGGAGTCGTGTTGTTATGGTTAATTGGCCCCGGCAGTTAGCGCTCGTATTAATCTCGGGGTCTCATCACGGTACGTCATGCGCCTGGAGTTGATGTCCACCTGCCCCAGAAATTGAATGCATGCGACCTTGAATACGAGAATCAGTCCTGGGTTGTCAGTTGTGTTCTCCTAGCATCACTAGCCACCATTCAACAAAACGGGCTTTGGTGGCTGGATAACCTGGCTTCTAGGCGATGCGCTGGACCCGGTTGAGCCACTTTCGCTGTCAGAATGAACTCAATACGTAATTAAGCGAGGTTCCTGGACACCCGGAGTAACTTCCAAGTTCCTGATCGCAAAGTCGCCTACCCTCAAGGTCATGTCACTTTGGCATTGTTGTCATAATGGAATGACGGCACGAAGGAAGCGGTGACTGGGTGGCTAAGCGGCCGAGTGCTCCACGGTTTCTCGGTTCCCAGAATGCGACCCGGAACACGATGGCAACGTCACTTTACGAATCGTTCGAGTCTCTCGGCAGAGCGTTCACGTTGTCAGGCACCTTCACGTGCAGTCCTCCAAAGGGCACACCCCTTGACATCCAGAGCAATACTTAAAGACCAGAGATTCCTCCCCAGAAGCAAAAATTTGGATCATCACTCCAACAGGACAATCACTACCACCTCAATTACCAATCCACAACCTTGATACTACTTTTACTCAACACTCTACAACCCCCAACCTCCAAAATGCAGATCACCAACATCTTCCTCTCTGCCCTGGCTGCTGCCGCCGTCTCCGCTTCCCCCGTTGAGAAGCGTGACTCCAAGTCCATGATGGCCGCCGTTCCCGAGTGGACCATTGAGAAGTTCACTCGCTCCTGCAACGCCGAGGACACCTCTTGCAACTACAGCTTCTCCATCAACACCCACACGGCGGACGCCACTGCCTGCGCCTTCACCACCACCGGTTCTCCCGCCAGCAGAGCTGCCTCCAACGCCAAGTGCGGCGCCTACACCGTTACCTCTGGCTGGAGCGGCCAATTCGGCCCCGATGCCGGTTTCACCACCTTCTCGATCACCGACCAGAAGCTCATCGTCTGGCCCGCCTACACCGACAAGCAGCTTGTCAACGGCCAGGCTGTCAACCCCGACCAGAGCTACGCTCCCCAGAACCTCCCTTAAATGGGTGAACTTGCTATGGTGGAGAAGGATCAGAGGAGGAAAAATACCATCTCGACAAGAGATTGAAAGTCATGAGATGATGCAAAGTACATATTAGTATAATGTAATGACAGAATGCACAAGAAGTTCTAAGATATCGACCTGGCCTTGTGATGTCCCGATGCAGACGTTTTGCTGTTCCAATAAGGGACCTCCTCCATCAGATCAATCGTCCGAAATGTTAATCAAGCCTTGTCATCTTACAGACGGTCCCAGGGGAAACGCAGATAAGGTTTTTCAGCTGATGTCAACTTGAAACTCGTCAATCTTGTTTTGCGGGGACAGCTCCCGCTCCAGTCTTCATCCCCGACGTCCGCGGCTGGTCGAGAGTTCACAACGTTCCTCTTCTACCTTTTAAGCCCAGCCACGCCCTGTCTGTGAAGGTTTATGCCGGGCACACTATGCAAAGTTCTGCAATTCCTCCCATGTATTAAACGGTCCGCCGGGTCGCAACAATTACAGAGAGACTTGCAGCCATCATTCTGTCATTGAATATGTACACTAGGTTGGAGTGCCACGTGAAAGAAGTTGTACTATTTCTTCAATCACAACATAGGAGGCTACCCTTATTGGACCACCGTTATTCGGAAACCTCACAAGGTCTACATGTAGGCTAAGGCGAAAGTCTACCATAGTATCGCTATGCTATTCGTACCAAGGATGTAATAACTAGTCTGTCCAATGGGTTTGCGCCTGGTCAGAAAACAGAAACTCCTATACAAAAGTGCAAACTTGCTTAAGGCATAAGTCGGTCTAATGAAGTTGGCAAAGTTCGATCTGGTGAATTTGGGGAGTCTAACAACTCAATGCGGTTGTGAAAAACAGTCCACATAGAATACAAGGCCGTCAAAATGTAAAGGAATGTGGTTGTATTATGTGTAGCCAAAACGCCGTGAAAATGAATCCCTAAAAGACGCTAAAATGCTGATCTAACCCTCTGATACAATGCAATCTATACCATCATCTAACAAACTACCGTCTGTACCACAACTCCTGGATCATTTATAGTATGCTTAGTTGGAAGGGCAGTAACCAATGGTGCAGGCGTCAGCCTTGCAGCATCCACGGAAGCCATTGCTGCAAGATTGGAAGAAGCCAGTTCCAGGGGCACACACAGTCGGGTCGGTCTTCTTGGGCTCAGCTTGCCACTTGTGGTTAGCCTCAGGCGTAGGAGTAGGCGAAGTCTTGGGAGCAATGGTAACGGTCTCGAAGCTCTTGACGTCCGGGCAGTAGCCAATGGTGCACGCATCCTGCTTGCAGCATCCGCGGAAGCCGTTGTTGCAGGACTGGAAGAAGCCAGTGCCGGGAGCACAAACAGTTGGGTCCTGGCGTTTCTCTGTGCTGGAAGGGCAATATCCAAGAGTGCAAGCATCAGACTTGCAGCATCCACGGAAGCCATTCGAGCAAGATTGGAAGAACCCTGTGCCGGGAGCGCATACAGTCGGATCGTCACGCTTGACAACGGTGGAAGGGACATCGGGGCAGTAACCAAGAGTGCAGGCATCGCCCTTGCAGCAGCCCCGGAAGCCGTTGGCACAGGATTGGAAGAAGCCGGTGTTAGGAGGGCAGACAGTCTCATCGCGCTTTTCAGAGGCAGGGGGGCAGTAGCCTAAAGTGCAGGCGTCCTCCTTACAACAGCCTCTGAAGCCGTTTGAGCAAGACTGAAAGAAACCAGTGCCGGGCTTGCAAACAGTCGGATCGGAGACGGTCTCGGGCTGCCAGTGAGCCTTGTGTTCGGGAACGGGGGTCGCCGTAACAATGGCAGTCTTGGATGAGGTGACGGTCACATCGGGGCAGTACCCAATGGTGCAAGCGTCGGCTTTGCAGCAGCCCCTGAAGCCATTGCTGCAGGATTGGAAGAAACCGGTGCCCGGAGCGCAGACGGTAGGATCAGTGTTTGACTCGGTAGGAGATGCCGTAGTGATACCGACGATGCCGGCGAAGACGGTAAAGAAGATGGAAGAATGCATGGTGAGGATGATAGGATGGATAGTAGATCAAGCAGGGTTCGACTAGTTAAGTTTGTGAAGAGAATAATCGGATGTTTGTACGAGTTTCTTAAAGAGATAGATCCACAAAGGAAACAAGGAAATCACAAAGGAGAAGAGAGAAGGAAAATTGTTGAGGTTGTTGAGTTGTCTTGAGTAGCTGTGTTGATGATGAGAAGAGAAGATAGCATCATAATGGAGAAGACGCGATCATTTTATAAACTTCATTTTAGAATAGGGACGTAGGATTCCATATTCGGGAACCATTCTCCATGTATTCCTAGACCCGACTACATGGAGGTAGGTCACACTGCGGATCGCAAGCCATGTTGAGGCGACAGCACACTTGTCTGTGATGGGCTATGGCTGTGAGGCCTTCTATTTTGGAGCTGTGATCTAGTGTAAGCCAACACACTTCGAGTACCTGTGTTTGACCGCGGACAAATACACTCCCCCCGGCCGGGACTCATAATGCCGGCATCCTCCGTAGAGGCTGATGAACAACCGTACACATTGTGTGTCGGCAGTAGGCTAATTGGGGCTGCTGCATGACCTGCATACTCTGTTGTCTCTCTCAGTCGTTCCCTCCGGACTAGACGAGAAGGATCCAATGGGAAGCTTGGAAACTCGCCCAAAGCTGTATGCAAGGCGTTGCAGCTCTGATCAAACAAGCGCGATAAGCGTAGCTGGGCGGAGCTGCAGGTTTTGGCTGAGTTTCTGGGGCTGAGACGCGGGAAGGACTGGTATAGAGCCTTGGTAACCAGACTGCATTAGGTCTACAGGAAGAACTCGAGCGCCTCGGAGGCGGCGGCGCAGTCTCGCTGTCAGACGCCACAGACTGGAGGAGTACCCGGTCTCCGATTCCGAGCCTCGTGGCTGGTCGCCTGCCGGAAGCTGCAGTGGAAGGATGGTAAGCTTATTCTTGGCAACAAGAATGTTGAGGGGAGCTGCAGTTTATCGAGATCTTAGTGGTAGGCCACTTAAAGGCTATGTGTGGTCAGATGCTGAAGAAGCGTGGTGGAGGCTTGTTCGATGTCCATGATTTCTGCAAAAGCCAGTTGGGGCTATCGTGCATTGTTTATGATCCCTTAGCTATATAGTGAGCCCTGTGTATTCTCGAAATAGCCTTTATTGATTCTCAAAACGAGACTGCTATCGCAGGATGCCTGCTGAATGCTGCCGACGTGCGATATGACAACGAGCCGTGAGGCCCTCATTTCTCCCGTCTCTGATGCTTCAACCGCAGAGTGGGCTGTGCGACGCGCTGGTGCCAGGCATAAATCAAAAGGTACTGGAGCGTGCACAATATTAATAAGTTGGTTATCAGCTCCGACACGTTGCAGCGTCGTACGAGTACAACATGTTTGCGTGTCGTTCTGTTGTCATCGGCTACTACGAGTCAGCGTCGATGGAGACCAGACTTTAATTTCACTGATAATCTTCAACTACGAGGCCTCGTGCGGGGGTTTGCTCCAGCACTCCGTAAAAGGGTTCCACGATCGATGGAGTCGCACGCATCAAAAAAAACGGTTGCGCGATGAACGGAGAATTTTCCCCGATTCCTGAGGGTCCATCAACCACCGATCCTGGATCTTGATCTGTCCGAAATGCATCCCCCTTCCGCCTGAACCAACGGGCCCTCGCCGTGACGGCACGGTGCTTGGCGACTGTCCCGGGAGGACGGCAGCTAGAAGCTTGTCTCGTCCGGAAGTAGAAGGCCGCCGTAAAGTGCGTCTGTTTGATGCTACCATATCGCAATTTAATCGAGGAGCTAGACTGCCGTCAGGGGTAGGCTGCCGGCAGTGGGATGCCGTTATTTTGTTGGGACATGACGCCGGTCAGCGTCGTCTTCAATGCCGTGATCTCCAAATAGTCGGGGTGTCGCTGGGCAGATGGACAGACAAGAAATTGAAAATGGCGACGTGATCTCCTCTTTAATCTTTCCGTGGCCATGACTTCGACAGCGTGTGCCAAACAAATGGGATTTTGTTTGACCAACACGGGACGAACTGCAAAAATGACGCGGCTCATCGGCATCGTTTCTTTTCGTTTCACCACTCTTCCCCAGCAGGCCCCTGCAAACTCTCCAACAAAGTCGTTCGTGGAAAGATTGAACTCGCGAATTACAAGGCGTGCTGCTTAGTAGGGATGCTGATGTTAAGTCACCTGGCAGGCAACATCCCTGACAGGGGAGCCGGGATGAGGAGAATCGCCTGGTGGCCAGGCTCCGATAGCGCCACTCATTACTTTATTCCATACCTGTAGCCCCCGTTTGGGACGGCATTTGGGCAGGCGAGCGCGCAGCATGCCCACTGTCTGTGTTGTTGGTTTAATTAACACGGCGCTAGAATCCCGGTTGTAGAACAGTGTGTGCCATTTGTGGTCAGCCTGCGAGTTTCAACACCGCTCTCCGTACAATTTCCCACAAGCGATGGTCGGATCTTGGGGACTGTGGGCGGAAATGGGACGCGGCGCTGGTTCTGGCAAAGAATGCCCGAGCTAAGATCGTTGGTCTGTTGGACGGCTTCGGTTGGAGGAGGGGGGAAAGGAGGAAGCGGGCTGCGGAAGGAGATGCAATTCCATATTTATCATCCCGAAGAGTCCCTCTCGTACTCTGTAGGTAACTGTCGCCTGTTTTGCTGTTCTTGTCACTCCCTTGACCATTCCATGTCTCTCATTTTTTGACTGTTAGTCGTTCATTTGTTCACAAATTCCAACATGAAGTTCGCTTCCCTTTCACTCTTTGCGCTGGGCGCTATTCTCCCGGGCTGGGCCGCCGCCGAGCTCTCCGGTACCGTCGGACCGTCCACCACGCGTGAAGCCAAGGCGGCCAAGAAGACATGCAACATCACCAGCTACGGTGCCAAGACCGGTGCCACTGGTGACATCGGCGCCGCCCTTAAGGCTGCCTGGGATGCCTGCAAGACTGGCGGAGAGATCCTGATTCCGTCCGGAGAATGGGGCATGAGCACTTGGCAGACGCTCTCCGGCGGTTCTGGTGTCTCGATCAACCTCGAGGGTACCATCTACCGCACCGGCACTGCTGGTGGCCACATGATCATTGTTCAGAAGTCCACCGATGTCGAGTTCTACAGCGGCAACTCCAAGGGTGCCATGCAGGGCTATGGCTACGAATTCCACAAGCGTAAGTTGTCAGCATTCTGCATTCACGTAGTCGCGGTGCTAACGAAGATGCAGAGGGCAAGGGTGTCTATGGGTGAGACCGATGATTCTACAACATGAGTTCGTGCAATTCTAACCATGATTTTGCAGACCCCGTCTCCTGCGCTTCGTTTCTGTCACCAACTTCAGCGTGCACGACATTGCTCTCGTTGACTCGCCCGCTTTCCACATCATCTTGGACACCTGCACGAACGGCGAGGTCTACAACATGATCATCCGCGGAGGAAACGAGGGTGGCCTTGACGGTCTCGACTTGATGGCCTGCACCAACGTCCACGTTCACGACGTCGAGGTTACCAACAAGGACGAGTGGTGAGTTCACTTTTCTTCTCCGTGAGGCCGGTTTGGTTGAACCCGGCCACTGTCTCGCGGTGCCTGTCGCATTTGCCGGACGGGACCGGAAGCCGGGCTCTAGGCTCCGTGACCGTTCCACTTGGGCAGAATTTTGGCTAATAAGTCTTCAGCGTCACTGTCAAGAACAAGTCCAGCCACATTCTTATCGAGGACATCTTCTGCAACTGGTCTGGCGGCTGTGCTATCGGCTCCCTCGGCGCTGACACCGCCATCTCCGACATCACCTACCGCAACATCTACACCGTCAACTCCAACCAGATGATGATGATCAAGAACAACGGCGGTGATGGCGTCTTCCAGAACTCTCGCTTCGAGAACTTCATCGGTCACGGCAACGCCTACTCCCTCAAGATCGACTCTGCCTGGGCCGGACAGAGCAAGGTCTCGGGTAGCGGTGTCGAGTACAAGAACCTGACCTTCTCCAACTGGAAGGGTACTGCTGCCAACGGTGCTTCTCGCGGCCCCGTTGTCGTCCTTTGCGCTGCTGCCGTCCCCTGCGAGAACATCGACGTCTCCAGCATCAACATCTGGACCGATGCTGGCTCGTCCATTGTCGACAAGTGCGAGAACGCCTTCGGCTCTGGACACTGCCTGCGCACCGGCTCCGGCACCTACACCAGCACCGCTACCACCAAGACTGTTGCCAACTACGAGGCCACCACCATGCCTGGCCAGATCACCGCCGGTCTTGGTCTCTCGACCTCCATCGACATCCCTGCTCTGCCCACCACCTTCTTCCCTGGCCAGAAGCCCAAGACCGCGCTGCTGGGCTCTGCCTAAGCGGACCTGTCGCCAGAACATAGACCAGTCACACTGCTCTCCTGTTGAGCTGATCATATTATCCTGTACATACTTTATTGGAAAAGCCAAGCTGCACATATCATTCGGGAAATGATCATAATGTTCTCCGCAGATCTATAGTCTATGATTGATTTGTCGTTCCCCGTCCCGTGATGATTCATCAACAGCCTCAGGTAGCTTCGCTAGGTGTTTATTGGTTGACTTGAGACTGAATCCAGCTATCGTCCAAGCCACCCATCGTAACCGTCTTCGTCCCCTTCACCCCCACGAACTCTTTCAGCTTCCCTCTCAGCAAGTAGGTAGGGGTACAACTCCAGGCATGGCAGAAACTATTATTTCTAACATCACCATAAGGACTTGCCTTTGGGTCTGCCGGGTTATAACATTCCCAAAACGTATCCGCGCCAGCCTTAACCATTCCTCCCCAATAATCTGTCATAATCTCGATGCACTTGTCATAACATCCCACGGTTGCAAGAGCGTCGCATATGTGATGCCATAGATAGGGCGTCAGAGGCTTGAGAGCTTCAGGATGAGAAAGGGTATTGAGCAGTGCAGTCTGCGCCACATCCTTCGGGAAGGCCTCGGCCAGGACCAGCCATGATGCTGAGGCATAGCTCACCTGACCCTTGGGGCCAGATACGAAGACGTTTTCTGGTGAAAGAAAAGTCTTCGCTGCTTCGGCCATTTGGGCCACGAGATCCACAAAAGGGGCTTTTTTGCCGAGGACTTTGGCCAGGGCATTCGCCGCTTTGAGGCAGTACAGGAGGACACCGTGCTCGCCCGCGCTGTGTTCCAAGCCGGGTTGCCAATCGAGGAACTTCCATCCCTCACCCTTCGTTTCATCAAAGGCATGAGTGTCAGGGTCCAGGTGTGATATCGCTCGTTTGACGCATCCAAGCACGGTCGGCCAGAGGTCGTGGCCGGCAGCGGTGTCACCCGATGCCACGACATAGTCATTGACAATGGCCGCAAAGAGAGCGTCGTAGTCGACGATGTAGTCAGATGAAGGCGTCAGTTGCGGCTGCTCAAAGACGCATGCAGGCACCGAGTCATCCTCGCGAACCACGGCCGCAAACTGGAAGATGCAGCGCTTGACGAGGTTGAAGTCTTTGAAAGTGCTGTAGTTTGCGAGAGCTTGTAACCGAAGGTCCCCGCTCCATAGTCGGCGATCGCGACGAGGACCATCTTCGAAGACTGTCTGCATGCAGTCTCTCAAGGTTGAGATGCTGACATGGTCGATCTTCCGGAGAAGCTCATCACCAAAGTCCAGCGCCTCAAGCGGATGCGTCTGGCTGATGGCGCTCACACACTCGCACTTGATATCCGAAAAGACAACCTTGAACAGCGGTGATGTGTCGATGACTTCAACTCGGAGAAATCGGAAGGAGTAGCGGCGGCGCAATGTCACTAGCTCAGGGCACATGTCGATGTTGATGACTTCGTCCGGGAGCCAGCTGGTACTGATCCAGGTCTTGACGTTGTCCATGCCCAAGGTCACGTCGAATGGAGACTCGCCAAAGGTAAGGCGCAACCTGCAAGGTGCGTCCATGTGCGATCCTCGGGACTCGAGACGAAACGATATGTATCCCACCATGTGGACGCCAAAGTCGAGAATGAATTCATCTCCCTTTCCCCAAGTCTTGGATGGAAGCTGGTCAATAGTGCATTCCGCCGGCGCAGCACGAACACCAAAGTACTGGCTGTCGTCTTTGTCAAACTTGATAACTCGCTGAGGTGTGCGCGCCCATCTGTGCAATTCTGGGCAGAGGTCGTTGGCGACCTTTTCGAAGTCTCGGTTCCATCTCGTCGGGAGAACGCTCGCGACCATGCCCTCGGGTGCATCAGACATGATGGTCTGAGGTTGACTGTAGTACTATTTTAGCTTGACAAGGAACGGCGTGCTAGAAGTCCCGGTTCGGTTGACGAGCCCGTCTATGTGGTCTGGAATTACAGCTGAAAGCATGGGTTGAAGCTGGTTAATGTTGCTTTTGACACGCCACGATCACAAACAGCATTTGTAAACGCTTCGGTGTGACATCCTCCCGAGAAAGGCAGTCAAACCCACTTGCTCGGCAAAGCAAAAAGTGTGGCTGCCGCTTCCGATTGCTCAATTGGGCCCGCCTCGTCATCGGGAAGTCGGCGTGGGGAGACCCTAGTCATGGTTTGCGGGGAAGAATGCGGCGACCTCGGACATTGTGAATCAAGCCGAGTCTGGAACATCGATCACGCGGACACCAAGGGTTCAACTGCGGTAAAACTGCGGTGGAGTCGCGGTAAGACTGGGTTATTTTGAGGTGTTTACAGAATTAGTTCAGGTTTTCTTGCCAATATTTCTCCTTGGCGTGGTAATTAGATCGAAGCCGGTCTTCAGATGAAAGAGGGTCTTTGGACATTAGCATGATGCCGAGCTGCCGTCACACCATTGGCTTCCCAGCCATCCTCAGTTGCTGTAAATGATCTGCACCTGGTTTTATTGCGCTTAACTTGTCTTCAATTTGACACCAAATGTCTTCAACGCGCGATTAGAACTCTCTTACGCTCTACCATCGCGTTCAGAAACCTGGTAAAGAAGCGCGCTTTTCGTTCTTGAGCAACAGCTTGCCAAGGTAACATGAACGACAGCCAACTTTCCGGGTCGAACCCCGCGTCCTCGTGGTATTCTCCACAAAGAACCGTCGGCAATTGCACGCTACTGTGGGGTCCCCAGATTAGGACCGAGAAGACGGGTCATTGACACGTCTGGTCCAGGCCCTACCGCTGTTGACGACCAGGGCCACGGCCAAGTTCATCTCAAGGATCCTCACAACACCCCTAAATAGGTTAGACATCATCAAAAGATAGCCAACCACGAGTCCCAAGGCTTTTCTTCGGAAGAGATACTGACTCAGGCAGACCCAACTACCAGGCATGTTGTTGACTCTCTTCCTTGGTAAACATATTGCCGGCCATAATTCCGCGCCATCACTGAAACGCACTGGCATCATGCGAACACAGTCCGACATGGGCAGAAACCGGCCCCTCCCCCGCAGGAAGTCAGCCATCTGGTTGGGTTTTCAGGCCACTCTTGGGCTGGAGGCGTTCACACTCGGCCCAGGATTCGGGGCTGAAGTCTTCTTTCGAGGAAGGGCCCCAGATAATGGGCTCTGTTCGGCCCATCATTCGAACGACTTTGATCCGAGGAAGTGCCTACGATTCCCTCAACGAGATCCGGTTGCAAATCGTTCCTGAGAATAAGAACCGGGGCCACTCCCGGAAAACCGTAACTTCGGACCCAGTTCCCCAGACTCGTCTCCTCAGCTTCCCCAGATCGTCGGGGCCAACCCCAGAATCCTTCAGCAGTTTCAACTTCTTTGCCCGGGGAATCACCGCACCAATTGCCTCAGCCAGCCATGGCCGAACACAACCTTGAAGCGTCGAAGACGCCCATTGTCGCCGAAAAGGACGATATCGCTGCGGCCAAGGGCGAACACGTCGAGGAGATTGGCCACGCTGCCACCGCTGAGGATCACGTGGAAACTCCTTTGCAGGCCATCAAGAATCAGCCTTGGGCATTTCTGTGGTGTGTCTACGCCATCTACGTCCTTATACTCACCAGTTTCGACAATCAGGCGGGCGGCAGCATTCTGAGTATCCCCGAGTTCCGCAAAGACTTTGGCAACGAATTCAATGGCGACTATGTACTTCCCGCGAAATGGCAATCTGCCTACAGTGGAGCGCCGGTGGCATCGTGAGTGACACCAATACACGATTATGATAGATCAATTGCTGACAACTTCATCTACAGTGCCGTCATTGGATCCATTGGTGCTGGCTATATTACAGATATCATCGGCCGAAAGTGGACATATTTCATCAGCTACATCTTCATCTTCGTCGGAATCACACTCGAGACTACCAGCACGACCAATGAAATGTTCTTTGCCGGAAAGTTCATCGCAGGTTTTCCCATTGGCGCCTTCATTACCGTCAGCATGACTTACATCGGCGAGATCGCGCCTCTGGCTCTTCGTGGTATCCTGACCGCCGCCGCTGCCATCGCTTTCACAATCGGACCTTTCATCGTCTCCCTCATTGTCAACGCGACAGGTGCTCGCCAGGACCGCTGGGCCTACCGAGCTATCTTCGTTTCTCAATATGGTGTGAGTGGCTTGGGAATTCTGGTATTGGCCTTCATGCCAGAGTCTCCGTGGTGGCTGGTGAATAAGGGCAAAATGCAGAAGGCTATGAAGTCTCTGAGCCGTCTTGGCTACGACGCAGTACAAGCCGAGAAACGTCTCTCCATTATCACGACCACTTTGGCCGAGGTGCGCAAGGAGACTGAAGGTGCAAGCTATGCCGAGTGTTTCCGCAAGTCGAACTTGCGTCGCACCGTCATCTCTGTCATGCCCCTGAGTATTCAGGCCCTGTGTGGCGTCTACTTTGTGTCCGCCTACAGCACATACTACCAACAACTGGCTGGATACAGCACCCAGGAGAGCTTCATTCTGGCGATCGTCCAACAAGTCATTTCGATGCTTGGCAATGTTGTTTCCTGGTTCCTCATCGACCGAGTCGGCCGTCGGGGGCTGACACTCTACGGCATGTGCATTCTCACGACCCTGCTCATGATTACTGGTGGTCTTGCCGTCGCTGGAACTCCTGGTGCCGTGAAGGGAACAGTTGCGCTGCTCCTGATCTATTGCTTCTTCTACAACGTCACCATTGGCGCGACCGCCTACTCTTTGTTGACCGAGGTTGCCACATCTCGACTTCGTGCGAAGACTGCCTCTATGGCCTTGGCTCTTCAGAATGCCCTCTTCGTGAGTGCTGTTCCTCTGGAACTTCTTCAATTAGCCTTGACTAACAGCTATGATTCCAGACCATGTGGGCTTTCGTCATTCCCTTCCTGTGAGTGGACCTTTGAGACACCTTTGCTAAGGACGAGCACTAACATGAATACCAGGTTCAATCCCGACCAAGCAAACTTGCAGGCGAAGGTTGCCTTCATTTTTGGTGCCTTCTCCATTCTGTCCACAGTTTACCTCTTCTTGTATCAACCTGAGGTTGCCGGCAGATCTTACGAGGAGCTTGATGAGATGTTTATGAAGAAGGTCCCTGCACGCGACTTCAAGAGCTACAAGACGGAGGTTGAGGAGAAGAGCGAGCGCGCTGTTGCTGAGAACATTTGATACCCACATTGCGGGATGTTGGTCCCAAGGAAGAAACTGATTTGATCTTTTTACTGGAATGAAGCATGCTCAACGAAGCAATGATACACGGTCACTTAATACTGGCTGATGCAGCAAAATCCCTGAGCCTGTGTGAAAGCACTCCCTAAGGCATGGTTCCCATTTTTATAATGTGATCGAGAGGAATTGCACGACCCGAAAGACGTGAAGCATGTGCCCAACTCGACTAAGGGGTTCGTCGGATTGAACCTCAGCCTCATAATCACGCGCGAGACGTCTAGTCTCATGTGTTTTTAACGCCTTATGTACACACTTTAGCTTTGCACATTGTGAAGGCTATGGTGGAGTGCTCTGTCGTGCGCGAATATCGGCATCTCTTATACCTGGCGCTCCTCGTCTGACAACGACACAATGACCGACCTTTTCGAGTATGTTTGATTCTATCTTATATGGTTCCTACGTGCGATCCAATCATGACGGTGTCTTACCGCCCGTAATGGGACTTCGGTGATAGGGATGCACAGCTCAAGGGGGCGACGTGCCGCAGAGGATGCACCTAATCGGCGCTGTTCAATTGGCCTATTCTTAGCCGGTCCCATCAAAAAAGTAAATGAATTGCACGCTTAGAGTGCAGATGGAATGCCGTTCGCTACCATTCTGTCGAATTTGCTAGCAAGAAAAAACATGCGGAACAGTGGTTCAACCCAGACGTCGGTCGGATCTTATCAATCATCAATAGTTGCGAGAAGCGGGTTCTCCAGGCCGGCATGTTGCAGGAGTAAGACAAAAAAGCACGTGGCATACGAAGATCAACGTCGCCTGCTTGGAGAAAAACTGCTAACGAATGATAAGGTTGTCTTCTGCGGTAGGGTTATGTTTGTAAAGAACGAGGGTGAGAGACGTGCATCCAGGGACCAGGACCACGCTCCAAAATGTGCGCCCGCGAGCTGCCGCCGCGACGCCGGCAAGCGGAGTCGCCCAGCCGGCCGAGAAGATGGGCAAAACCCGCTGGCACCCAGCCGTCCTGCTGGATCTGGGGGCGGATACCACACACGTGGTAGCGTCTCTGGATCCGCGACGCTGGCATCCGAATGAAGCGGCTTATCAGAGCTTCCAAGAAAGGCTGGTTTATTGAGGGCCTTTTCCGAACTTCTCGGCTGCGACTATTGTCTGGACGTTAATCCAATTGCGATCCATTTGGAGCATTAGATACGAAAGCTTCCACACCGAGAACCAGATGTGTGGCTGTTGCGCGCGCAGATTCGACATGTGCTTGACGATGTTCACCGGAGACCGACGGAGACCATCGAGGACCCGGAATAGAGGATCGGAGCTCACCTAGAGCTTATCACCCTGATCCCTTCACGTGCCTTCAATTACGCAGCGGTTTTACGCTGGGGGCTCACCAACGGACCCGTCCAAGAAGCGGAGCCGGCCGAAGCTGAAATGCAGAGATACCTGGGGGAGTGTGGGAAAGGCATGGCACTTTTGTCTCCAGCCAATCTGTAGGCTGTAAGCGCACGCGGTCATTGACTGAATTGGGCAGAGATACGACGCAAGTCGCAACTTGTCAAAAGCTCGGGAACCTTAGCACTGATCGCTTCCCCGGGGTGGCGTGGGGCCTGCCACACCTTTTGCGCGTCAGTCTGTCCTGTATCCTGCGCGTATGGCATCCTAGCGCGAGTTCCTAGGGCCGGGTTGGGGAGGTGGCAGCTGGAGATGCTGGAACTGCGGATGGCAGATGCAGCAAGGTGCCTCTGTTGGTGCTTCTGCTTCAATGTCCGTTCCTCTCTTGGATAGCCTGCTAGGAGATGCGAGACAACTGATAGTCTCTGGTGAACCCCCGTTCATGCTTATGTTCTCGGCCCCAGCCGACAGAGCAGCTAAGGCCAAAATGAGGGGAGAAGGATGGTGCTAAGGGGAGGGATAGTGGTTGTTATCATCGTGAAGTGCAAATGAGACAAGGACTCACGGAGGTTCAGTTGTCACGCGTTGCCCGGACACTCCCTGGAATTGGCGTCGCTTGCGCTGAGTGATTGATGACGGCGACTGTTCGCTAATCTAAACCGTTCATCTCGTCTCAATGCCAGCTTGACACCGGACGGGGTCCCCCGAGTTACGAGTCACTCGCAGGTTCAGGCGGCTTCAGTCCGCACCTACAATTTGATATTACAGGGCCCAAGGACGTCTTATCGCCGATCTCACCACCCTTCCCGCTGGCTATCAGCCGCCACATGCTGGGCGTGAGACCCCCGTAAGCTTCGCGGAACATGTCCTGCGTTGCCATGCTCAGCCGGTATCTAGTCTGAAGAAGGTCGAAAACAGAACAGACAATCGGGAAAGTATGTGAGCAGACAGTGGCCAGAACAGCATATGAGCAACTGACACTGAACGAGACAACCCATATCAGCATCCGCGACGTCTTGTTCTCCCCTCCCTTCCCCTCGATCCATGGCGTTTGTGGCGCCGGGGCGGCTGAAGCAGCTATCTCCAACCAGTCCCAATTCTCCGCATGCCTCCGTGCTCTAGCAGCGGTTTGGGGGTCGCAGTGCACTGGCGTGTCTTGGGGTCTCGGCCCCTAGCAGCCATCAGAATGTTTAGTCGCGCCCAGGAGGACGGAAGGATCTGCCACACCTTCATCGTACAGGACATGGCCGGTGTTGAGCCTATCAGGAGGCTTTCAATCATCGTTGCCCGACGCCGTCCCCGGCTGCCATTGCCACACGGTCATTGGCTGCCCCGGAAGCCAAGCTGGTTTTGGTGTGTGCCTGTGTCTCTCTCTTGTTGGACTCTCTCTCTCTTCCTCTGTGCCTGTCTGTGAGACGACGATAATGAGTTGGCTCACCCGGTCACCGAAGACAGAAGCAGACCGGGAGCCATGATTCATGCGTGTCGTCCGACTGGATACAGCATCTCTTGTCGTCCCCAAGGCAGTCCAATCCAACGCCGGGCAAAGACAAATGCAAACGAACCCGGCACCACAAGCTAGCCCTGCCCTTTTGCTAGCCGGCCTGCTCGCCCAGCCTTCCAACGGCCAGTCTCGTCTCTCCAATCTCAGTCGACCCCACTGCGCGTCTCCATCGTTCCATCAACCTTCCAGAAGCGGAAGCGCGCCGTTGGCTTTGCCACTCACATTGCAGAGCTAGTTGGCTTGGTCCGGGTCTGCGCGAAGTCTGTGCTAGTGTTCGGTCCTCCCACAATCCTTGTCATGCCACCCGCACGCCGCAATAAAAAATTCGATCCTTATCGCGGTCGCGGGACCTGAGTCCTGGGGTCCAGCGCAAGACTTTTGTTGGGCCTGCCATCTCTAATCGCGACTGATTCAGCGGGAGGAACACCGCGCTGCGTATGAGCCAGTCTCTTCAACAGACTCAGCTCTTCGCAACAGATGAAGAAGAGGAAGACTCTCAACAGCACCAAAGAGACTTGGCAACTTGGGAATGAAGAGGGGAATCGTTTGACAAGAATTGAAAAACATGACCGATGGTGGCAACCCCCCTCCGAGATATCGTCTTACCATGACTGAAAGTCCCCTCCTCGACCTCCATTTCTCCCTAGCTACCCTGGCCGTCTTGTATCTCTTGTACCACCATTGTTTGTCAATCCCACACCCGTCAACCCTGTCACCCATCCAACCCGCATCCCTCGTTGGCTGCGCGCTGTTCAGATTCTGGGTCAATCCACCGAAATGGGCACCGAACCACATGAGGGCTCTTCCCTTCCTCCACACCCAGGCGGGCAAGCGACCGACGCGGGAGAAAGAGGGCGACGAGTGAGCAGCCTGCATCGTCCTGAACACCTGCCGCTGCGCGCGCAGCTCGATCAAATGGCGGCGAACTCCAATGGATCCTTGCTCGTCCATCCCCATCCCACACTCCCCAATGCCTGCCCGGCCTGGGCCTGGCTCCCGGGTTGCTGATAAGCTACCGTAGCACTCCGTAGTAAGTTGAGGATCGTTGCGTCCTAGCCTAGCCTCGGCACTACTCTCGGATTTCTTGATCATCGCACTGGGAATTTTTAAAAAGGGCTTCCCCTCAGGACGCGTCAATCCAGGGTCCTGTCTCGTGGTTCTCGTCTGTTTCGTGCAGCAAGCTCTCCAGTGCCCCCCTCCGCCTCTTCATGAGCAGCAGAGCCGTCTGATCGGTGGTCGTTTCTTTTCAACAATACCCAGGCAAGCCCTCAACTGTGCTAGCCCGTGGTCCACCACTCTCTGCCACTACCGATACTCGTTGAAAAATTTCTCTTGATTTTTTTCCGAGTAGGCCAAGCCAAGCGCAAACGCTTGCCGTCAAGTCCCTCCCCCTCCGTCCTGTCTCTTGTCAAAGCCACCGGTGCGACCCGAAACCCTATTCCGCAGCCATGGCTTCCCAGGTCACCGAGGTCAACAAGACCGCCTCCGACAGCAACAGCCCGGCCGTCACCCCGACCCGTCGCGACTCGGACCCGGCGCTGGAAATCTCCAACCAGCACCAGCATCACCACCTTCACCACTCCGACCGCGTTGATGCCAAGGGCCACGCCGACAACGTCGTCTACACCCGCACCGGCGACTCGACCGTTCCCCACCAGAGCCATCTTCACGACCACAGTGAGCCGCACGACATCGAGAAGGGCAACCCGGACAAGCTGAGCGGCCCTCCCGACTACGATGGCGAGAAGGGTGGTGTCATGACGCCCTCTGAGCAGGAGGGTGCTCAGAAGCCTTCCAGAGTTCGCACTTTCTACAAGAAGAACAAGTGGACTGTCCACTTGTTCACCTTCTGCCTGTTCACCGGCTGGTGGATCGCCTCGCTCGTCCTGCACCGCAACGACAAGAACTGGGTTGTGCCTTTCCTCGTCTGGCTCGCTATCATGCTCCGTCTGGTCTTCTTCTACGTCCCCAGCTCTTACGTCTCGCGCCCCATCAAGTTCGTCTGGCAACATTCGGCCGGCCTCGTCCACAGCGTCATCCCCGAGAAGTTCCGCACTCTTGCCGGCGCTGCTACGACCATTGCCGTCATTCTTGTCGGCTCTTTCGTTTCCGAGGAGTCTGCCGATAACACGCGCGAGAACCGTGCCGTTTCCATCTTCGGTCTGATCGTCATCCTGTTCTGCTTCTGGGCCACCTCCGCCAACCGTAAGCGCGTCAACTGGCGCCCGGTTATTGGCGGCATGCTGTCGCAGTACATCATTGCGCTCTTCGTGCTCCGCACCGGCGTTGGCTACGACATCTTCAAGTTCATCGCGGACCGTGCCGGCGACTTGCTGGGCTTTGCCAACCAGGGAACTGCTTTCCTGACTGCCGACAGCGTCATTGACCTCCACTGGTTCATCAGCGGTGTCATTCCCCCCATTATCTTCTTCGTCGCCATTGTCCAGGTCCTTTACTACATTGGCTTCCTGCAGTGGTTCATCGGCAAGTTCGCTACCTTCGTCTTCTGGGCTCTGCACGTGTCCGGTGCCGAGGCCGTCGTCGCTGCTGCCACTCCCTTCATCGGCCAGGGCGAGTCTGCCATGTTGGTCCGTCCTTTCGTCCCCCACATGACCAAGGCCGAGATTCACCAGATCATGACTTGCGGTTTCGCTACCATCTCTGGTTCCACCCTCGTCGCTTACATCAACCTGGGTCTCAACGCCCAGGCCATGGTGTCGTCCTGTGTCATGTCCATCCCCGCCTCCATCGCCATCTCTAAGCTTCGCTACCCCGAGAACGAGGAGACCTTGACCGCCGGAAAGGTCGTGATTCCCGATGACGACGAGCATGAGGCCAAGAACGCCATCCACGCCTTTGCCAACGGTGCCTGGCTCGGTATCAAGATCGCCGGTACCATTGTTGCCTCGATTCTCTGCATTCTTGCCTTCATTGGCCTTGTCGACGGTCTGCTGAGCTGGTGGGGACGTTACATCAACATCAACGACCCTCTTACCCTCAACCTCATCACCGGCTACATCTTCTACCCCGTTGCCTTCCTCTTGGGTGTTCCTCGCAACGGCGACCTTCTCAAGGTCGCCCGCCTGATCGCCATGAAGGTCATCGCTGTAAGTGAAATCCCCAAGACTGATGTCTTCACTCTTTCAGATACTGATCTCTCTTCTCATAGAACGAGTACGTTGCTTTCTCCGCGATGAAGGAGGCTCCCTACAACGACCTTTCTCCCCGCTCTCAGCTCATTGCCACCTACGCCCTCTGCGGTTTCGGTAACATTGGCTCCCTGGGTATCCAGATCGGCATCCTGGGCCAGCTTGCCCCAAGCCGTGGTGGTGATGTCAGTGCCATGGCCATCTCTGCCCTGATCTCCGGTGTCATGTCGACCTTGACTTCCGCCGCCGTCGCCGGCCTTGTCATCACCCACCAGACGACCAACCTGGTCTAAGGTGCGAGCCGGAATGGGTCGGTAGTGTGAGGCGCGGCATCGTTGCTGGCCGTCGTCAATGAGTGAAAAAATGAGTTAAAGAAAAAAAGATGAAAGATGTGTACGATGTTGATGAGGCGCTGTTGCGTCAGAAATAAGAGAAAGAACCACACAGTGGTAGATAATAATACCCGGCTTTTGTCAGCGAGCTGAACAATATACCTACTTCTCACTTCCGAGTCTCTGAAAACATGCTGGTAAAGGACCCTCGAAAGGGCCCTCCGAGGGTCTTATACCGAGAGGGAAACCGTGCTTTGACGACCCAAGACGTGATCCAAGGCTGTCTTGCGCGATCGGTAGGCGGGCTTCTTTAAGAAGTCCAACGGCCTTTTGTGCCCCTGGACATAAGCTCGTCTTCCACGCCCTTGCTTGCCCCGCCGGCCAACATCTCCGGCGGTCGTCCGTGAGTCACGCCGGGATCCTTAGCATGGCGTGGTGGCTTCAGCAGCGCTCATTGGCGCCCTGACCGCCGGTGGCACCCTCTTCAGCGGGAAGAAAACAGTGGTGAAAATTTTAACCAACGGGAACACTACCGCCGGTGTCCTGCGGACGTCGGCGCCGGCCGCAGAGGCATAGCTGAAAGTTCAAGCTCAATGGCCAAACCTCGGTTTGGTAGTTTCCAGTGCGTAATGAGAATGGCAAAAGAGCCTGGAATGCGCCTTTTTTTTCATTTCCTCTATTGAGTCTGTCAGGGTTTTCGAGCCAGCGATTCGCAGCGGTTGGTTGGTTCCCCCACGGCGCTGGCTGAGGCGAAATTGGGGTCGGTCGTCCGGTCCAGGAACAGCGTTAGGAACCTGGGAATCGCAGCATTCCTAAATTCCCAATGTCGGATTTCGACGGTCGCCGGTCCCCTAGGCAGATCTTTCGACGGCTGTCCCCTGAGGCAGACAGCTTGCAACATAATTGGGTTCGAAATCGTTGATAAAAATTCTGCTGCATGTCCTAACCTCAGCCCAGCTTAGCTTATGCACCTTCAGCGGAAGTTTAGTGCATCGTGCTTGCTGCAAGTGTTCCGCATATCATGAGGCTCTGAACTGAGGCTCTCGTTTCTTGACGTCGAAGATACCATAAACAGTGTATGCCAATACCAGCGACCCACCTCCTCCTCTTCATAAAACATGTGTTTTCTTTGGGTGCATGTGCACTGAAAGACGGGTCTTTTCGATTCAAGACTGCTTGCTCAACGACAACAAGCCGACAGCGCTGCTTTCTCCGACAGCACCTGGCTTCTTCCCCCTGTATCATTTGACTTCTGAAATCAAAATGTCACAAAACGGACATGACATCACTCTTGAAATCTCAGCTTTTGCAGAAATAGTGCACCACTACTGACTAGCTAACTGGAATCTGAAATCTTTCCTGGTCTCTCCCCCCTATTCAAGCGACTACATCAGACATGCTGACGCATGAAAATTTGCATATCGCCTCTGGGCGAATACTCTTTGGTTTGCGGCAGACCTCCTGGGTTGACTTGCAGACCGTAATTGCCGTCTCATGGTCTTACAGGGAATCACATCTCACGTGAGGAGCCATGTCCACCAAGGTGCCTGAAAGGTGGCGTATAAATGGCTGCAATTCCGCGAACCTGTTCTCCATATATCCGCTCCTCGTTAACGTCTCGGCAGTTAACACTGAACAGCTTTGAACTCAGACGTGGCACACAAACCCAAGCATCATTTAAATTTACCTTTCTTGATCTCCGGTCACTTGCCATACATCGAAGACTTATGCGGGACACAGCTATTCATGTATGGCAGCATGCAAAGGGGCTTTCCTTGCCCGTGCACAACCCAGTCGCTCAACACATATGCAGACGAAGTCACGCTTGCTCGGAACACGCTTTTTGAACTCTTCGAAGAGTGATGGTATTATGTACGGAAGAAAGAAGGACCGCTTGGGTCAAATGGTTATAGACAGGAAGTTGTCCTCGCTAAAGGCGAGATGTCTAGGCAACAAAGCAATGGTCAGAGAGAGGCGTCGATATGTACAGAAGACTGCCTGTTCCGAGTCGGTGCTTGTGCCCGAAGGTGGGTATTGATGTTGTTCAGGCGTTTAAGCAATGGTGCACTGGGAGTACCACTCGCTGTTCTTGGTGCACTTGAATCCGCTGCCGCAAGCGGTAGGACCAGTCCAGCCAGAGCCACCGCACTGGCCCCAGGGACCGGCAGCAGCAGCGGAGGAGTCGGAGCTGGCAGCCTCAGTAGGCTGGGCAGCAGCAGACTCAACGACAATGGCCTTCTTGGTGGGGGTGGCGGAAGCGACGGGAGCGGCAGTGGTGGCGGAGCCGTTGCCGGTGCCGGAGGTGGTGCCGGATTGCCAGCCGCGCTCACGGGAGAGCTCGTACCACCAGTTGCGGAGCATCCAGCCGTCGAAGTCGGTGATCTCGGCAGCGGAGCCGGCGTTCATGATGAAGCTGGTGACACCGGTAGGGGTCCAGTCGTAGAAGTCATCCAGGCCGTAGGTGTGGCCAACCTCGTGCATGAGAATGTGGGCGTTGCCGGTAAGAGCACCCATGAAGTACTCACGGCCGATACGCTGACCCCAGTCACCACCGGCACCACCAGACATGCCGTCGGTGAGCCAAAGAGACTGGTCGTAGTGACGGTCAGCACCGGCAGTGCACTTGCTATAGTCGCCGTCCTGGTTGAAGAAGCGGCCGCAAGACTCGGCGCACTGGGGAATGCCATCGGCATCAGTGTCGGTGTAGACCTCGATGCCATCAGTGGAACCCTGGAGCAGGCCCTTGTCCTTGACAGCCCAGCCGACAACGTTGACCTTGATGTCGGAGTAAGGGAAGTTGTCGTAGCCGTAGAGCCACTTGTACCAGCCCTGGTGAGCGGTGTTCAGGGCGGAGGCAACGGACTTGCGCTGGGCCTCGGTGACGGAGGCAGTGGACTCCCAACGGACACAGACATTGATGGTGCCCTTGGTGGCGATGACCTGGTCCCATCCGTAGTTCTTGAAGCCGAAGAAGTTGGAGTAGGTGCTCTTGCAGTGGTCCCAGACCTCCTTCAGGGGCGCGGCGATATCAGAGGGGGGGCTCCAGCCGGACTGTCTCTTGGTAGGGCGGTTGCGGGCCATCTCGAGGGGGTTGCGAGCGTTAACGGGAGTGATGGCCTGCCACACGGAACCGTCAAGGTCGGAGGTCTCGCTGGTGACGCCCTTAGCCTGGGCGGAAGCCGCAAGCAGGACAGCCGCGGCGGCGGAGGCGGCAGTGAAACGCATGGTGAAAGTGGTGAACAACAAAAAGATTTACAGAAAAGAAGTGAAGATGTTCAGGAACGAATGACAGTACAACGGGGTTGGTGCTAGGGACCGAACGAAGTTGGATTGAGAGAATATGAAGTGGAAAGTCTAGACGGGGTGCGACTTGGGAGAGATATATACAGACGCCAACCCTTTTCTTGTCATTTTCGTTCATCGTATTCATCTGGGCCCAAAAGGAGCCATCCGCTCCACGAGCTAACCGAGCACATCACACTAGCCTGGGTATCTGCCGTATTGGCAGTATTGGCCAAGACTTCAACGTTGCTGCTTTGTTGCTTCTGCCGCCTTCTGTTTCCCCAAACCTCCATATGCAGTAAGAATTGTTCGTGCCACGGCACAACTCATTGGCGGGAGAATAAGCCTGCGGAGACTGATGGGACAATGGTAGATTAAGGACCGCTGTAAGGGTGGCGTTGGCTGCCCGAGTTGGGGAAGAGATCCTACGGCGCAGAGAGGGGCGTGATGGGATGCCTTCCTATCCTGAACGTTGTGGCCGGACATAAATGACGCCAAGGCTGAGCGGACAATTTTTGCGTGACACGCAGGTTCTGGCGTCGAACAAGAAGGCTTGGAAAATCCGGGGAAGGGCGCCTATGCAGCGTGAAGGGGGCCAGAGGAGGCTCATCCATCTGCCGTCCATTGGTGCGGCATTGTTTATAGGGAGGATGAGGTTCACGTTGCATTGATATTTCATCATTCGAATCCATCCAAACATGAACTCTTAGAGGTGCGATCTTAAGAAACACGGAAGCAAAGAAGGTTGTATGCTTTCGGGTCGATCATCCGACACCAACTCACGGGGCACTCGGCCTTCAGGCCAGACGTGAGATGGGCAGAGAGAAGGGACGAAAAGACAAGGAGAGAAGTTGTTTCAAAGCAGGTGAAAGCGAGCGATGGTGAAACACGGCGATAAAATTGCGGGACTGCCATCCAGAAACCTGGTAATTTCTGGAATCCCTGACGGGTCAGCGCACTACAGGACCAACGGGGATAGCTACTGAATGGTATCTCATGACGTTACATAATCCGGTTATGGGAGGTCGACTTGGCAGCTCCACGCCTCAATTTGGACGAAATCGAGGGCTTCCAGACTCTTGGCATCGGGTCCGTCCATATGACCGGTTGGGCGATTCGCCACGGCAGGCCGGGAGTACGCCGTGGTCATGGCGGCGCCGGCTCGCTACCACAGAATCATTGCCAGCGTCTCTGCCTATTTGGTGCGCTGCATCTCGATTTGTCGTCGGAGCATTGCCTTTGAATTCCCGCTGGTTGGTCAAAGTCTTTCGATTTGCGTCTGTAGGGCTGGCAGAATGGCCGCCCGCCGGAGGACTCGGATGAGACGCGGATATCAAGCTTCTGGAAGAGTGACACCTGTCGGATTTTCCATTTTTTGACGCCGCGCCGGCTGCGGCTGCCGGTGTGGAATTTCATCTCCCGCTGAAGCGGTTCTGGCGGTCTGGACGTCGCTGACGTCGTCAAACGAGCAGCGCAAGAGTCATGTACTGCTGAGAGTCCTGCGACCGTTATCAACTTGTCTTATGGTCACCGGTGGGAGGCGGTGGGAGACGGTGGTCTGAGCCTCGGAATAAGAACGATTGACTTCTAAGTAAAAATGCTGCCCACGGAAACCGCGGACATGTTAATCTTCTTAATCTGTGCTTTCAATTAAGCATAACCCTGACCACCACTTTCCGAAATCATAGCAAAATATTGCCTATGGCTCCCGCTTCGCGTTAGTCTGCCCGTCGGACTTTTACGGTGCACTCCACCTCGGTTACACTTGCTGCACCTTAATCAAAACCTCAAATGGTCTGGAGCATGCTCCTTTTCAAGACCCTCATTGCAGTGGAACGAGCCAATTGCGTCGTGCGAAGCTACAGAAGATGAGCTGCAGGCGTGACCAGAAGTGCATGGGGCAAACGCGACAGAGATTCACAACCACAGCGCCTCGCCCGCGCCCTACCCCTTAACAGCCCGTATTCCTTTGGGGCGGGCTGGTCATCATTAGTCACCCGTCTGTCAATTGATTGAGTTCGTCAACTTGAGGCACGCAAACAGTCGAGATAGACTTGGCAAGACTTTTGGCAAGCAGAAGAGTTGCAAAGCGGAAACTATCGGCTAAGGTATACGAGACTTTACTTCAATATGTCTCAATCAACTGGAGACAAGTGAGATGATTAGTGACGGAACAAATCACCACGGTCCACCAAGGAGCACCCGTATTTGATTATCCGTCTGCAAGCCAGCGTCGGAAGGGTACATCCGTAAGTTCAAGAGACTCAGAGGCGAAATTCGAGTTTAATAAATGATATTAGGTGAGAAGTTTGTGTGATGATTCAGTTGGGTTTCTCATGGTTTTGGGCAGTCTCTCTGGCAATCCAGCAATTGCGGATCCCCGAGAGACAGTTGCCGGTGATGGTGATGTTGAGATCAGGTCATAACCGAAAACAATCCTCATGAAAAGGGGCAGGGTCAACACAAGACAGTGAATTGAGAATGAGAAAAATCCCTCAATGAGCAGCCAGCATACTCTGGGCCGATTATTTCTCAATTGAGCGGTTTGAATTGACTCGAGCGGTTCACAAACTCACTCACAAGGTGTTGATGGAACGATTGGGAAGGGCTTGAGACGTTACATGTGTCTGCCGGAAGCTGAAAATACTTCTTACTCCGCCATCCGTTGCAACGGCATGGCGATGGGGCTTTCGGTACGGGTCCTGAAGCCAAGCACTCGAGTTGCAAAGAGGGCCGTACTAAAACCATCCTTCGACTCAGCGGAAGCAGTATGCAATATGCGTGCATGCAGTATTTTGGTCGCAGTGTTCGTCCAGTCATTTCATTTGATTTGCCCGTCAAATAATTGGCGATGCATCCTATGTTCTGCGACTGATCGTGCTGTCTAGGAGAACCGCGTGTTGGGCCTCGCTTGCCGACCCCAAACTTGGGTGGTTTCGGCCCCGTGGCGGACGATCATCCGGGGCTGTGGTCCGGCATTCGGCACTGGGTACGATGCGAAGAAACCCGCTCAAGCACAGCTTCACGGGAACAGTAGCCGTCAGCTGAGAGACCATAGTTTGACAGAAGCTTGGTTACTCCGAAACTGGTCGGTCTGATCTGCAGGGTGACCTTTTGGTCGACGGTGTAAAAGACCGTGGCTTTACTTTACAACGACAACGGTGATCGCAGGAACCAGCCGTGTCCAGTGGCCGAAAAAGCCTTTATCAGTCAATTTGGGCAACTATAAGGAACTTCGAAGGCAACTCGAGTAAGCCTGCAATTCTTTTCAGCCACTCGGTTTGGTAAAGGAGTCGCCTTCTCGGTTTCGAAGTTGCTGTCATTCCGCGCCTCAGCTTCCCCCAAAATGCTTCATCTCATGTCATGCCGTCTGATTACCGCAAGGAAGCCCCGATCTCCACCACGCAACGCAGATCTTATGGTCCAATCATTGCGTTAAGCGGCCGCCTTTTGCTTCGCACGCCTGAATCTTCAAGGTCCAACCTCAAACACAGCCGTCTGAACTCGCTTTCGCCCGAAGTGCCGAAGGGTTGCGATGATCGTCCTTGCGCCTCAGAGCAGTCTGAGCTCACCGATCTTTTCGGACTCGCGCAGCTCGCGTACAAAAGGCGGTCGAGTCGCCGCAAATCGGCATGATGTACGATTCAATTCATCCCAAAGTCTTTCATTATTGAGTTGAACTCAATTTCCGTCAAAGTTCTGTGAACTTTGTTTCTGACTCTAATACCCACTGTCTTTGTATCCTGTCGCTGTCTCAAACAACGCGCTCTTTCGTCGTCCGACCTATTTACATTCTGTCATCCGCTCTTTCACGTCAAGATGCAAACCAAGATCGCACTCGTTGTCTTCTTCAGCGCTCTCAGCGCCTCCGCCGCGACTATCAAGCGCCAGGCTACCGGCGGAGCTGACTTTGGCAAATGCACTCCCACCATGGACTTTCAAACGGGCCGTCCCGGACGCAAGGCCACCGAAGGCACTTTCTTGCCCACCGATCCTCTTGTTGCGAAGGGCCAGCAGGATGCTTTGAACCCTGGCATCATTACCAACCGAATTTGCGACCAGCTCACCAACGTCTGTGAAGCGAACCAGGCTGCTAAGGACGCGTGCCAGGCCGCCAAGGCCCAGGTTGCTTCCGCCGGCACCAAGGATGCCTCAACGGCCACCCTTTTCAACCAGGCTTTGGGATTCAACTAGGCTTGATCGCTAGTTGAAGTAAGAAGCCTCGCCGAATAGTATTTCGGGAAAAGTGGAGGACTGAGCCTGGCGCCATGACTTATGAATAATCATGCTGTTATGAAGACGACTCTGTCTCCCGGGTGGAGGATATGGGTCAAATTGGGTGGCTTTCTGGCATTTACCCTACAATGTAGAATTGAGGAAATGAGAGAAAACTTGCTCAAAACTTTAGTTATCGCTGTCATATTGCGTGATAGATTTTCAGAGACCAAAAGTGATGCTGCACGTTCTAATGATGCATAAACTCTGTACTCTCGAAAGCAAAGTAAGGCCGTAAATGACAAACTGAAAGTGCACACTTTCTGTCAACTTTACCATCGTCTCTTGGCTGTCCTCGTATCTCTGTATTGAAAAGTGCGACGCTTAGCGGCTAGAAGCATTGGTATTTGCAAAAGGGATTCTATGTACGACTTCTTCAGCTTCCTGCTCTGCCTACGACCAACTGGTATTGGATTCAAACGAAACCAAAGCTTGTGACAACTGTGCTCCAAACTCATCATCCACGAAAGCTCACTTCTCAGACGACTCCCTGCCGCCAGTCAGCTGCGTGCAGCTTTCCCTCAGAATAGACGAAAAGTGAGAGACAGACCTGATACCATCGCGTTCCCATCGGTGGACCGCGTCGCATCTCCGTCGACCCCAGTTCTTGAGGAAGATAAACATCGGCTCCATTATCTCCGAAAGTCTGGGTTGTAACTAGTGCCTAAGGCTAGAAACAGACAACATAAAGACAAGAAGGACGATTTGCCACTGGAAGACCAACTTAGCGACTCGCTGAAGGCTGGTACACTAGGCAGTCACAACCGTTGCCTCACAGGCTATCTACATGTCGTTTTCAAGCGCCATTTCTCCCTCCTTTGTTTGCGACTAGCTGAAGATCCCATGTGATGGTCCACCATAAACAGCCACAAGAAACTGATAGACAGCTTCGCTAGATTTGGCTCTCTTGAATTCCACGACCGTATTCTATCAGGGTCCAGCAAAAACATCGGCGCGTGTAAATTTCGAATGTCCCTATCCTTATATTTGAAGAAACGACAAAAACAAAGACGCAGAAGACAATATACATCAGTCTTGAACTTTTCCGTCGATGTACTCGGAAATGCTCGAGAAGCTGCACTGGGTTGAGTTTTGCTATTGAAACAAAAGTACTGCCTTGACATGTCTCATATTCTTGTGAGATTCACTAGTGAGACTCAGTAACATAATTGCCCCCAACAGGTCTTCATCGCAACGTTCACAATAGGTCATCTAAGTGACAAGCTTCAATCCCCAAATGCTGAGTAATTCAGAGGTTGTAGCACGTGAGGATTTCAATCCTTGCTAATTTAAGGGGTGCTGACATGGCGTTGTCCAAGCCGGAAATACCAGTTGCCGTCAAGTGTCAAGCCTTTCAGTAACATGTAACATGGCACCAAATCGAACAAAGCGCGTCCCTCGACATCGAGAAATTACCGACAGATTCATATTGGACTGGCGGAGCTCGGTAGCAGGGCCCCAAGGCGGAGTACCTGCTCGACGCTTTATCCGTCGGCCACCAACAGCATGCGAGGCGTATCGTTCAGCCAAAGTCAAATGCAGTGCAAGACAAGGCTGTGAAAGATGTGTTACTCGTGGCTTGGCGTGCAAGTACACTTCTCGGGACAGCCAGCTGCAGCCAGCGCTAAGGAAGTCCCCTCATGGGAAGGACGGCAATCAGCCGTCCACAGACAGAAGGGGCCTTCAACACACACCGACATCGCAGACTCCAATTTCAAGCACACCGGGAGAATCCAATGGGCCTCTAGATTTGCAACCATCAACGAGGAGTATGATTTGTCAGCCGGTAACTACACTGGCAGACTGCGCCAACGGGACGGGCAATCTCGTACAGAACTTCAACTGGGACGGCATGGATTTCGGCAGCCATGTGAGTAATCCATTCGATACCGAGTGATTTGTGAACTGACTTTGAACGTTCTCCCAACCCAGCTTTTCGACGCCAGCCATCCTGAATTTCCTTCTACGCAACTTCTGCCAGACGGTGCCCGCAGAATGTGAACGAACTCCCTCTACTGGATAATTATGATCTTCCTCCTGGACTTCAGAGCGAATTTTCTTCCGCGACATCGGGCGATCATAGCCCTCGAGCGACGTGTTCGCATCGGCTGGATTTATTTCTGCTTCCAGCACAGATCGCAGCCGCAATACAGCAGGAGCGACCAGACCTGGTTCTGAAAGTGACAAGAGAGGTCATCAGTTCTTGTCAAGAGACTTTCGATTGCAAAAAGTGCCAAGTCACATGTACTGATCTTCTCCTCATGATGACTGTACTTCAGGAGACGCACCCCTGTTTTGATCGCGTTGCCACCGAGGATTTGGATGGTGACATTGAGCTCAGCTTTGGGGGATACCAAGTCTCTTTCAACGACGCCAGCTTGAGACGAATGGTCGCTATGGATCTGGTACAGAGGGCTAGCACGGTATTGATTGCAATCGGTGCCAAAAGTCACTGCATGATGGGCACCTTGCCTGAGCCTTGCAGGCAGGCAAAAGCGAACATAGTTTACCTTGACGAGACTATCAGTCACTTTGGAGCCATACTTGAGTGAGTAAGAACCTATGTTCAGAGAGGGAGTTCAGGGTTATGATGCGAGGGTTTCTTTTGACGGAATACTGCTTGCCGAAAGGGGAATTCGTGGTCTTTCGGAATTTCGTTTCCTAATGCGGAAAGATCTGCCTTGCTTTTATGCTCGCGACGCTGAGCAGCGCAGACCATGGTATATTCACCCCGGGAAATTAAAACAAAATGCCTCGAGGTTCGGAAAATTCGAGCTGGATTTTCGGAGTCGAATCCCATCGCTTATCAATCCTATCTTAGAGCTGACCGCACTTGGTAGTTGTCAGTCGTGGTTCTCAAGACCACTATTTCTATCCCTCTGAACTCTACTACCACTACTCCGTGCAACAGAGATCCCCAAGAGTATCTTCAAGATTACTTCAAGATTCTACATTGAGGCCGAAACGGTTTCCTTAAATTCTGTCTCCCTAACATCGCCCGCCATCCAGTTCACCATGGCAGACTGTACAAGCTCCGAAACTACAGCGCCTCCCGACGAAACCCAGACCTCAACCGCCGAAAAACATGAGCACTCAGAACCCGAGACTCCGCCTCGAGATATAACCGGATGGAAATGGGCAGTGACATCCATTGCCATCCTATCTTCCATCTTCCTCTACTCCCTCGATGGCACCATTGTCACCGTCATCCAAGCCACCATAGTCACCGAATTCGACTCCTTGAACGAGTTAGCATGGATCAACGGGGCTTCCTCATGGATGGGACTGCGACCAACATGGTATGGGGACAGATCTATAGCCAGCTCAACTCGAAGTGGATGTATCTCCTGAACGTCATCGTGCTCGTTCGAAGTCGGGTCAGCTATCTGCGGTGCAGCACCAAACATGAACGCCATGATCATCGGAAGGGTCATCTGCGGCATCGGCGGATCACGGCTGTATGTTGGCGTTCTGACTCTCATAGCCGCCACGACTAACATGGCAGAAAGACCACATTAGGTTTCTGGCACTGGTACAACGTGGGGTTTAGGTACCGTCCTAGGTCGTGTGGTTGGGGGTGCCTTTGAGCAGTCGGCGATCGGCTGGAGATGGGCGTTCTACATCAATCTGTTCATCGGGGCTGTTTGCTCGCCAGCGTACATCTGCCTCCTTCCCAGCGTGGACCCTCGTCCTAGTGTGTCACCTAGAGAACGTGCGTCACAGCTAGACTACGCAGGCATGTTCTTGCTGATAGGGAGTCTGGTGAGCTCCATCATGGCTATCAACTTTGGCGGCCTCACCTGCCCGTGGAATTCGGGCCAGATCACAGCCCTATTCGTCGCCGCTTCTGTGTTGATTGCGCTGTTGGGTGTCCAGCAGAGATGGGCCGTTTTCACCACCTTGCCCCGTCGCCTGATACCGATCCAACTTCTCGGATCCCGAACCGTTCTCGTACTCTTCGCGTCAACCAGAGCCTCCGCGGCTGGGGCCTTCATACCGATCTTTTTTGTCCCGCTGTTCTTCCAATTCACTCGAAACGACGGCGCGCTCGATGCAGTAATCAGACTGCTACCCCTGATCATCGTCTTGGTCGTCGCGACCTTTGTGAACGGGCTTTTGATGGCCAAATTCGGCTACTATATGCCGTGGTATCTCGTCGGCAGTCTGATCACCGTCGTTGGCGGTGCTTTGATGTGTACGGTCGACCGTAGCAGCAGCCACAGCGCCATATACGGGTACATCGTCCTCATCGGTGTAGACACAGGCATCTTCATCCAAGCTTCCTTCTCCGTGGCGCAGGCCGTTGTTGACCCGAAGAACGTCGTTGCTGCTATTGGGTTCATGACACTGGCCCAATATCTCGGCAACACCACCGCGCTTGCCATTGCCAACTCTCTGTTTTTGAACCTGGCCGAGACGAAAGTTCAGAATATCCTTCCTGAGCGGTCTGCGTCAGAAATTGAGGCGGCTATCTCTGGGGTCGCAGGTGGCTTTGTGCAAAGGCTTGACGACGGTGTTAAGGGGGGGGGGGGGTTTATCGACGCCATTGTAGACTCTATCAGCAAGACCTACATCTTGGTCATGGCTGCTGGATCACTTGTTGCGCTTCTCAGCCTGTCCATGAAGCGGAGGAAGCTGTTTATCGAGGCCTCTGTTGCCGCAGTCTGAGTGCAGCCGACTTAGGGGAGATCCAGAGAGGGAACGAATATAGAAACATGGGCCGAAGGCTGTCAAGATGGGCCATGCATGGTGTTGTATGCAGCACTAAAAGTCAATGATAGAGAGTTGAGAGGGTCTGACAAGATAAAGTAGTAACAAAAAGCATCGTTTGACATGGTTCTAATGAACAGCCACCTTCTACAGGATGGGGACATCCAGTTCACAAAACGCATCCTCCTTGGGCAACGTCCCATTCACATAGTAATCTGCCGTAGCCATCGCCGCACACTTTGATGTTCCGACGGAACCGTGCTGCCGGAATGTTAGTACTAGTCTCGCAACTCGCTGATGGAGAACTTACCCCGTATCCGTCGACTTGCAGCACCCTGCTACCTTCAAAGGCAACGCTCATGTTCTTCGCCGAAACAAGCGGCCCAAGCGCATCAGCCGTGTTCCCGATGAACATCACCGGGTGCCTCGTCTTCACGGCAAAATCCCCAGCATATCGCTCCTTCGCGTTCAGCCTCCACTGAGCGCACATCATCTCCAGGGTGGTCTGGATATCACCAAAGATCTTGCTGCCGCGTTCCTGTCTGTCCATTATGGGAAGGAAATCGTCAAGCGTGTCTACCCGTGCAATCTTATCGCCACATCTGATTTGTAGCTGCGCATCGGATCTTGTGCCGACGCTGTCATATGACGACGATAACTTGGCCGAATTCTCTGTGAAGAGGGTGTAGTTACCGGACATCAGCGCGTCCAGAGCATCTGTGAGAACGGGCCAATAGGCCGTGTTATACAAAGCGGACATGATGCTCTCCTTGACGACGTTGTAGTCGATCCAAGTGCCGTTGAAAGGAATGGGGCGGGCGTTGAGGTCGTTCAAGAGGGCATAAGTTGCGTCTTCGAGCTCTTGGGCGGTCTGGTTTCGGTGGGCTAGGGGGCAAGTGGACGGGCGTGCGACGCATGATTGGAAGACGGCGCTGAAGGCTTCGTCGGAACTCGCCCATTGCTCGTCGTCCCTGCTTGCATGAGTAAACGGGGCACTTTCTGGAGAGAGATGAGAGATACGTACCAGGCGTTGTAGTATTCATGACCGTTAAGATTTCCGTCCAGGACCATCCTATCGATTCTATCGGGGAACATGGCAGCCGCCGTCTGGCCCAAGATCGTCCCATACGAGTGACCTATGACGTTTGTTTTAGCAGTTGATGTGATGTTCAGCGGGGACGAAACCATACCCCAATATCTCAACAGGCCATCTTCGCCCAAAGCATCCACAATCTGCATCATGTCCCTGACAACAAACGCAGTGCCATACACGCCGGCCATCTCCTTGCTCGTCTCATAACACTTGTCGACAAGGAGCTTCGAGGAGGCCCAGAGCCTACCTGGAGTCACGTCTGAGGAGTTGGACGAGAAGTTCGGGGGAGTCATGATGGCCCATGCTTTAGGGGTGCGGAGAACGTAATCATCTATCTCATCTTGGTCCTTGAAACAGCTGAATGGGATCGTGTTTCCAGTTCCACTAGTGGTAAGTCAGTAAGATATGCCAATTCAGCCGGTCTGTCAAGCAAAGCTTACCGTGGGTCAAACGTGACGAGGTCATGATGCTCGCTGGTAGCACTAGCAATTTGGGATTAGCAGCAGCGTTTTCATGGAAATGTGACCAACGTTACTTACTTCCTGTAAACCTCTCCAGCTCCAGCTGCAGCCATGGTAGGTCGTCCAGCTATACCAGGACCGCCAAAGTTGAACAAGATGCTACCCTTTGAGGGTTGCCGAGTGGCAGGGATGCGGAGAAGCTGTAAGTCCAGCGTCTTGCTTGAGTTGGGCGAGGTGTAGTCGAGAGGGACCGTCAAGTTCGCGCACTGAATGGGTTCAGTGCTGTTGAACTCGGTACAAGCCCCCCATTCGATTTCCTGTCGGCCGCCGGACGCCGCATTTGCGCGAGCTCCGTGGAGCAGGAGAAGCGCTACTGAGAAGCTTCGAGTTTTCATCGCGGGACAAAGAGAGACCTGGTTTATCGGTTGGTAGTTCAAGTATGAGGTTCAATTGTATTTTGTTATCGATAGATCATGTCTAGACTCTCGGTCGAAGCTGCCCACGACCCGAGCCTTTATACTCATCAAATATGCACCAACAGCCTTAAGGTACAGTTCATTGCGTCAACAATATGCCTTGTTTACAGACTCCTTCCTAGAAACGCCGCCGGACATCATGAGAATCCCTTCAGCTCCGACTGAAGAAATGACGACGTGCCCAGCAGTATTGCCTCCTCAATTGCCTCTAATGGAATGAGCAGAACAGGCTGTGCATCTGTCAAATGTACGATACACCTTAATTGCCTCTTTGGGGAAAGACGTGAGGCGTCAGACGGGCTGCCGGGTTGTCCAGCACAGCGACTGATTGTCTTGAGCTCCCCAATGGATGAGCATACTGCTTTTTATGCGTGCTGCAACAGTCATAATTAATTTTCGCTCGTAAACACGTAGGATTCACGTCCACGCAGAATACCAGCGCAACTCGTCAACATTTTCTTGAAACTCCGCGAGCCGTAAAATGCGATAATACTGCGCATTCTTCATCGCTCCCATCGTCACATTAGACAGTTGAACTCAATCCGAGGCTCTCGAGTGTTCACCGTACGTCTTTACTCGAAACCGAGTTTGGATACCGGAATCGTTCGGCCGAAATGGCAGCGCAGAACAGCCGTCAGACCAGATGACCATACTTTCCTTCCCTCGCCATTTCGACCATCACCTATTCTCACGATCACGATCGCAGTCAAACTCCCTCGGTAACCCCCGCCCACCTTATCCGCATTCGAAACCGTCAATCTCGGCACTGCATCGGCATCACCCACCCACTACCGTCCAGGCCGCCGTCCAGCGTGCAGCATCCGATGCCGGACAAAGGGCTCCATTCGTAGGGAGGACCCGGCAACGTCTCCAACCCAGCTCCACCTCCACGTCCCGGCAGAACCCGCCGGTCGGGCGAACGCGCTAACGCATGCATGCAGTTGGCAGCAGCAGCAGCAGCGGCAAGCGCATGCAACGCTTCCCTTCCCTTCCCTTCCCTTCCCTCTTCTCCAGACCCGTCGACAACCGTGGTAGGTGGTAGTTGCAGCAGGAATCAGGGAGAAAAGGGGAGAGGTGTGGTGCAATCACGGGAAGCGAGCCAGCCGGCCAGACAGCTGCAGCCCTAACGAGAGTTCGGTTTCCAATCAGACAGCGTGGAATGTCAGGGTCGATGGTAACCTTCAACGGAGCCCGATCTGTTGGATTTCTGCGCGGCAGAAGGGGCGTGGGTGACTCAACTGTTGGGCAGGGCCAGACTAGCGAATTAGTAGACGGGTAGATGCGTGGGAGGGAGGGAATGTCGGTCTGGTAGATTGTCTTGATGTGTCTTGATTCTACTTGAAGATTTGCGATGCGCTCCAAGACATGTCTTTGGGCGGCGGTGTGTGCTGTGCTGTGCTGTCCTGCTGCGAGTTGTGTTGGCGCTGCATCGCGGTCCAATATCAAAAAAACAGAGACCCAAATTTTATCCAGAATTGCATAATCACGTCAACGATAAGGTGCTCAAGAGTTACTTTAACTTCTTTGTATTCAATCTCGGAGGCCCATGTCGCTGTGGAGAGGGTGATTCTCACCGCTACTCGAAACAGACGCTGAGCTCCACTGATACATGCGTTGCCTCGCAACAATCTCATCCTGCTAACCTGTAGCCACGCTGTTCCAGAATCGGAACGAGTCGTGCGAAAAACCTCCGCTGCTAAATTTCAACCCCGGGTTGTTCGATATGGCGAATGCCATTCGATGCAAAACAAGCCAAACTCGCGCGGCGTAACAGCCGGGAGAAGATGCCTGGTGCTGGTGATGTGCTGACCCATAAACCTTCTAGATGCGCGAATCATGAACGCTATCGCAGGCCGTTGCGATGGATGCAATAACAATTAAACGAAAGGTGCTGCCGGAGGGATGATGCATATTCCTCGGATTGGCGCCGGTGATCCCCATGCTGGTCCTTGTTCCTCTTTATGACATAGCCGTTCTAGTGAATCCGACCGAGAGATGCAACGCTGACAAAAAACAAACGCCGGTGTACCCAATGCCACACAGGTGAAGACGGGTATTGGTTAAGGGAAGAGAAGTCGATCCACGGTTTGCGGAATGGTGCAGGTGTGGTGAAACGTCGACGTGAAAAGGGTATGTTGAGTGAATTCGAGCGCTCGCGAGGGGTATCGTGGTTGAGGCTGTCTATACCGAAGGAGATGGTAATCGGCAAAGGTGCGCTCAGTGCTTCTTGTCGGAGGAGCCGGTGTGCTGGGCCGACTGGTGGTGGTGATGGTGGTGGTGCTTGTGGGAGGAGTGGTGCTTGCGGACCTTGGGAATGTTAGCCACGTGCTGCTTCGGTTGGGACTGAGACTGAGGCTGCTCATGACGTACCCTCTGGCGACCGCGATGCTCCTCCTCGTCCGACGAGGTGTTGCTCAGACGTCTCCTCTCCTCCTCGTACCAAGTGCTCAGCGACTTGCCGCCGAACATGAGGTCATCGTCCTCGATGATGGTAGCTTGGATCCAGCTCTGGGAGGCGAGGTCGACTTCCCTAGCGTTGGGATCCATGGTGCTGACGTTGGGAATAACGTAGTAGTACTGATCTTGTGCCGGTGACATTTTGAGGGTGGAGTAGTGTGTGTATGTTGTGCGGCTCTGGGTGGAATCGAAGCGGGCGGGCAGGTATGCAAGATGGGATGGAATGGCGGCCCCTTTATGCTTGTTTGTGTACAGGTTGGTGCAGAGAGCAGCGCGTAATGCGTTGATTTCGCGTATATGAGTTGGTTGATTGAAGTGTTTGGGAACAACCGGGATGATGGCGGCGCGAGTTATTTAAGCGTCTATAGCAGGGACCCTTGAGAATAGAATCAGGGTGTGTGGGCTGGCTGTCTGGACTGGCAGGGAAGTCTGGACCGCTGGAATTCGGGATGACGGCGGGAGGGAGAGGGGTCTGGGCGAAAGCGACAAAGAGAAAGAGGGCGTCGGATATCGAAGGGTCCAAGAGAAGCACAGGAGAAGACGCGATTTCTTTGTTCTCGTTTCTCCAAGATCGGTTGCCGATGGACAGGGCGAGGCGAGACAGCTCTAGGCGGAGAGAAGGCTGGATCGTGGATCACGGAAGAGGCAGCGGGAGATGTGTGTGTGTGTGTGTGTGTGTGTGTGTGTGTGTGTGTGTGTGTATGAACGACGACGATGAGAGCCGAGAATAGGCAGTGCCGGCACTATTATCGAAGTTGGTGATGGGTGGTAGAAAAGTGTCGACACTTTGATCTTGGAGGAGAGAAGTGGAAGAGAGAACGGGAAGAGGCCGTCGTGACGGAACGGAAGCGGACGGCGGCTGGGTTAATATTAATATGGACGGGCAGGAGAGAGGGATTGTGGGATTTCTCTTCCCAGGTTGTGGAAGGTGTGGACGGTGGATGCAGGGTACTTGACAAGGCAGGCGACACCCTCAGGCGGCAGGCACAAGGCAGAAAAGGACCTCCCTCAGGCCTCACTCCTCAGGGCCTGCACCTTCTTCCCCGTATTATTTTCAGGTCGCACACACACAGCAAGCACACCTCAGGACCGAGGAAGTACCCAAGTTCCCACGTACCTCCGTACCTCCCTCACTCGCGTGGCGGGAAGGTGTGAGTGTGCGAGTGTCGGGTGGGAAAGTGGAAAGTGCGCCAGGAGGGAAGGAGCGAGGGACGGACGGAGGGGGGAGCAGCAGGGGGGGGGAAGGGGCAGGGGAGCAGGGGGGAAGGAGGTACAGGGGGTACGATTAAGGGTGGGAAGGAGCAAGGGGGTGTCGGTCTGTGCAAATTCAAAATGGTGAAGGTGGAGCCCACCAGTTTTCGGTCGGCCACCTTACGGATACCTCAAACTGTCATGACGGGAGCCACAAAACGGAGCGACGGAAACGGAGACGGAGCCAGTCCACAGTCCACTCCAGTCCAGCGAGGCGTGCACTAGGGTACGCTTGGTGCTTCCACAGCGGCACCTCTCTACACTGACTGCCGTAATGTAATGGTGACAGCTACCAACCACTTTGCACTAATAGATCGAACATCTTCAACGCAAGGCAAACACCACACAGAATCACATCCTGCACATATACACATACCAGCCCGACGCAAAGGGACTGTGTAGGCTGACTATCAGACAATATCTCAATCTCGGTGACTGGATGACTACAACCAGTTGCCGACCACGATCTGCTGTGCTCTCAGCTGTCTCAGAGCACCGTCAGAACACGCCGTGAGAGGTCCTGTCAGAATGGCGGAGACAGGGGTCCAAGAGGCTGACTGCGGTGCGTGAGATGCACACCTGGCACTGCAGAATTGCCCGTATTGGCGGATATTGCCTCGATACCGCTGCTACTGATGCTGATGCTGCCTGTCGACCTGTCGCACCTCAGCCATGGGAAGAGTCATGGACAATCTGTCAGGCTGGCTGGCTGGCTGGCCTCCATATGCGGGGGTTTCCGGAACGGGATAGGTACTTGAGCGGTACACCCGTCTTCGGTCGTGGTGATGATGGCCTCCGCCGGCGTAAGGCTTCGGTCAAGGCCTGACGCGATGATGTGGCTGTGGCTCGCCCAACCGCCTTGCCGGATGGGAGAGCCATCGAAAAACAGACTGCCGACGTGGACGACAGGAAGCGGGAAGACGAAGCGAACCGGCCGAGCCTAACTGGATTACAGATTGCAGACCATGCCGTAAGGCTCGCCTGCCAGTCTGGACTCCGGGGCTGAGGCCTGGATCGTGGGCGGCACCGAAGCGGTTGAGGGGTTTTTACTGCCGCGATTCTTTTCGGCGGCTGGCTGTCCGGCAGCTGAATGAGCGATATTTCAGATGCCATCTGTCAGAGTGGTATCGGGATAGGGATGGATAGATGCAGGGGAGCAATAATTGACACTGGTTGTGTAAGACGAGAGCGATGTATCGGCGTACACAGCAGAGGATGCCCAGCACATGGAACGCGGTCTCAATAATAATAACAACAACAATCAATAGCCATTAGATGAAACGGACGAATACGAATCTACATATTGTCTATTCGTGTTTGCTGATGTTTGTTTTTCTCGCGATGTCCGGCTCTGTACGTTTCTGGTGTTTTCTTGCTTTTGCGACGGCTGGCTGCGTGCTCCGTGCTCCGTTTCAGAGGGGCAAACCTGCGCTAGGCACCACACAGTTGGGATGCCTCAAATCATGAACATCAGCTTAAAGGTGTAGCGAGAGCTTTTCTCCATTTCTGACGGTTCTATGACGGATCAACAGCTATGCAGACTGTACAAGACTGAGGACGACTACGGATAAGGAATACACCAAGATGACGGGGAGGCGAAATGCTCAAGACGACCGTTGACGACGATGTTGCGTAAACGGCGAAACAGCGTAGACTACAGATACACGATAAAGGCACAAGATAACGTAAGATAACGTAAGATAAGGTATCCACGGAGGGACGCCGAGGATTACAGCGATGATACTGACCAGAAACGAGAGGCCAAGGCAGGGCGGGCGGCGAGTAATGACGCGGGCACTCTGGAGCATCGACGAGTAATTGAGGGGGTCCAGCACCGAGGTCACTGTCACCGTCTGTCACTGTCGCCGCTGTCAGTGTCACTGCCGCACTGCAACGCCGCCAGGGCACCAGGGCACCAGGGCACCAGGGCACCAGGGGGTAAAGTCGGATGTGGATGTACCTACTCCAGTCTCCTGCGACGGACGATTTGCGGGCGGCAGCTGTCTCCTCCACGCTCTACGGGCACCACGCACCTCGGCCGACGGCACTGGACTGAACTGCCCCAGGTTTTCCTCGCCCTGGACACTGTTTCCAGCGTAGCTCGGAGGGGCTACCCCCAGGGCTCAGGCGGGATTCAGGCTTGTCTTGTCACTGCCCGCGGCCTGTGCCAGGCTTGTTCGAGCTTGGAGGGGGCCGCCCCGTTGTCCTTAACCTTACCTGGGCATCCGTACATACTCTAGTTAGAGAGCAAGCCTCCAGAGTCCAGGGCCGCCAGCCAGAAGTCGGATCAGCCAGCATCAGCCAAGGGCCCTGGGCTAAGGAGGCGGCGCAGAGGCAGTGGCCGAAGGGACCACTGGGACCTGGCCGATCAACCTCGCGAGGGAGCTGTCGTGCCGAGCTTGTTGCTCAGCCGTTTCCATTGGCCCCGTTGCAATCCACGTCGGCCCTGGCGGCCCTAGGTAATGAGCGATCGAGAGGCTGTGAGGCTTCAGGAAGGCGGCGGCGCCTCGGACGGGTTGGGCTGTCGGGTTGGAGGCCTTCCGTTGAGGTGTTTCTATGATGATTGGGATGGCCAAGAGCCAGTGGCCAACAAACGGAAGTGGAAAAGGCACACTGAGGTGAACTGGTCGCCGACTGGACGGAATACGGAACGGGCGAAACGGGACGGAGCGGTACTTGGTACGGTGGGTGCGATACGGATACGGCACGTCTGCCAAACACCACCGTCCAATGAACGGACAAGGAGTCCCCTAATTGCAGGGCTGCACCACGTGTCCCCAGTTAAAGATGGAGACGCTGGTGGGACTCCACGTCTCCGCGCACGGCTCACGCTCCGTCTCACCTCTTCCACTGAGGAAGCCGCTCACTGTCACTTCACTGTCACTTCACTGTCACTGTCGCGGCTTGTCACTGTCGCGGCTTGTCACTGCGGCGGGTGTCATTCAATCATTGAACGTGTTTTTATCGCCCGCCATTATGGATCCCGCTGAATGATTTTTTTTTTTTTTTTTTTTTTTGCGCCAGTTCTCCAGTCGAATGGCCTCCATCAGAGTCAATCGCACGCCGTGTTTCTTTTTCCTGCTCGCAAATCTCACACCTGCAGCTCGGTGTCGCCCATACGGACGGATACCGCGTCCTCACCTGTTGAGTCTCTGAGTCTTGATATCAAATGGTGTCCATGTATATTCCGTAGCTTGCCCGCCGATCATCCAAAAGAACCACTGGGATTCCAAACCCGCAGTCTTGGCTTCTCTTGTCCTTCACCACACCCTCACTCGCCCTCATCACTTGAGCCTCCAGTACCTGACACCGCGCTGACTCGGGAAACTGGTGTGCAAAGCGGTGTGTTGCCTCCTGCTTCTCTGGGCGGAACATGACCGACATCGCCGTCTCACTCATGACACGGCGAAGAAACATTCAAGCCCATCCATCCCTCACCAGTAACCACCATCACGGCACGACACGATACCTCACACAACGTTACTGCTGAAAACCTTGACCCTTCATCTTACGTAGTCCCGTCCCCTCCAATATGAAGCACTTGCGCGGTCGTCTCCAACACGGAGCACACGACACACAGTGGCCACAGGCCCTTTCTCATCTCATCCCTCAGCCTTGGCTCCCGTTTTCTAGGCAGACACTTGCCCCTGGCCCTGTGGGCAGCACCCGTCGTCCGTGTCGTTTCTTGCTCCTGATCCTTGGCGGGCAGTGCAAGAAAGGGTCATTCCCTGCACCGAGCAACCCGGCAGCGGATACGATCCGTATCGGCGGCCCTGGGCCTGAATATTGCAAAATTGAATATGGAGAACACCTCGGATGACGACCAACTGCGCTATTCCTGTGTGCCCATAACCCATAACCCATAACCTACGGCTGGAGATGCGGACCCGATGTCAAACCAGTTCCACCCCCGGAGACCGATATCCATAAACGCCAAAAACAGAACACAAATCTGTCGATACCCGTCGATTGTCATCTCGCATCTTTGCGCGCCATCCGGGGCAAGACGCGCACCGCTGTACGACATCAAAGTGGACAATGTAATTTCAAGCCAGCCCATCGCCAATAATGTCTCGCCTGTACCCTCCTCCTCCTCCTCCTCCCCCATGTTTCCGACGCGGCGCGCGCGCCCTCGATAGATCGCCCGCGCATCTCGCGCAGGTGTCTCTCTCTGGCAGCGGCAGCGCGCGTCTTGCCGGCTGAAAAAGCCACCAACAGCTTGTCGTGTATCTCCATCTTTCTTTAGTCTGCGCTGCCCCCCCGGCTCCGTTTTGGCCTCGGCGCCATCACCCCTCATCTCAATATCAAATCATCAAAGCGCACGCCGTACGTGCCTAGCTTATTTTGCTCCCGCGATTGCGATAGCCAGAAACATGGCATTCCTGTTCGGGCAGCCGGGGCCAACACTGGCAATATCCACCAGTCGCACAAATCTACCCTAATGATACCTGATGGCCTGGCGGCCGCATCTCGCCATCTCACCATCTCACCATCCCGCCATCTCATTCTGCACCTAGGTCAAAGAAGACCGAGTCGGACCATCTCGTGGTGTCAGGTATCAGGCTCTTGGTGCCTCGAGTCCGAGACGGACGGCGCTCTTTCAACCGTTGGCGCGTACCTAAATCTTCATTGTTGCCCGTCTCGTACCGGGCGCTACTGCAGATGGTGCGAAACGTATCCCGCGCTGGTGAGGCCCCTGACTCTTTTATTTGCCCATGTTATGCCACATCGAAGTCTTTAAGCAATACGGAGGCCTTCCATTGGAGGCGTTACTGGTCTGCCTGGCTGCCGTGCCGTACGAGTCGGCCGGGGCTCAGTTTCTAGCTTAGCTGAGCCTCGCATACTTCTTCTCTGCAGAAACCATCTACAGACTATCTGATTTTGTACATCTGGTTCCTGTCACTCGCGTGTAACCCACCCTCCATCGCGAGTCCGATGCAGAGGCAGGGCCGGATGGCGCCTGGGCGCTCGGGTAGCGATGACTCCTGTTGTCCGCAGAAGGATTTAGACTTCACATCCCTCGTCTTCGCGTTGGGCCGGGTTGAAGCCCACGGGGGGATGAAGCCCGTGGTACGACAATGTACGAGACGAGCCTGTAAGTGTAAGCCGTGCCCCGAAATAAATCGCATCACGGCTGCCATCCTGGCGCAACTTTTCGCAACCTAACCTTTGCCCACGTTTTCCACGCCGACGTTGCTGTTGTTGGCAGAGGAAGGCCACGTTATGTTGGGGGTTTAAGTTGGATACATCACAGCATCTCCCGATCAAAGTCACCCACTATTCCATGCCAAGTTGACTCCGTCAGATGTTGAATGTAACCACCACCACCATCCCTCACCATATGTTCCCCCATCCCGCGGAAAATGTCACAATCAGATGTCCATGTTCGCCCACCACCCCCCAACCTTTCCGATGCTGCCCCTCCTGCCCGAATAGGTCACCAGGCGGACATCGCGACAAAAGGCACGGCCGCGCTGCCCGCTCACCTGGCCTCGTCGTTGCGAGAAACGGACCGACGGGCCCCCTCCTCCATCCTCGTGACATTGTGCCTCGATCCCGAAAAGTCACCCGCATTCTCCCATCCCCGTTGCCCAACCACATACCCGCAGCAGCCGCATCCCCTGCCGGAGCCAAGATGAAGATGCCGGTGCGACGGATGCTGGCGGGCCTGTTGGTTCGGCCACGTTGAGGAGGGGGGGGGGCCTCGGCCGCCAAACACCGGCCCGTCGTTGTTTGAGCCAGTCGCCGGACCAGGACGCGTCGATCGTTTCTCCCCCTCCAGACCAACAAACTGTTACACACAATGGAACACGGCTCTCTCATTCGCGATTCTTGAACGGTTCACATGCTTCTTCTTGTGGCTGATGCTTACCTGAGATGGACGTTCATGAGCCACACGCGGCACATCATCCTCGACTTCCAGATTCCCAGAGCGGATAGCTTGAGGGAGTATGTGCTCTGGTTACAGTGGGCTCTGTGCATCAGGGTCTTCTGTGGCCGGGCGATCGCTGCATTCCCCGCGTCCTGGAGGGGTTTTTTGATACCGCTGATCCTCCAACTTTACCATGGCACAAGCGCGCCGCGGGATGGATTTCGCGCAAGGCTCTAGGAGGACGATAGCCCGTAAAGACCGTAATGGAGGGGGGCGTGCTCGGTGTGGTTCGGCGCCATTTCACCGCCTGGGGGTCTCGTCCACTCCGGCCAACGTCCGTCAAGTATCTGCGAGGTACGCAGGTGAAATGGCGGAGGGAAGGGAGATGGGGGGGGGGGGACTAAACCGTTCATCGCTCTTAGTTGGTCTCCGTTTCTGACAACCCCCAAACCAGCCGAACCGTATTTCGGACCAATCTTTTGACAGCACGACGCAGAGTCTAAAAAGGCGAGCAACTGAACTGACTCTTGACGGTGGGCAAGACACGTACATGATCGTCTCAAGTTCGCCATCTTTCCCACGCGAGCGACGACGACGTTTGGTGGGTGAGTGGCAGCTCAAGCACACACGAACAAGAACGTGTATGCGCTGAGCCGACTCGGGCATTACCGAGAATACGCAGCTGCCGACTCATTCAACCACATTGCACCATCCCGTATGAAACGGCCTGAATCAGTCCCCGCCGGATCTTCAACAAAGCATTCAAGCGCAACGACCGCAAGGCCAAGGCACGGCGCCCTCCTTGGACTGTGTGTCCTCTTGTCCTTCGGCTTGACTCCGTTGCGTTCGTCATCTCAAGATTTTTCCTTCTGGTGCTTTTCCGCTTCGGCTCGGTACAGAGCCTGTAACAAGGGAAAAGCTTCGCACAGGTACGGCGGTTGATTGTTCTTCATCAGGGAGTCATGGACTCGTCGGAATGTTCAAGATTTCGAGTCATCGAATCATTCCCAAGACCTCCTCGGAGTTGCTCCGGGTTTACCTTGGCGTTTCTTCGACGGCGTTTCTAGAATGGATTTGATTGAGCCGTTGGGGGGGGCGGATACTCTCGCGCCCGTTGTCTTTTCCCTCCCTTGGCTTAATCTCTCTCGTTGATGTTAAACCTGTTGACCGTCCAGTCCCCGCAAGTGACAGTCCGTTCCGGGTGATGCACAGGTCATGCTGCCGTCTGCCGGGTCACTCGCGCGGCGCTTCTCCCGTAATGACCAAGGCTGTTTCTGAGCCGTACCGCCTTTTGCGACGGGCCGCGCCTGACGACGCACGCAATTCAGTCGGTGTAGGTCGGGACCACGCCTGGCTAGGGGGCCAAGTTACACTGCAATCGCGGGGAAAGCAGGGTCGCACATGTCAAAGGATCTCGATTGCGGCTTATCGCTGCGAATCACCTGGTCTGCGAGAGGTGACCAATCCTCGGTGAGGGAGCTGGGATCAAGGATTCCTCCTCTTCCCGTGGACGGTCACGAGGACGTGGTGCCTGGCTGGTGCCGGGCTGGCACTGGCTTTGCACGTAAATAGACGGAACTTGTCAACAATAGAGTAGGCGATTATATGAGCAAGGCGGGAATAAGATAAGTGCTCAGTGGTCAAGGCTGAACGGTCGCAGTTGTGGCATGTCCGCATGACAGCGCCTTGCCGGCCGGCAGGGCTGTATCATAGGGACGCGTGAGTGTGATTGTGACCTTGCTCCCTGCCCGACTCACCTAAAGGTTATCTGATACAGCATTACGGATGACAAGCTGCACCAGAAACATTTGTTGGGCACATTTGTTTTATGCAAGCGCTCCCGCACCGCCGTCCGTAATCTTCGAATAGGTTGCGGCGAGGTATTCTCCTGTTCAGCGGCATTCCTCGCGTCGGCTGCGGCGACTACTGGCGATCTTGCACGCTTGTAGGGGATGGAAACTCTCCGCGGAGTACAAGATCTACAGAGGCAGAGAGGGGGTCTGAGGGGGTGCGTTGAAAGAAACATCCAAGGCCCCAAGGCTGCTGAAAACTGAAAACCCCCGAGAAGAAACCCTGCCGGTCTGGTGGTCTGGTTGGCTGGCCGCCGCGGAGTACTTTCGTCTCTCCTAATCAGTCAAGCCGTGTATATCACTACGTAACTAGGTAATCGGGGCGTGAAGGGACATGAACGGTAGCGTGCCACATTGCAAGGCACACGATGCAAGGCGGAGCCGCTCCGTCGAGCGAATGAGAGGGGAATCTGGCGCCGTCTTTCGCTCCGTCGCGAGTCGGTCTCACGGATGGCGATGCGACGCGGCGAATGTTGAACGGAGCTTGCGGAGCTCGCAGATGGCCCTACGGGGCGGCTCATTATCTGTTCAGGGAACCACGCCAAAGACTAAAGTACCATTACGGAGTCCTTTTGCAAGATGCTAGATCAACAGCTTGCCAAAACGGTTCCAGGGACAGTTCGGGACAGCTATTTTGCCACGGAAAGGATTAAAACAACTTCTTCTGCCTTGTCAGAGACGCGGCGCGAGACCCGGCTTGGTGGCCATGACGTCAGTGTGTCGGGTACGCGGTGATGCGCCCCTCCCGCCGCAGACCGCAGATGGATCCCCCTGTGTGCGCCCCCGTCGCCGCGGGCCGGGCAGTTCAAGAACACGGCTAAGGTAGGTGACGGCATGGTTTGGTTTGTGGTTCCCGCTTCGGAGGCGACGTTTTCAGGGTTTCTTGGTGAGGGCTTGTAGAACTACGAAGTGTGTGATGACATCAGTGTTATACGCAGTAGAAGTCGCGCACCGGGATCATGAATCTGCAGCTGAGATTTTGTGAGAGGAGCATTTTCCCCCTCTTACCGTGTTTTCCGTTTCGTGGGGAACTGGCGGGCGGGCGCGTCAGTTGCAGCGGGTTGCGAGGAACCCGGATTTCTGGTAGAGCTTAACGGGAACGGGGGGCGAGTTTATTTGGCAATGACATGATGGTTGAGTAGTCTAATCGTAATTCGCAGGGCAAAAGTATACCCGGCGCTTATGTTGCGTTCCTGACGTGATTTACAGTGTTGGGCTGGACATTGTGTGCCACATGGCTTTGAGGGTTTGCGGAAGAGTTCCGTCGAGTAATCCCCCCCACGTCATTGGTGCTGATCATGCTACTTTGGCAGCAAAGTCCTGAGAGGAATGCGCTAGAATTGGAGATACGACTCAGCAGTTTGCATGATGAGATTGATGGTGTCGCCTCGCGCGGTGCTACGGTTTACTAGAGGAGGTAACCCCGTCTCGTGATGATTTGGAGGAATTAGACGGCGGTAGGCGGTGCTGGAAGCCTTTCGCTGGTGCTGACGCCGATCGGAGCGCATTCCGGAGAGGGGCACTGGGCTGGGGGGGGGGGGGGGGGTAAATTGCATTGCCAGGACGAGGCGGCACGATGCTTCTCTGCACTCTAACTAAGACTTTGCCTCGCCATCATGAAAATAGCAGCTGGATCGTGGGGGACGCAACAAGTAGAGTAGGCACGGAAAAAGCTGCGACGAACTCGGACCAGGTGCTCCGTGGCTGGGAGACAGGCAGCGTTAATGCATTCTTCAGGTTCGTCTGCAGCGCAAGACGATGGAATACCCGCCGAGACCGTGCCTCGCGCAGTGCTTTGAAACCCCAGAACCTTCTGTGGAATCCGTGCCGAATCTAATCGGCGCAATCGACGACAAACTGGAGTGGGAATTTTGAGGCAGGATTACAAAAAAACGGTGCGGTGGGGCCTTTGGACATGCCTTCATTCCTTGGTTTCTCCATGTTCTTAGTGCAGCCGGAAAGTTCGGTCGGGGGATATCACGCTGTATTAATGGTCGGCGAGCCTCGGAGCTGGATGGCTTCGCAAGTGGGCCCGATGGACGGATCGGGCGGATCGGAGGAGTGGAGGGTCGGCGAGCGGAGGAGTGGGGACGTGGACGCACCGGCGGGCTCCGTTTCGCCGTCGGAAGGGACGGCAGATGCAGAGTTCACGAAGCCTGCCAGGTCTCCCATTGTCGCCTTCAGCTTCCTCATTCCTTCCACCGTTTCTAGGTTCTCAGGATCAGGATAGCACCGTTTGCTGAGTTGTCCTCCCAATGCGCTGGCCGCCTCGCAGAGTCGGATGTCCGGTGCTCGGACGCGCTCCTGCCAGCCGGAGGCCTGTCACTGTTTCGACGTGTCCAACATCAGCCGCGCGTCGGCTGCAGAGTCCGGGGTAAAGATTGAAATGGCAGGCTGGGGAGATGTTGAGGAGAGCCAGTGCGTCGGGGTCTCCGAGTGCTTGTTTCGGTTGATGGGCTTTTGTTGAAACTTGCTCAGATTACGTGGTTGTCGACGATGGGGTTTGGCTTCAACTCGCCAGTTTTGGATCATCAACTAACAGACGATTGATTCATATATGCAACTTCTTGAGCCTCAAGGTCCTGGCGATGAAAGCCTACGCCATCTGGCCAGTTGGCCATACCATACGTCGCAGGTACTCGTCTGCCAGGTTTAAGGGCATCGCGAGGGCGTAGGTTTGGTGGGACGCCTTCCCGACTTTACCCAAACCACGTAGGTAGGTCATCCTCTAAGACGGTTCAGCATCAACTCAACCATGGTGATGGGCCATTTGGGTTGGAGCGTATCAGACAGCAGAAGCATACGCAATTGGGAAAACAACGATAACATGATAAATGGCTTGCTAGTAGCTCATATGATCGCGATCTTGACGCCGGACCCAATCGGTGAAAATGACTTGCTGAAATGTCGCTCGGTACATGCTGACAAAGGGAATAACCTCCCTGCTACTACGCGGGAGCCTTACTCCTTCTTCTCCTTCTTGCCCTCCTTGTCGTCCTTGTCCTTCTTCTCGCCCTTGGCCTCGTCCTTCTTGTCTTCCTTCTCAGTATCCTTCTTCTCATCCTTGCTGTCATCCTCTTCGCCACTAGACTTCTCTTCTTTGCCCTTGGACTTCTCCTTCTTCTCATCCTTGCCTTCGTCGCTCTTCTCGTCCTCGGAGCCATCCTTGGACTCATCCTTGGACTCCGACTCAGAGTTTGACTCATCCTCTTCAGAGTCGTCCTTTTTTTCGTCCGAGTCGTCCTTCTTCTCAGCGCCCTTTTCCTCCTTCTTGCTCTTGCCGCCCTTCTTAGCCTTCTTCTCTTCCTTCTTCTTCTTTTCCTCCTTCTCCTTCTTGATCCTCTCACGCTCCTCCTCCTCCAACTTGTCCCAATCGCGGGACTTGTCGGTCTTGGCCCAGTGTTTGCTCTCGGCAAGTTCTTGACCAATGTGAGGCTGAGCGTTTCCAATCTTGGTGCGGCCAACCAAGCTGATGAAGATAGAGACACCAACTATGGCAGTCAAGATGAAGCGGTATGTTCCGTACCACTGCGGGGTCCAGCCCCTGTTCTTCGCACGAGTGTCTGCGAGATAGAGGAAGGTGAATGCACCGAATTGGGCAGTTAGGGCATATTCGATCGGCATGAGGAGAGTCGGCCAGGCGAGCATGGGAGCGAGAACACCCATGCCGTAGCGGAACTTTGTACGAGTCGCCGAAGGGGTCTTTTCGGAGTATTCCATTCCCTGCAACTTGGTTAATCTTTCTGCTCCAATATTGGGGTGGTGCGCTTGGGCTTACCCAGTGAACAGCGCCGAGGAAGGAGATGATGATGGCTCCGTAGCCAAGTTGAATGGGCTCAAGCAAGCTGAGCCAGTACTGCGCAGACTCCTGGTTCATGTAGATGTTGTTTGCAAAGGTCGAAGTCGACGGCCACTCAAGATTGATATCCCAGCTGAGATACATGGTGCTCAACGAAGTTGCCAGGTAGGGCAGGGTGCCAGCCAGACCAAGAGCATACGGTTCCCTGGGAACTTCGCTCAAGTTAAAAGTGTCTTTGACGATGTTCTGGAAGACCTTTGTCAGTGGTTGAAACTGATGGATCGCGGATGTGGACGCACCAATTCCTCTTTCAATCCCTTTTGGAGATCCTGGTCGCGCTCGGGATTGGCAGGCGCAGGCTCAAAGACATGGCGCGTTGAGGACTCGGTCGAGACGTGCTCCGGATCCGATTCGAGCTTCTTCTTTGCTATCTCTGCCTCGGCTTTCTTGTCGATCTTGTCATACGGAGAGTTTGTGTAGCGGGCAACGAGTGACAGCGGGGAGAGCCGGGCTTGGAGAGCCACCGAAGGCCTCCTGGAGCTTTGAAGAGCAGAGGGCGAGGCTCTCGTGGAGAAGGAGGCGGGAGAAGCTGCTGAAGGAGCCGCCGCTGAGCGCGGGGCCAGACGCAAAAGCTGTCGCGAGGAGCGAAGCATCGTGAAGGTGGTCGGTTCTTTCAGGAGCGATAGAAGAGGAAAGTGAGAGTCTTGGAAGGTCGAACGCGTTGATCGTGTACCCGGATGTCTGTCAATTGGGCAATTGCTTCTAACAGCGGATAAAAAACGTGTTCAGTCGCTGGTGCAGGTTTTGGGGAAATGACGAGCCAAGCAGTGAAGAAGGAATTTATTTGAGTGTCTCGTCTCTAGACCAAGGCCCGGCAGGGTAGCTGCCGATTGCTTCACATTGATGTAAGGCAAGTCCCGCCCATCGGATAACTGGCACGGCAGAAGCAGGGCAGCAACAGCAGCTTTCCCCTCTGCTTTTCGATCAAGGCCGATCTAATTAGGTGGTCCAGCCATCCAGCCATCCAGCCAGGCCTGGCCCAGCCCATCCGGTATCACAGGGCAGCCGGAACACAGCTGCTACTGCTCCTGCTACTGCTGCTGCTACTGCTGCAGCGATGGAGGTGCGCACCTGGCTGGGAGCTCTGGATTCGCGCTGGTCGTGGTGACGTAATGTGGAGACCTGGCCCATGTCCACGCCCGGGCCAGAGGCTCCGCATTGGACGAACAGCTGCCGGGGTGGGTGTGACATTAGTAGAGAATAGCCCAAGCTTCTCCAGTCTGCTGCCTGGTGGGAATGTTTAGCTGCCACTGCTCGCCGCGGGGTGGTCGGTAAAATCATCGAAAAATCTTACAATTCAATATGAGTGTTGGATTATATGACGGCGTCTTTGGTCGATTTTGGAAAATTGTTCGAGGAAGTTGTGAGGCCTACTTGCAGCCGCCTCATGTGCCCCTTCCCAGCCGACAAGAGTACGTGCCCCGCGGCGCTAACTGCTTCCAGCAAAGCTGCAGTAGACCTACCCCACCGTGGCTCAACGCTTCGAGCGCCACAGTCTGGGCCAAGCTGGCGGCCTGTTTTTGGCACTGCACTGCGGGGGAGAATCGAGAATCAGGCAGCGTCATCATGCACAAGCACCCAGCTCGACACCAAACCCCAACCCTGTCGCTCGTTGCCTTCCAGCCCCAACATCGCACGCAACATACCTGCCGACAAATCTGTCCTTGTCGAGGTCGACGTTATACAGTTCCTCGACTTGGCAACTTTCGCTTAGTTGTCATCCCACCTCCGGAGACACGGCGAGCGGCACACGGCAGCACGCCCCATCGACGAGCCACCGTCGACATTACCTGTCCCTCGGAGAAAAAAAAAAAAGATACCCAGCCCAATATTATCACGACTACGACCTGATTCACGACCCCCGTCTCCCATATCCCGAATCCGACTATCCTTTCATGCCCGCAGAGCCCCTCCGGACCTGACCCGCCTGCCCCGATCGAGCTCTACGGCCCTCCGACGCTCTCCCTCCCTATCCATGCCTCTAACGGCGGCACCACGATAGATACCCAACACTGAGTTTCCCTCGCCAGGGTCACGGCGCCATACATACACCATGTTGGAGGGACTCGTTGCCGGCCTGCTCAACAGGTTTCTGGGCATGTACGTCAAGAACTTCGACCCAGCACAGCTCAAGGTCGGTATCTGGTCTGGCGATGTCAAGCTCAGGAACCTCGAGCTGCGGAGGGAGGCCCTCGACCAGCTGAAGCTTCCCATCAATGTCATGGAAGGCCACCTCGGCGAGTTGACCCTCATCATCCCGTGGTCCAACCTCCGTGGAGCCCCCGTCAAGGTCTTTATCGAAGATGTCTTCCTGCTTGCCTCTCCAAGGGAGGAAGCTGCCTACGATGAGGACGAGGAGGAGCGCAGAAAACAGAGAATCAAGATGGAGAAACTCGACTCGGCCGAACTCCTCAAAGAGAGATCACAAGAGGGCATGAGCCAAGAGGAGCAGCAAAAGAGCCAGAGCTTCACGCAGAGCCTGGTCACCAAGATCGTCGACAACCTGCAAGTCACGGTCAAGAACATCCACATCAGATACGAAGACTCCATCTCTGCACCTGGCCACCCCTTTGCTCTTGGTGTCACGCTGGAGGAGTTCAGCGCGATCAGTACCAACGGCGAGTGGAAACCAACCTTCATCCAAGATTCCACCAAGAGCACCCACAAGCTCGCCACCCTCGGCGCCCTTGCTGTCTACTGGAACACAGACACAGAGCTGCTTGGCCCGGGACGAGAGATCACCACCGACGACGACGAGCCCATGCCCCACGACGAGATGGTTAGCAAGTTTAAGAGCTTGATTGGGTCGACAGAGGATACGAAGCTCAACCACCAATTCATCCTACGTCCTGTCAACGGAAAGGCTAAGATAGTTCTCGACAAGACGGGTGACATTCACGTACCCAAAGCCAAGGCAAGCTTGCTATTCGAGGAGATCGGCCTGGTCATCGATGACGACCAATACCGTGATGGCCTGATGATGGTGGACCTCTTCCATTACTTCATCCGACACCAGGAATACAAGAAGTTCCAGCCAAAGGGCGTCACACCAAAGGAGGATCCCAGAGCATGGCTCAAGTTCGCCGGAGATGCGGTGCTCAGCAAGATTCACGAGAAGAACCGCAGGTGGTCATGGGACTACTTCCGCGAACGGCGCGACGATCGCAAGCGCTACATCGAGCTGTTCAAGAAGAGGAAACAGCAGCAACAGCTGTCCTCGCAAGAAGGCGACGACATTACCAAACTCGAGTGGAAGCTCGACTACGAAGACTTGCGGTTCTGGCGATCCTTGGCACGAAACCAACTCAAAAAGGAGAACGCTGAAGCCCTAAAAAAACAGCCCTCTAAGCAACAACAACAAGGCTGGGTGTCCTGGGTCTGGGGTGGCGGCGCGAAGCAACCGGAACCTCAGAACGACGACGAGAACACGCAGATCACAGAGGAGCAACGCAAAGAGCTTTACGACGCTATCGATTGGGACGAGAAGACAGCTATCGCCGAATCCGTTGACGTACCTCGAGACACCGTCAAGATGCAGGTTGAAGCATGGCTGAGCACAGGAAGCTTCACTCTCAAGAAAAGCCACAATGGCAAAAGAAGTGACCTCCTTAGTCTTCACTTCGACGTGTTCAAGGCCAAGGTCTTACAACGCCCCGACTCTTTCCTTGCCGACGTCAGCCTGGGTGGCCTCCGTGTCAACGATGGCACCACTCCCGACTCCCTCTTCCCCGAGATTGTTCGCGTCAAGGATGCACCTGAAGTCCACGAGCACAAACAGCTGACCATTGAAGAGTTGGAGGACAACGAGGATGAACCCTTCTTCCACTTCGAGGTTGAACAGAACCCTATCGATAAGGAGGGCGACATAGCACTGTCCGGCTCTCTCAAACCTTTGGAGATTGTGTGGAACCCGAACTTCGTGGTTGGCGTTGCCGACTTCTTCAGACCTCCAGAGAGGCACATGGAGTCCATCACCGCCCTCATGGAGACCGCCGGTGCCACGGTAGAAACCTTCAGGGAGCAGACACGGGCTGGTCTTGAGTTCGCCCTCGAGGAACACAAGACCATCAACGCCCAGCTCGACCTTCAGGCCCCTCTCATTATCGTACCAGTCAGCATTAACGTCAAGGAGTCCACTTGTCTGATTCTGGATGCCGGTCACATCAGCGTCAACAGCGAACTGGTTGATCAAAACACCATGAAGCAGATCCAATCCAAACAGCGACAATCATACACGGACGAAGACTTCAAGCGGTTGGAGTCCGTCATGTACGACAAATTCTTGGTCAAGCTCTCCTCCACTCAGGTACTGATAGGACCATCCATCGAGGTTACAAAGGCTCAGCTAGCCGAGAAAGATGACACACAACATCTCCATGTGGTGGAGCGCATCAATGTCGACTTTGTGGTTGAAACTTCTATCCTCCCCAAGGCTCCAAACTTGACCAAGCTCAAGGTGTCCGGCCACTTGCCGCTACTGCACGCAACCGTGTCGGATACCAAGTACAAGAACTTGATGCGGATCATTGACGTCGCCATCCCCAAGTTCAACCAGGATAACGATCAACCGGAGCAGATCAAAGACTCACAGAGCTCCGCTGTGACGACTAGACCTCGTGGCTTGAGCACCGCATCGACTCGATCTCGCTCTCGTAAAGAGTCTTCCCGCCGCAAATCAGCACAATTCCCCTTCATGCAGCAACAGACTGCGATTGTGATTGACGACGATGACGAAGACAGTGATGAGTTCGAGGATGCCGACGGCGGCCGAGACAATAAGGAACAGCTCAAGCTACAGCAGCGCTCTTTCGAGTTCAAGTTCAAGGTCGATACCCTCAAGGGCTCTCTATACCGTAGTGACCCAGACAAAAAGAAGCCCGACGCGCTACTTGTCGAGCTTGTCGCCGAAAACTTTGATCTTCTGTTCTACCTGCGACCATACGACATGTCAGCTGAAGTGTCTCTTGGGTCGGTCACTATCGATGATTTCGTCGACAATCCCTCGGCGGAGTTCAAGTCGATCGTGTCATCAGGGGACCCTGATGATCACGAGCAGAACCGCAGTCTCGTTAGTGTGAAATTCACAAAGGTTAATCGCCTTTCACCAGAGTTCATGCCAGTGTACGAAGGCGTGGAGACGAACGTCACAGCTGCGATCTCCACCATCAATCTAGTCGTGACTCGGAAAACGCTCTTGACTCTGTTGGACTTCATCTTGGCAACATTCACCGGTAACAACAACGAAGCGGCAACGCCTCAAGAGCAGAAGGCAATTTCCGATTCGGAGGATGACAGCGAGGAAGATGTCGAGATCGCAATCGACAGCCCCCCTGAGGATGCACCTGCAAATTCAGGCTCGATCAGGGTCAAGGTGGACCTTAAGAGTATCCGGCTGATCCTCAACAATGACGGAATTCGCTTGGCTACGTTGTCTTTCAACCACGCCGACGTCGGGGTTTTCCTCTTGGGCAAGACAATGCGGGTGAATGCCAAGCTGGGCAACCTCAACTTGGTCGACGACATTAACCAAGGCGTATCCGAGGGGTCTAACTTGAGGCAACTCATCTCCATCCAAGGTGACGAACTGGCTGATTTCAGATACGAGACCTTCGACGCTACCAACAAGAAGGCGTACCCTGGATATGACTCGTCGGTCTATCTTCGGGCTGGATCAGTGAAGCTGAACTTCCTTGAAGAGCCATTCAGGAAGATCATCCAGTTTTTGGTCAAGTTTGGCAAGATGCAAGCCATCTACAATGCTGCTCGTCAAGCCGCCGCAAACCAGGCCAACCAAATCCAACAGAGCACGTCCAGATTCAAGTACGATGTGGTTGTCAAGACTCCAATCGTGGTCTTCCCTCGTGTGGTTAACCACGGCCAGCCCAAGCGTGACGTTGTCACTGCATACTTGGGAGAGATTTATGCACAAAACAAGTTCGCTCCTTTGGATGACTCCGAGAACTCCCAAATAGCAACCAAGATCAACGCTGGTATCCGAAACATCCGCCTCACTTCTGACTTCAACTACCCGGGAGATCTCTCCGAAGAGCTGGAGCTGATTGACAAGGTTGATTTGGGCTTCAACGTCACGTACGCGGAGCATCAATACGGCACGAAGCGCCCCGAACTGGAAATTGAGGGCAGCATGTCTGATTTCAATCTCAAACTCACACAGTATCAACTCCGCTTCTTGATGGAGATCTCCAAGTCCGTTCCGGCGGCGTTTGCCGGCGATACCGACGAGCAGAACCAAGAAGCCGAGCGCGAGGTAGACAAAGACACTCTTCAAAGGGCGAAGTCAATGCCAATTGATAAGAGCAAGGGCGATGAGCAGCAACTAGTTGACCTCGGGCCTGAACTTTCACCCAAAGACAAAACATGGACGAAGCTTGACCTGGTCTTCCAAGTCAACACTATTGGTATGGAGCTGATTTTGGCGCCTGACGAAAAGCCAGTCGGCAAGCTTGAAGATGCCAGCCTGTCGCGCTTTTCCCTGGACGTCACCAAAATGAAGACGCGGATGCTTAATGACGGGTCTCTTGAGGGCGAGTTCCTTATCCACTCGTTCACCATCTATGACAGCCGCCCGAGGGACACTAATAAGTTCCGGCGAATCATGACATCGTCCAACAAGGAGGTGCAGCAGCTCATGGCGAGCATCACAATGTCTGGCGGACAGGACAGGAACCTCATCGCCATCGTTACTATCGACAGCCCCCGAATCATCTTCGCCCTCGACTATCTCTTCGCTATCCAGAACTTCGTCATGGTTGGTCTACAGCCCGAGGAACCTTCGATTGTCGACGATGAGTCGTTATTGATCGACACTCCTGACGAGTCCGATGCGGACGCAGACTCGATGCAGGTTACTTGGTCAAAGGCCCGATCGCAGAAGAGCAGCAAGAACGAACAGGAGGAGACCCAAGATGGCGGAGACGAGAAACCCCAGACCACCATGAGCATCGCCTACAGGGTAAACATCGTCGACGCTCAAGTCATCCTGATCGCCAACCCTCTCAGCTCGAGCTCCGAGGCCATCGTTCTTGGCACCAAGCAAGTCCTGTTGTCCCAACAGCATGCCTTGACATTCCAAGTATCCGAGATTGGCATGTTCCTCTGCCGCATGGACCGCTTTGAGGATTCCCGACTTCGGATTATCGATGACTTTTCCGTCCAAATGTCCATGGATAGCTCGAAGCCGAACATCACTAGCATCCATGCTGACATTGAGCCGTTGATTCTTCGTCTGTCTCTCCGAGATATCCTACTCGCACTCCAGATTGCCAGCAAAGCCACAGAGCTCTCTGACCAGCAACCGAAAGACCCGAAGTCGTCGTCATCGGCCGCAGATGAGAAGGCGAGACAGCTACGCCAAGCTGGTCTTAAGCAGCGAACAGCCAGCGGCAAGGGACCGTCAACCATTGCGAACAAGACCATGATGTCGAAGACACAGACGCAAAAGATTGCAGCATCTCAGGCTAGACAAGCGAACAGTGATCCTCACGGAACGGCGGTCCAGCAGCCACCCAAGCGGCACGAAGAGCTGTCTGCGACAATTGAAGGGATTCGCGTTGTCCTTATAGGCGACGTTCACGAACTTCCTATCCTCGATCTTGGAATCAAGAACTTCACCGCCACGGCCGAAGACTGGTCTTCAAATCTCAAGGCTGAGACTGCTATCGACTTATACACGAACGTCTACAACTTCTCCAAGTCCGCATGGGAGCCACTTCTTGAACCCTGGCAAGTTGGTATCGGAATGGCCAAGGATGCTCAGTCTGGTCTAATGTCCATTGATGTCGCCTCCAAGAAGGTCTTTGATGTTACTTTGACAACCGCCACCATCGCTTTGGCGTCCAAATCCTTTGCTTTCCTCAGCAAAGACGAGGACGTCCTTGGCAAGCCGCGCGGCGTCGATGCGCCGTATCGAATTAGGAACTACACTGGATTTGATGTGGTGGTGCAGTCAAAGAGCTCGACTACGGACGACAATATGACGGCCCGTCTAGAAGACGGTCAAGAGGTACCATGGAGCTTCGAGCCTTGGGAGAAAATGCGTGAGAATCTCTCATCCGAGAGCAGCACCGGTAGTGTCGGCATCCACCTAGAAGGCAGTGGCTTCGACCCAGTCAAAAACGTCAGGTTGAACCGCGAGGGAGAGGCAATCTACGGTCTCAAACCCAAGACTGACAACATCTTGCATCGTCTCCTTGTTGAAGTTACCCTTGGCAAGGACAACGTCAAGTATGTCACCCTTCGATCACCTCTTGTCGTGGAGAACGAGACCCAAATTCCCGTTGAATTGGGTGTCTACGACGCACAAGAGGGGCATCTCCTCAAGATCGAAAAGATTGCCCCAGGCGAAAGCCGGCCGGCGCCCGTCGGAGCCGCATTCCTCAAGTCCCTCCTTGTGCGTCCCGACTCCGGATTTGGCTATGCTTGGTCGTCGGAGACCCTTTGGTGGCGAGACTTGTTGAAGCGACCTACAAGAACGATGGTCTGCAAGGGCGAAAACGGAGATCCCTTCTACTTCCAACTGAACGCTACATTTGACAGATCCAACCCATTGACCAAGTAAGTTCTCAAGACACTCCTTACATCACTCTTCTAATGACCCTACAGGAACTATCCTTACATGCGCATCAAGTTGTCGCCACCAGTGATCCTCGAGAACTTGTTGCCGTACGACTTCAAGTACCGCATCTACGACAAGAACACCAAGAAAGACTGGGCAAACTTCCTTCGCAAGGGTGGCCTTAGTCCGGTACACGTCGTTGAGCTTTCCCATCTTCTTCTTCTCAGCGTCGACATGCAAGACACTGTATTCAAGCCCAGCGACTTTGCCATTATCAACTCTGGGCAGTCGGACGATTTCAAAAAGGAAGACAAGCTTCTCTGCAAGGATTCCGATGGCCTCCAACTCAACCTGAAACTGCACTACCACAAGATTCCCAACAGTGGAGGTGCATTCCGAGTAACGGTCTACAGCCCCTACATCATCCTGAACAAGACTGGCCTGGACATGCAGATTCGCGCAAAGGGGTTCTTGCAAGGAGCTCGACCAGCCGCAGGCCAATCCACGTTGTCCTACAACAGGTCTGAAAGAGACCGCCCCAAGGCAACGCCGTTTATGTTTTCCTTCGGCAACGACGACCATAGGAACCGCACGCTGTTGCAGATTGCCGACTCGGAATGGAGCAAGCCGCAGAGCTTCGACGCTATTGGCAGTACAACCGAGGTGGTGTTACCCTCTCCTTCTCGAAACACTGAAGTACACATCGGAATCACCACTGAGGCGGGTGAGGGCAAGTACAAGATGACCAAGGTTGTCACCCTGGCACCGCGATTCGTCCTGGAAAACAAGCTTGGCGAGGAGATCAATGTCAGAGAGTCTAGCTCATCGGGATTCATGACTCTCAAACCTGGCGCGCACCAGCCTCTGCACTTCATGCAGAAGACTGCCGTCAAGCAACTCTCCCTCTGCCATCCCGGGATGAATAACCAGTGGACTTCTCCTTTCAACATCTCTGACATTGGCACGACCCACATCAAGATCGCGAAGGCAGGGCAGAGGCAACGACTGATCCGCGCCGAAATCTTGATGGAGGGAGCCACAGTCTTCTTGCATCTCAGCATGGAGACCAAGAATTGGCCCTACCAGATGAGGAATGAGAGTGACACCGAGTTCACCTTTTACCAAGCGAACCCTAGCCTGGAGGATGATGGCGTTGAGGACAGATCCGGGTGGAGACCCATCAAGTACCGTTTGCCTCCGCGCAGCATCATGCCTTACGCTTGGGATTTCCCTGCCGCCAAGTTCCGCGAGATCATCATCAACGTCAATGGCAAGGAGCGACACGTCAAGCTGGCTGAGATCGGTAATCAGATTCCAATGAAGTTCACCTCTGCGTCTGGGCAGCAGAAGATTATCGACATCAATGTCGCCGCCGACGGTCCGACTCAGACTTTGATCCTGTCCAACTTCCGACAATCCAAGAGTCTTTACAGGCAAAAGTCCAAGTCTGGCGCTCGTACCAGCACCGATGGATTCGAGGTCAAGGATCAGGAGACGACTGCGACATTCCGAGCCCAGCTGAAGCTTTCGGGTATCGGAATCTCACTCATCAATTCGCAGCTGAAGGAGCTCGCCTACGTCACCTTCAGAGATGTCTCCCTTCGCTACCATGACGCGCCGCTCACTCAGACGGTCAGCTTCTCAGTGAAGTGGATTCAGATCGATAATCAGCTTTACGGCGGCCTGTTCCCGATGATCCTGTACCCTAGCGTCGTCCCGAAGAGAGCTCAAGAAGTCGACGCGCACCCCTCGATTCACGCCATGGTCACCCGCGTGAAGGATGATTCCTATGGTGTGCTGTACATCAAATATGCCACCGTTTTGATGCAGCAGATGACGATTGAACTGGATGAGGATTTCGTCTATGCTGTTCTTGACTTTTCAAACATTCCTGGAGCTGCATGGTCTGACAGCAATGAGGAGGGCAAGCTCTGCGACGAAGAGCTCGACATTCCGGAGCCGAATCAGCAACAATCTGGCCAGGATATCTACTTCGAGTTACTGAACATCCAGCCCATGCAACTCGACCTCTCCTTCATGCGCACGGAGCGTGTCAATGCCGAAGACAAGACATCGTCGCGCAACCCATTGATGTTCTTCCTCAATGTCATGACGATGGCTATCGGAAACGTCAACGATGCACCCATTCGTCTCAATGCTCTTATGCTTGACAATGTTCGAGTGTCGGTTCCTGCTCTAACCCAAAACATCTCGAATCACTACAGTCAGGAGGTGCTCTACCAAATCCACAAGATTCTAGGCTCTGCCGACTTCCTGGGTAACCCTGTGGGCCTGTTCAACAACATCAGCTCAGGATTGACTGATGTCTTTTACGAGCCCTACCAAGGACTCATCCTGTCGGACAAGCCCGAAGACTTCGGAATCGGCGTTGCCAAGGGTGCTGCATCACTGGTGAAGAAGTCTGTTTATGGCTTCTCTGATTCCTTTTCCAAGTTCACCGGCAGTCTGTCCAAGGGTCTCGCAGCTGCAACCCTCGACAAGCAATTCCAAGATCGACGCCGCATCACCCGCGCCCGAAACCGCCCCAAGCACGCCCTATACGGTGTCACCACAGGTGCAAACTCCCTTTTCACAAGTGCTGCATCCGGAGTTGGTGGCCTGGTGCGCAAGCCGCTCGAAGGCGCGGAGCAGGAGGGAGCGCTCGGATTCTTCAAGGGTATCGGCAAGGGAGTCGTTGGATTTGCAACCAAGCCCGCTATTGGCGTCTTGGACATGGCCTCGAACGTTTCTGAGGGTATTCGAAACACGACGACCGTCTTTGATGGCTCAGAACTCGACCGTGTTCGCCCTGCGCGCTTCGTGCCGTCTGACGGCATCGTGCGCCCGTACAATGCCCGTGAAGCTCTCGGCCAGTCCTGGCTGAAGCAAGTCGACAACGGAAAGTACTTCAACGAGAACTACATTGCACACCTTGAGCTGCCTCGCGAAGACATGGTGGTCATGGTCACGTACGCCCGGATTCTGCTTATTCGCAGCCGGCGTCTGACATCAGAGTGGGACGTGCCTCTCAAGGACGTTCAGACAATCGCAAAGGAGCGAACGGGCCTGAGCCTAACCCTCAGAGGCGGCACAAATGGTCCATTCATCCCCGTCGGCGACGAGAGCGGGCGTGCCTTCCTGTACAAGATGGTGGCTGTCGCGGTGGAGGAGTTTAACAGGAGGTTCAGAGGATTGGAGTAAATGAGGGTTGGCGAGGCAAACGCACACGGGCCGTGGTTATGGATGCCAGGCCACTTCATACCTGTTGTTTCTATCTTTGTTTCCTTTCTTTAGAGGCTCTTCAGGCATAGCCTCGCGATTCCCTAGCAAGCATACCTTATTTGGCGTTTCGGATCCCTTCTCACTCGTATACGTATGAAAACAGAAATACATGGATATTGAATAGGCACATGGCACCTCATTGAGCATGTTGACTTGAAAGTTGTGGAATTACGATTTCCCAATTGTCCCCTACCGAAAGGGATTCGATGTGCCTTCTATGGTCTTTGCAGGTTCTATGGTCTACGTCTGTCTAATGTGGTGTCTCGTGCCTCGTGTCTATGCTATGCCCGCCTCTATAATTGTGTCTAGTCTAAGCCCATCCGATCCTCAGAAGCTTGTAGCCGCTCTCGTCGCCACGCCCGACCTCCTTGCGCTTCTCAATGATTTCGTTATACAAGATGGTCAGCTGCTTGCCATCCTCACCGCGCGGGCGATCACTCGCCGTAAACGCGCCCTCCACCGTGTCGCTGACCCCGTTGAACTTGCCGTTCCGGCGAACAGTCACCAGCAGCCAGAAAACCCCGCCCGATGCGAGTAGCTGCGTCGCGCAATCTCTCAACCACGTCGCGTGCTCCGGAGCATAGATGACATCCGTGGCAATGAGTATCTCCGCCGGGGTATCCAGGGGTGCGCGCAGGTCAGGCGCAGACCAATCCAGAGTCGTCGTCTGGATGAGGCTTGCCTTCGCCGCCGAAGGAGAGTTGATGGCAACATTGGCCTTGAGATTCTCGAGCACTGCTGGGTGGTAGTCGGTCGCGACGATGGTTGACTCTGGCGCGCCGAGGTGAGGCAGCATGTTCCCGAGCACCAAGCTGACCAGACCCGTGCCGGCGCCGAGTTCGATGATGCGCGGCGACGAGCCGAGACTGGGTTGAGTCAGGCCGAAGCGGGCCGGGTCCGCGCACATCAAGTCCGAGAGCACGATGGATGCACCCCAGCTTTGCAGGCCGACATCATCAGGGTCGGCGGAGTTCGTGCCTGCAAGCCGGTCGTTGAGGCGCACAGTGACGGGGACGCGGCTCTCTTTCTCGGGAAGCGAAAGCTCAAAGGAAAAGTCGCGCGTGTAGTCCTGGTCCTTCTCATCCTCGGCCTCATTGTCCTCCGCAGGCGCAAAAAAGGACTCAAGGACGCAGGAGGCCTGGTCCAAGGCGAGCTGGCAGGCTTCCTCGGACTCAAAGCAGGAGAGGGTCTCGGCGCGGGCGATGAAGCCGGTCAGCCAGCGCTCGACGAAGCTGCGTTCGAAGGCGTCGACGCGGAGGGCGGCGATGTGGTGGTCTACGCCGTCGACCTCTTCATGGTCGTCGTCGGTCTCGGATACGTAACCGGAGTCGACTGCGGGCGAGGCATGGTGAGGCAATTTGTGGTCCGGGTTGAGCTGGAAGGCGACGGAGACGGGCAGTGAGCAGTAGATTGTCGAGAGGGAGTGGAGGGCGGCGGTGATGTCAGACTCGGTGAGGGTGTCGAGAGTCCGCAGCGGTGGGAGGCTGCTCGATGGCGGCGCGGGGTGTGCGGCCGGCCTCATTTGTGTGGCCCGTCTCCAGTGCCGTCGCGCTGGTGTTGGCGGTGGTGGTGATGTGGATGGATGATGAGTTGTCGGGAGTGGATAAGATGAGATTCACGAGTTGGGAGAAGAAAAAGCCATCACGCGCTAGGTGGACGGTGGTTTAGCTTATTCATTACCTACGCATTATTCGCACCCTTTTGGGCAAGCACACGAGAGATATGGCCTAGACACGGATGGCGGGACGGGGGGGACGGGGACGGAGACCCGCTTTCCCAAATGAGGGTATCGTGAAAATTTTTGGCTGCCCTATCCTGGGGCCCAGACTGCACTTTTTGTGTGTCGACGTGGCTTGTGCTCCCGCGCCAGTGGCCCGGCGTGTCAGTCACTCACTGCAGAGGAAATGTCACTGGCCGCTTCTCCATAGTATTCATCGGTGTCATCTCGATTTACCCCGGATACACTGGAAGGGGCGCATGTGAGATCCACTCGAGAACGGAGTGCAAGTCGCCCCCGGAAAGTCGACATTTTGTGTGCTCCTAGTTTCGGTGAGGCTGCCTGTCTGTCAGACCGTCAGCTGTGAGTTTCTGTGAGTGAGTAATTAAGACGTAAGATAACAAGAGAGACAAGAAAAGGCTTCGCACGGCCCTCCGATAACCGCGTCCCGTCGTTTCCTTTCAACACGTGTCTGGGACAGTTCTCAAATTGACCCATCATTGGCTGCGTCTTGTTTTGTCATCTTTTGGTCCATGTTTCTTTGACTGAAACAGACCGCCGCGAAGAGACGGCGCCGTCCGCAAGGGAGACACCGACAGGAGTCTGTTTTCCCCCTTCGGCTCCATTTTTGCCGAGCGATTGGCGGTCTGAAAATGACTCGTTTTCGCCATCATCGCCACCGTGGTTCATGTGCCCGGACTTTAGCCGACCCCGTCAACATGTGCTTGATGCTGGCGGCATGACGATGACCGAACATGTCTACCTATTCTAATGAATGTGTCAATCGACTCAAATATGTCTTTTGTTGTGCAATCTTTCGCAAGATCTTCGATATTGCTCATTATGGCGGCGTCCGCATTCCCAAACTTCTCGCCGGCTAGCAAACTGCGTGGATTCATTTATCGCTGCCAACGCGGCGTACATATTCGCGATTCGACGGTGGTGGATTGACGTCACACAACTTTTGCGCATTGGTTTTGATGTGAAAACCGATGTTCGGAAGAGAGATGTAAGCTTGTGTTTGTGCAGCTGCTTCCCTCGCTACAAGAACAGCGTTCGTGCTTGTTTGTGGAGATGGAGCAGAAGGTCAGCGCTCTAGTTTGGCAGCGGGTAATGATTGTTTCGGTCACTTTGTTGGTTGCACAATCTTCACTGTTGGGTCTCGTATCAGGGAATGGCGGCAAACTCCAAGGCTGGGACAAAGGTAGCTGAGCCTTGAGTAGGACACATGATGCATCGAGTCTGCAGGTTGGTGGATAAATGACCGAGTAGACACAGCGCCATGATGTCAGCGAGCCGTATTTCGCTTATTGCTTGACTTCCACCCTCAATGGACGGTCACAAATGGTGGTGTTTGGGTAAAGCCAGTGACAATAAACACTGATGCGCGGGTTTGTTCACCTCGTGATACTCGAGACCCTGACTCTCCCCATTCCCATTGCTTACTCTGGACTCTAGACAAAGATTACAACCAAGGGCTCGTAGACTTTATTGGTTGAAATCTCCCACTTGCACGCTATGCCTTAGTGTCAGTCCTGGACACTGGCACACTGTCCCAGAAAATCACATCCTTCCTGGTTCCACCTCGTTCATACTACCAACATGAAGTTGACTTCCATCATCGCTACATTGACCGTCGCCGTTGCTGCAGTTCCAGGCGATCCTAAAGGCCACTGGTTCAAGCGAACTTGCGAAAACATTGAACTAAAAGTCAACCGGGGAGGAAGAGATGGCAGCTTTTACGTCGACCTCTATGCGAATTGCCACCCCAAATCGGGGGACAAAGTTGCCAACAGGATGGAACTCGACAAATGCCTTGGAAACCTGAACGGCGATCTGGCGTGGATGCAAAAGTAAGTCCAATTTCTTTCTCACGGAACGTACTACAATGGAGTGCTAACAAAGACAGCGGTGGATTCGATTACGACTGCAATGGCTGCCAAATTATAGACACGGAGGGAGACAAGTTTATCATGCAGTGTTACTGCAACTTGAAGAGAACGACCATCAACCTCAGTCAGTTGACATGCACCTATGTTCCATGCTGTACCATAGCGACGGTTGCTGACCATTTATCTCAGACCTGGGTATCCGCAATGAAGATGGTGTTCTATGGTGTAGCTACCAGTCTGCAAGCCGGCTCAGTTAATGGGAGCCCTGCCTTCCCGGGGGACGCCATTTCAGAGCATACGTGTTAATGACGCCAATGGTCATGACGAACGAAAACAATAACATTCATAGGTTTTCGGCCGATGCTTGCTCAAGTATCAGAATATCGTCATATGCCTGCTTAGACTGCAAAACTCGAACTTTGTCTCATGAATAATAAATCTGGATGTTGAACTTATTCTAGCCGCATCCCCAAGCCCCGCTTCCCAAAACGTGATCAACATGGCATCTCTCGCTACAGTGGACAAGGTAAACTGCAAACCTCATGCAAAACTCAGGCCATGACAGTCTTTCCCCCGTCTTTGGTCAGGCGGGACCGAACCTTGACACGAAGAGCCCGATGAGCCAGTCGCTGCAGGACAACTACATTCCGCTCATTCCGTAAGCCGAGAACCGTGCTCGGAGCAAATACAAGTGCCTGTCCAGTGCGCAACGACACGATCATACCAAAGAGCTCCAACGCAGGATCTTTTGTTCCCACTGCGATGGGCGCAACTGCATGACTTGACTCCTCCTCACCGGCCATCATCACCGACATGGAAGAGACACCAGCCAAGTGTTGGCGTAAGGTCCGAAGCCAGTCAGGTGAGGTGAATCGATGTACAATCGTCATGGAACACAGGTCGAGAAGCTTGGTAGAAACCGTGGGCTCTTGAGTTGAGATGAACACTCGGACGCCAAGATGGCGCTGCAGGCGGATGGTTTCCAGCAATGAGTTGGTGAGAGTCTGACTCTCATCGGATTCCTTCATGTACTTGTGCGCCTCGTCAAGAGCAACCACCTTTCCAACGGGAGATTGCTGCTCCAGGAAGAGGGACAGGCAGATGTTGAATAGAGAGCAGGCCAGCTCTGGCGTAACACACGGGCAAGACAAATCGACGACGGTCAGTTGACCCGACTGCGACAAATCATTAGCCATATGAAGAAGGGAATAGTGCCGTCAATCATGAAGAGTGATGATTACCTTAGGCGTCCAGTCGATACTAGTCTTGGTAACCTTACCCGTGCCTCCCAACATGAAGCTTTCAAGGGTATCGAGGCGCTGACTCAATGGACTTCTCTGTGCTGGGGTCAAGTCCGCCTCGCTCAAACGCTTCTTGAAGGTTTTGTACTTGAAAGGGACGCCAAGATTCTGCTGCTCAATGCGCATCTCTCGCAAGATCCGGTTGATGACGTGCATGTACAGTGGCATGGTGCCCTCTCCAACTGCCATTAGGTCATTCATGCGCTTGGTGTTGAGGTCTCGGTCGCTGAGCCTCAAAGGCTCAATCTTGAGATTTGAAATGCCGCTGTAGATTCTCTGCCAAGACGTTGGTTAGAAAACAAAGCTGCCATAGTGGATCATAAGATTCTATGATTACCTCGATGGTGCGAACGTTAGTAGGGGCACACAATACCCTGACTGAAACGTCCTTGTTGGATGCAAGAAAAGCCGCCTCGCACGGGAGACCACCCGAGTCCGACACGAAGCTGTCATAGTGGAAGATAATTCCAGTGAGGGGGAGAGTCAACTTGCCCAAGTAGCTAGAGAGCAAGCAGTTCTCCAAAAGGCATGCAAGCGTGTTGCTCTTTCCGGAACCTTGACTACCGCAAATGAAGACGCTTGAGGGACAGGCTACGTTGTGAAAGATCCTGGAGTCCACTCTGGTGACCCCAGTGGCGAGCGAATCCTCGGAGAGGCTTATACCGAAGAGACCGCATTGCGAAGGAGGGGAAGTATTGATGACGGGCACTGTGAGAAGAGGGCTTGACAGGACCTCGTCACGGCCTTGCTGTTTTGGGTCCAGGTTGAGATGATCCATCTGAGCCACAATATCAGCTAGCTCCGTATGAGATATACCGTGACTCCCATGATGACTGCTCTCGTCGTCGGAAGCTGCTGAATACATCGTGCCCGAATCTGAAGACATATTTGCAATCACAACAAGGAATGGATCGAAAGTTGTGGTCGGCGTGTCTGGGTTGCTGTATGGAGATTTGCGAGACTCATGAGCCCAAGTGCAAGTTTTAAAGATAATCGAGAAGTTCCAGCAATGGGACCTGGGGGAGACGGTAGCTCAAAATCGAAATGGTACTGCGTCGTTGCGTCTCAGAGATTCTGCGTGGAAGTTCTTCCAGTCAATTACAGACAAGCCCAGACAAGCCCAGACGCAGCCCGCTGGTCACTAGTCTTGAGTCAATAAACCCTTGATACGAAGGACGATGGAAGCCATTGGCTTTGAAAGCTCTTGAAGATTCCCGCAGATTTTGGGGACAAAGGTCGGGGAACAGGCAAGCCCTTTGCGAATGCGACTTTCGATGCGTCGGTAGTCAAAACATGATGCATGGCTTCTTTGATCTGGTCATCACCGTCAAAGAACTATTTCAGAAGATGTGACAACAAAACCTCACCTCTTAGGAACCAAAGGGTGCCCAAACACCATAGCCTATCATGACTGGATCTTAGAGGGATGCATCGAAAGATGAAGAAGCCATCGCTTTGATGCTTCGTGTTGCAGTGTGTCAATTATTCGCTCAAGATATCCCGAAGTGACTTGTTATCTTCTATGACATGCTTGACCTCTGCCTAGAATCCACCAAGTACAATGGAAGAGCAATCCATGAGGTGACCTTTGTTTTTGTTAAATGACGTCGTCTACTCAATGAACGATCTTAGATGTAACGACGCTTACGCCCAGATTTCAAGGCATGTCAGGATCGTAGGCGGAACATATAATGTCAGTTGCACTGCCTAATCGCAATATCGGCATTTAGAAACGGAGGAAAATATTACTGGCACGAACTCAATGATAAGGCATGCCAAGCCTGCCAAGTGCTATCTAAAATTGATTCGGAAGGCGCAAACGTAATCCAAGAGAGTTGAGTGCAACGTTCTCCAAATATTGAGGGGACACATCGGAGCACGCATTTGTGAAGCTTTCTTGGGTTGCGATGACGCCGAAATGCAGAGAATGTCGCTCGCATGAATGGACATAGATAAACCCAGACCATACGTCCGAAGCACAGAGGTCTTGGTTTCTCCATCTCTGCAGTCTTCTTGTTACAGCTCAATGATTATGCATCCTCTCGCCTTGTTCGCCTTAATTGGTGGTTTGGTGTCGGCGAGCAGTCCAGTCTCCTACGATGGCTACCAAGTACTTCGCGTCATGACAGGCGCTATTTCAGCTGCCGTTCTGGACAAGTTGTCATCCATCAAGTATGATGAGTGGAACACGGTAGTGAACAAGCACATCGACATCGCTATTGCGCCAAACCAGATCGAAAGGCTTCAAACTTTGGGTCTTGAATACCATGTGATGCACGAGAACTTGGCAGTATCAATTGCCTCCGAGTCAGCTACAGGGACCACCTGGAAGAGACAAATCGACGATCTCGAGTGGTACGACAGCTACCACCCTTATGACGACCATAAGGCATACTTCGAGGCACTCCACGATGCCTTTCCTAATAACTCGGAGATAGTCTCGTCGGGGACTTCTTTCGAAGGCAGAGACATCTTTGGCATTCACTTCTGGGGTTCGGACGGACCGGGAAAACCGGCCGTGCTTTGGCACGGTACTGTCCATGCCAGAGAATGGATAGTAGCGCCGGTAAGCTAACGCGCCAAAAAGCCACCGTGGAAATGCTAAGGTCATGGACGACAGGTTGTGGAGTATCTCACGTTGCAATTAATCCAGGGATATGGCGTTGACAACACCACGACTGCTTTCGTGGATAATTATGACTTTTGGGTGTTCCCGTTTGTCAACCCGGTAGGAAATCTCAAGCTCAAATGAAGCAGTCTGTGATCTGACACCTCGACAGGATGGATTTGTGTACACTCAGACAACGGAACGATTGTGGCGGAAGAATCGCCAACCAGCCCCAACCTCAACCAACTCGACGTGTTATGGTCGCGACATCAACCGCAATTGGCCGTACAAATGGGATGCTAATCCTCTTGGGGCTTCTACGGACCCTTGTTCTCAAACATACAAAGGCATCGAGGCAGGCGACACCCCGGAGATGGAAGGATTGCACAAGCTTGTGGACACTTTGCGAGACACAAGTGGGCTGAAACTCTACATCGACTGGCACAGCTACAGCCAGTACTTTCTGACCCCCGTCGGCTACAACTGCACCTACTACATTGATACTCTTGGCCAGCACATCAAGCTTGCTCAGCTAGCCTCGGATGCCATTCGGGAGGTTGAGGGTGTCACCTTCACGTATGGCCCAAGTTGCGCGACTCTGTATCCTACGACTGGAGCAAGCTTCGACTATGCTTACGCCGTTGGCAAAGCTCAATGGTCATACTTGATCGAGTTGCGGGACACTGGTGATTTCGGGTTCGTATTGCCACCAGAGCAGATTCGTGGTAGTGTGACGGAGCAGTGGGAGGGCATGAAAGTCATGTTGAGTGTCCTTGATGAGGTCTTCTTCGATGGAGAAGGTCCAGCGGCATTCTGAGTCGAAACTGAATGCAGGAAACGTATGTATTGAGCATCGGATAAGGTACTGAAGGAATATGCATCATGTACTGTAGATTTCGCGTAGAGCTGTCCAAAACCCTTGTAAGCCGGCTATTCTGGTGTCCTTGTACGCTCATAACTCTCATTGAACCCTTCGCTCTTGGTAAACCTCATGACCATATCTGACACACGCCAAAACAAATGCAAAAGCGAGAATCCCTATGTTGGAGTCGAAAGCTCTGCGGTAAAGAGGCTTGTCATCAGCCTGGAAAAGTTGCGCTCCATAAATTGCTGCAATGTTCGCGCTCATGATAATCCTTGAAAGTAAAAATCAGCACCCCGAATTATCTTCAGTGACGAAGCTGGACAACTCACATCGCCATAGCCAATGATCTCTCTTCCGGGTCAGTGCAAGTCAGCGACATCCACGTGATATTGAGGGGGTGCGGGAATGAGGCAAACGTCTGCGTCCAGACGACTCCAAAATACCGCACACCTCGCTTGTTGATCTCCGTGAAAATGCGGTTTAGAATGTAGCCGAACATGTGCATTGCGACTGCCAGTATTGTAGTCTCGCCTCGCTTGTTACTGAAACCAGGAATTAGCACCCGCGCCCTCCAACTAGGTATAACGTGACAAGACATTACTTACAACCGGTCGGAAACGTAGCTGAAGCCAAAAGAGACTGGTACTTGAAGGAACAATCCCACAGCAGCCAAAGCATTACTCGTAAGTGAGGGAAAGCCGAAGCTTCTGATGATGGTTGGACCATAGGTGTCGAAACCTCTAAAAGGTCCGTTGTTGCCGAGAGTGATGAAAACATGCATCCATATGCGCCAGTTGGAGAACTGCAACAGTTAGTAATGCTATCATAGAATTACAGTGGGCGATGCAGGAAGACTCACAGCCTTTTTAAAAGCAGCCATCCCAATATGTTGCTTCTTGTTCTTTTTCTTGGGATCATCGATGCGCAAGCGCGTCTGCAAGATGTGAAGCTCTCGTTCCGTAAAGATGTTGACTTGTGGCAAAAACCAGCTATGCGGGTTATGGAATGCGTCTGGGAGACAAAATCCTAGTACTATGCCGCTGGCAATAGTGAAGGCTCCCATCACGATGAAAAGCCAGGACCAGCCAGGATACCCGGCTACTCCCTTCATATGTAGGATTCCATATGCAATTAGCTTTGCACAGGCCTGGCCCAGTTGGTTGCCAAAGAAAAATATCATAACCCGTTTGGCAGTCTCTTTGCGTGTGTACCATGTTGACAAGGTCCAGAGACCGCCAGGGATGTAACCACTTTCAGAAACTCCAAGGAGAAACCGGGTCGCAAGGTAGCCGGCATAGTTGTGCTGGAAGGCTTGGAACGTACTGACCAAACCGAAGAAAAATAACTGAAGGGTCAACCACTTTCCCGGTCCAACCTTGTACAAAATCATGTTTGACGGAATCTCGAAGAGAACAATCCCAATGGACAGCAGTTGTTGGCCAACATTGAATTGGAATTGCGTGATGCCTACGTCTTCCATGAAGGTATCTGTTATTGCGTTCGCGATATTGCCTCGATCGAGTTCTGCAGTCATATTTTACGTCAGATGGCAGTGGACTTTAGGGGCTATCGTTCGTACGCACGCAAGCAGAAGAAGCCGAGTGTCAGGAGTGGCATAATGATCAAATCTAACCTGTATTAGTTCACATGTTAGACCCAAGAATTCTAGATATAGGTGTGCGACTTCAACACTCACTTCCATTTCGCTTTCGTCTCTTCGTCCTCCGTCCAATCGACCGGCGATGAAACCTGCTTCGTGTCGCCATCGACGAGATTCGCGGAAGGGGAACGATCTAACGAGACGATGTCTGCGGTGCCCATGATGTCAACGAGGGGTTGATGTTTTCGTTCGGAAAGACCTCATCAAGTTGATACTCGATTTGCTTGAACCGAGAAACATGAAGTAGCAACAAAAATGGCTGGTTGTTTCCAGTACTCCAGTTCGGAATTCAGCGTCATCCTTCTGCAGGGCTTTCTCTTGACCCAGACGAAACCGAGCACACCATACTGGATCTGCGGAGAAGATCCGAATCACTGGGTCCGAACATAAGTCTTATCAGGCCAGCAAGCTCGACAAGAGACAACTGGGAAGGAGCGATATTGCGGGCTTGGTGTGGAGTATCATCGTCGGTGCCTACGCATCAGGCTTTGGCACCTAGGCGTTGGTCATGTTTCAATAGCGAATAAATCACCACGTGGAAAGGCAATAATCTCCGAGATGGATGTTGGAGTAGCGCAGAAGTACGCGATAGTCCCAAATGGACGCAGCGACTTGAAGTACCTTAGGCTAGAACTGCCACTGATTGGACTTGTATTGTGTTTGCTTACTTTGCTGCGGCACAAGCTTTATTAAATTGTTCAAATAGAACTCGACGAAAAGGTACGGGAACAATGCCAACGTCGGGCATATTACTGCCGTTGACAGTTTGGAGTGGGAAATCCGCCCGAGCACGTCATCTTCCCGGCGGTTTCGATCACCCAACACTCCACTCGGGACACATCTGCGTCGGAGAACCTCCGGCATGCAAGCATCCCCAATAAACTTAGTGATACAAAGGGCACTAGCCTAGCTAGATGAAATTGATCTAAATGTCATTCGTGCGGTCGCGCCTTCCGTTCGTGCATTTTGCATCCATCAAAACCCATCGCCACGATGAAAACCTTGTCCGACGAGGAGCTCACAGATCTCGCGGGCAATTACTTCGCTCCGAAGGGACTTTACCGTCACACGAAAGGCTTGCCATTCTTGGGTAGTCTTGAGTGTAACACAAAGACTCTCATTGCTGGGCAATGGACTGAACTCATCGTGGAATACACGGTTGGTGCCAGTGGCCTTGCTGATGGAGCTTGGATCAAAGGAACCTTCAAGTTCTACTCGGACTGGGCGCTGTTTCAGACTTCCGACCCAAAGGAAGACAACTACGTATCGGTAGAATACACGCCAGGCCCTCTCCACGAAGGGCAAGCAGCGGCGACAGTACAATCACTGGCTGCTCGTTTCGACCAAAAGGGCCATGAGCGACCATTCCAAAAGGCCATCATCGTTGACATTGTCGACGGTTACATGAACCCCGGAGATAAGATTACTATTCGAATTGGCGACAGACGATGGGGATCGCGGGGTACCCGAGTTCAAACATTCGTCGAAGACAAGTTCTTGATGAGGTGGTATATTGATCCAGTCGGAACTTCAAGATTCGCTCCCATCAAGCCTGACATTGGTTTTCCAATCAAATCAGGACAAGTTGCTAGAGTCAAGACCATAACTCCCCGAGTTGTTAGGCCCGGCGTTCCCGCCCCCCTTCACGTCCATACCGAGGACATCTGGGGCAATGCGACAGCAGACCTCGGGAATCTGAAAGCTGAAGTCAGATTGATCAAAGTTGGCTCCAAGGCAGAGGTTGTCCAGACTAAAACCTTGCCTTTCGCAGCTCAGGGATGGACGGTGATGAATGGCACATACGAGTTCGTCAAAGATGGGGACTACGATCTCGTCGTGGCAGTAATTGATGGTGAGGGATCTGTCATTGCCACAGCTACAGACTATGTATCTGTCGATGCCTCTCTACCCATCCCTCGGCCGTTGTACTCTGATCTTCACGTTCACTCCGATGACACTGTCGGCACCAACCCGACCACATACAACTTCTCTTACGCCAAAGAAATTGCCGGCCTTGACGTCGTCGGATACACTGCTAATGATTTCAACATTACCAAAGAGAAGTGGGAGCACACGCTTGAGATCATTAAGAGAGTTAATTCGCCCGGCGAATTTGTCGTATTCCCTGGGACAGAATGGTGTGGCAACTCAGCCGCTGGGGGTGAGTAAACCTGATTCGAATGTTGTTGTGCTCTTACGAAGGAAGACTGATTTGATTCAGGTGATCACAATGTCGTCTTACTCGATGACCCGAAGACGAGTCAACCCGAGTTCCCTTTTGACAAGAAAGGGAATGTAGCTCGTAGCTTCGAGTGGAACGAGGACGGACCGGCAGAGCTGATACCCGGCGCTTGGCCACTGGATGAAGTCTACGCGACTTACGCTCATTCACCTGAAAGCCACCTTTTGATCCCCCACGTTGGCGGTCGTCGATGCAACCTAGCCTGGCACCATTCCCAGTTGGAACGTCTTCTCGAAATTGGCAGCGCTTGGGGGTTATTCGAGTGGCTTCTTCGCGACGCCGTGAAACGGGGCTGGAAACTCGGCGTTTCCGCCAATTCGGATGAGCACCGGGGTCGATGTGGAGGCGGGGTACCCGGAACTGCCGTCTTTGGCACGAAGGGTGGATTGACCGGCGTCTTGGCCGACAAGCTGGAGCGTGGTGAGGTTGCGAAGGCCTTACGGGCAAGGCGTACGTTTGCGACAACAGGCGAACGCTTAGTTGGGATCGTACGCACCGACAAGGGACATCTTCAAGGCGATGATGTGTTTGTGAAGGATAATGAGGAACTCGTTCTCAGGTACAGCTTCTTTGGTGCGGGAGGGTACTCTTCCATCGAGGCTTGGGATGCGAGTGGTCGCATTCTCCACCGGGATCTCCAGAAAGAAGCAGAAACTCACGCCACGGCATCAACTCCTAGAAAGATTCGCGTGAATTGGGGAGGGGCTCGCGTTTACGACAGATATCGTGAGGCTGTCTGGCACGGATCAATTCTCCCCGGGGCGGTAATCTCGCATGTTCGACCTTTCGGGGGCGTGCTTCACAACGCCGAAGATGAGATCAAGCAACTTTCCCAAAACTAGGTGATCTTCGAGACCCGAACCAGCGGAGATTTCGATGGTGTTGACATTTTCCTTGATGACACATCGGGAACCCCCTCTACTATCAGCGTATCGGGCCATTTAGGTGGATACGTCAAAGTTGGTGACGCCCTCAAAGGAAACCCCCACAACCCGCAACCTCGGTTCAACTTGGTTGCAACGGCAAAGGACTTGACTCAGGAAGGAGGGGTGCGCGACGACATAGTGGGCGGTGCTGACCTCTTTGTGTCCATCGATGGTCTGTTGGATGTTCCATTGCCCAAAAGAGTTGAAGGCAGCTTCACAGTGAAGGCAGAGTCTGGTAGTGGTGGTGACCGGGCGGTGTACTTTGTGGGCAGAGAGTATGGTGGAGGGAAGGTCATCACCAGTCCTGTATTCATCAAGTACGAGTGAGCCATTAGCTAGAAAGAAGCATCCACAGCGCACATAGTTTGTGCGGAAGGCAGATCTGACCCCCGCAACTCCAACAACCCCAATCTCTCGAGCCCAGTGCCCATTTCGCGCATCACCTGCACCTCCTCGGGCCTCAAAATTGGAAACCGAAGGTGAGCGAATACGCGCTCTGCCTTATTGAGAAAGGAAACTTACCGTCTGCGTCTTCTGATGTCGCAATGCAGATGGCGAGATCATCAATGGAGCAGAGCTTCTCTGAACAGGGATTTGGCTGTGGTTGTCATTGGACCACCCCGGATTTAGGCACTGCATGCACCTGGTGTTCGGTTTGTGGACGGTGGTGGGGTAGTTCAATCTCAACGCGCCTGACAGGTGCAAGAGACGGCCAGGTTCCAGGGAGTTCCTCGACGGCAACCCGAACTGAGGCCCAGTGACGGCTTTTGTGCGGAATGGGGAGGAAGTGGACATGGCAAGAAGAAATAGTCTGATACGGTGCATATATAAGCTTGTTAACTCCCCAGGTAGGCTCCGGCATTCACCAATTCATGCTTCGGAGTTTATAAATTTGATCGATTAGCGGAGAGCCCAAGCAATTTGTTCTGCCATTATGCTCGGTCACAATCTTTCCCGTTTCGCTGTGTCGCTTCTTGTGACAAAAGCAGCCTCTTCTCCGGTCCCGCGCTCTGATCTAGAAGGTAGTAAATACTTCGTAACCTTGCAAAGTTGTCCCTCATACACTCTAAGACTTGATTTATCGACTCGCCTTCATCTAGATTTGGCTGACAAAGTTTTAGCGGGAGCTCTACTACGCAGACCGGGTTTTCTGTCAACGGCACCGCTCCCTCGAGCAAGAATCCTATTGGAAATCCCTCTTTTCCTGGATCAACGACGACTGACGGCCTGAACTGGCTAGGGTTTGATATCGCGGAGTTTAATCACACAACGATCTTAGCCTATAATCTGGCTGTAGGAGGTGCTACGACAGACAACACACTTATTCCAACATACACGGAAGGTATTGCGACCTACGTGGACCAGGTCGACACCTTTTACGATGCATACGTCCACCAGGAAACCCCATGGTCCTGGGATGACGTTCTGATTGGGATCTGGATCGCCAACAACGACGTTGGCCAGTCTTTTGACAGAAACGACACATCCTTCCTGTACCCAAAGGTTTCTGCCCGTTACTTCGAACAGACTCAGCGCCTGTACGATGCCGGTGCCCGAAATTTTGTGTTTCTCACATGTGCTCGTAAGTTAATTTCATTGAGTTGCTAATGACGGCAATGACAAAAAACCACCGCTGACTATGGAATTGCTGTCAATCACGAAATCCCGCTAATTATCTGCAATAGCCCAGCAACTCACTCCTTTGATGATCGAAAAAGGCCCAGAAAGCAACGCAAAGGTTGCGGCTGCTGTCAAGCTCTACAATGAGATATTGGAAAAGAACTTTCAAAAGTTTAAAATAGCCCATCCGGATGCTCAAGCCTGGCTGGTCAGACCTTCGAAGTCATATGAACCTGCGATTGCGAACCCACAAGAATACGGAGCGCCAGACGCGATTTGTACAAACGAGGACGGCGTCAGCTGCCTGTGGTGGAACAACTACCATCCTGGAATTCAAATTCATCATCTTCTGGGAGCAGACGTGGCGACAACTGTTGGCACACCCTGGTTCAATCCCCAGTAGAAATAGTAGTGATTCCTAATGACAAATAAAGGAGAAAGAGGTCGCATGAATGCGAAATTAAATTTAAAGTAACGAAGTTGGAGTGCATTGGTATGGTCTCTGGCTGAGAGGGAGCTCACACAATTAATCTTGTACTTGCCGTTCACCTGTGGTTTGACGAAGACCTTGATACTACCGCTGTACAATGCGTTCACCTGACAGGATGTCTTATCCATACGTACAAAACAGGACCTGCATCGGCGTTCGATAGCTCATGAATGGAAAGGACAGTCCAAACTCAGTGACGCAAAATTGTGAGGCCAGGCACATGCTAAGGAGAGCAGCTGTATGAGTAAGTGAACAACAGCACTTGCTGGTAGCACAGAGTACGCGCCATAATCATGTTGGAAAACCGACTCGGCGAAGGCTGCTTGGATATCGCTTTGCAACCTGCATACTGAGTGTAGTGATCCACCAGAAGAGCTGGAGCAGACGTGACGTTGACTTGCTGTGACGTTTCTTGAATGAGGTTCAACGAAGAAGATAAGAGCACGACTCGAGCTTGAGATGCTATGAGGGATCCGGCCTGGGTCTTCCGCATGCTGGCTGGAGTCTGGACAAACCAAACTAAGAAGGGATGACAGTGCGCGTCTACTGACAGACCCATAGAAGTATCCAAGAACCTGGACATTCTAGAAACGAATTCAAAAGAGATTGATGAAAAGGCCGTCTTCGGAGACATCGTCGTTTGGCGAGAAGTTTCTGATCACCAGTTTCGGAAACTGGGTAGAATCCCGTGTGCGCATCGACTACCATGATTCGTCGAATGCAACCCCAGACCTTCAGGCTGTCTCAAAGTTTCCGAAGGCAACGCTCCAACTAGGACAAAAGAAGACTCAACGGTATGCTAATTGATGAAGATGTAGAATAGGCGGCAGCCTGGAGACAATCATTCTTCCTTCATGGGTGGACCCAAGAGGGTTGGCAATGCCCCTGAACGAAAGAAATTAAGTGAGCGATTTCGGACGCGAGTGCACACCCCATTTGATGAATAACCCGAGTGCTTCCCTGAGATGCTACGTGGTACTGGTGAGGTTGAAATCTGCAGACGCCCTTGTAAGTCAACCTTGATGGCTTGTGATCACCACTGCATCAATGGAACCCGGATGGCCATTGAGCAACAGCACCCGAAATTTACGAGAGTAGGTATTTCGTCAATCGTTAGTGATGCCTTGAACGATACAACTATTTTTCGCCTCGAGCGCAATTAAGTTTCGGCAGGCTAAGATGGACCGCAGTCGCTGCTGCAATGAGCGTCCATTCGAACCTGAAATTCTTCACCCTGCGAAATGTATCCGTATACTTCAGGGATCTGTCTCACTGAGCCCATGCGAGAGATCAACATCTGAGTTGACCGCTGGAAGCTAAGTTGATGACGAGAATGGCGAGGCGATGTTGGAAGTGTCAAGATATTGCTTGCCGACCATTCAGACAACGGGCAGCCACGTCTGCGAGGCCTTGCTTGATGACGTCAACCACGCCTGCAGCGCCAGCATTACTTTATAGCCCTTGCCGCGAAGGCAGAACTTGTCGCACGACAAAATGACATAGATTTCGTCTTTCCTAGGCTCTGCCCTCTTCTTAGTCTCACTCTGCCCATCTGCTCTTGGAAGAGTAGCACCTCAGAACACCCCTTTGGAAAGAAGACCCCTTTTGTAAGACTTCGATTCCATTGGTTTCATCAAGTTGCAGACCACCTTGAAAACTTCACCGCCCGCAAGAGTCACAAAGCCTCAATTGTTATTGTTGGAGGTGGCATCTCAGGCCTCGCTACTGCCTTGATGCTGGACAGTATCGGCGTCCATAATTGGGAAATCATTGAAGCCAGCGATCGTGTTGGAGGACGCTTTCGCACAGTATTCGTCGATGATACGGAAGAGTTCGCCGAGATGGGCCCGATGAGATTACCTTACCAAGTCACATACAAGAGCGACAATTCCACGCACGCGTACTCTGATCTCCGCATGAGTTTTCAACTCGCCGACCTCCTCGATAGAATGAACGAAAGCGACGAGAAGTACATAATCGACTTTATTACATGGATCCAGCACCATCCTAACGAACTACTCGCCTTTGGGACGGGCAGACATCCGGATGGCAGGGTGCCTACCCGCGCTGAGATTGCGAAAGATCCAAGCCTCGGTGCTCCACCAGTCATGGCATCGGCGGAATGTAACAACACTGAGAAAGAAATGAAAAAAGTCTTGGACAACGAGACTCTCATCAAGGAGATACAAGCTGATATTTGGGGGGCTCACAAGCAAGTGATCGACCTAGGCTACGATGATTGAAGCGAGCAGTCGCTGCTGCGCAACCGTCTAAATGCAGATGAGAATGTCACAGATGCAATCTGGACTTCAACTGACTACGATGTCATCTGGGATGAGATGGTGCACAACTCCAACTTAGCTCTTGGCGGGTCTGACGAGACTCTCGGTGAGACTGAGTGGAAGTGTGTCGACAAAGGCTTCAACCGCATGTCGGCGCTTTCATTCCCCATGTCTCAGACAGACTGATCTTGAACCGCAAAATCCGGAAGTTGGAACCGGTTCATGACGAAGCCGGCAACAGTTGAACACGTCTGTAATGGTATCCCGGCGCGGCGAACAGAACGTTGGAGTCTAAGGACTACGACTACACCAGTATGGCTGTTACTTTCACCGTGACTCGATTAGGCCGTCGGAGCTTTGTACTATCCCGTGTATGGATTGAACGAATCAGGATCACAAACTATCGTGGCGGAGATTGGAGTGATCGTTTTGTTAGCTTCACAGAAGAAGAGCACGATCTTTATCGACGAGCATACGGCTCTGACTCATGCTTGGATAAGTTCCTCGCTTTATTCTTCCGTCAGAGGCTCTTTTCAGTTGCTACTTGAGTTGGGAATGGTCCATGAGGCGAAGAAATTGTACCAAGAGTGGATGGGCCAGTGGATTCATTGATTAGATGTAGGGTTTGTGCGAAAGTCACAGCTGTGAGCTGGATTACAAGCATGCGAATACAAAGTCTGGTCTTCGGCAAAAATTTGTTAATTGGTTCCTTAACATCAAACGTGTCTTGATTGCGATGCCGTTATTGATCCGCACGCTCATCACATCTGGCCTTTCGCTTTTTGTTGCCGTAACGCCTGTCAATCTCAGTGGTCCTGAGATCCTTCTGGGATCCTTCTGAACAGCGTTACCTCATTGGGCAGGTCAAATGCAACCATCATCTGAGCGAAAGTGGCACGTTGGGTCCCCGCAGATCGCCAAACACCTTGGGAGATAAACAGTTTCCCGAAATGCTGCGTCGGTCTGCGACTTCGGAGCTCGGGGTTAACTGACTAATGATAAGGTGCTCTTCCCCGCGCCCTGCCAAACCAACATGATACGCAACGATTACCCGATCTCTGTGAAGTTATTTGCGCATTGAGATATCATGTCGGAACCAAAGTCAATTGCTATTGTCGGTGGTAGGCAGAATGCAGTGACCATATAGGCCCGCAGACTTACTAACGACCTGTTTAGCGGGCATATTCGGGCTATCGCTGGCGGTTGCCCTCAGCAAGAAGCGTGAGTCTTGGCGCCTTCTCCCGAACAAAAAACCTATGACTTGTGAGAGCTGATGAAAGATAGCCGGAAATCGGGTTCATGTCTTTGACAGACATCAATACGATGAGTCGGGATACTCGCCCGATTTCGCTCACAGTACCCAGGCAGCTTCCGTGGACCATAACAAGATCGTAGGTTCCCTGCGCACTCGCTCTAATGTGTGACATGTAGCAATTAACAATTATCTAAATTGCAGTTTCGAGCATCTTACGGAAAGAGCATCCACTATCAACGCCTAGCGCTTGAGAGTCGCAGCGCCTGGGAGAAAATTAACGAATTACGCCGCGAAGAAAAGAATGAAGAAGATAGGTCTGACTTATTCAGCGGCTGCGGCATGCTTCGCGTCCAACCCGACGACGATCTTGGTGCACTGGAGCGTGAGACTCTGCGTAATTTTGAACGTGACGGGCTACGTGATACACAATTTGTCAAAAGTGATCCCATTGACCGCCAGCGTGCCACTGAGCGCGGTTGGGACTCGAAGCTCCTTGAATTTGCTATCCCGGATTCATCTTCGAGTCAGAGCTTTGAGGCAGTTCTTGACTCTACGGCTGGTTTCACTAAGTGCAGTGAAGCTTGCGCTTACTTCTACAAGGTAGCTGAACGCCAGGGCGTCGTATTTCACTTTGGGCCCCAGAAAGGTGGTTTTGGGAGTCTCATAGAGGAGAACGTCCCGGAGTCATCTACGAAAAGGGCTATTGGCCTGAAGACCAAGGATGGGGCTGTTCACAAGGCCGATGTTGTGGTCATTGCTGGTAAGTTCGCTCTTCACAATTCAACAGTTGCAGTGACCAATGTTTCTGGCAGCCGGATCTTTCTCCACGCAACTATTGCCCGAGATGTCGTACCACCTGGAGTCCTCAGCCGGAAGCGTCGTCACCTTCAAGGTCGACAAGGATGACGAGCGGCTCTGGGATAAGTACTCGCCTGAGCGTTTTCCTGTGATCACTTGGAAGAGCGCTGCCCGGACTGTCGATGGCAAAGACATCGGAAGTATCTATGTATTTCCTCGGACATCTGACGGCCTCATAAAGATCGGCTACAGGGGCGTTAAGGTATGTAAATGCTTGCAATACTTGTGAAGGGTCTTGGAATTGACAACTCTCCAGTTCACGAACTTCCAGCCTGCCCCCCCTGATGCTGGCTTCACGCAGGACGGGAAATGGTCTGTGCCCATGTCGCCCGCTGATTCTCGTGTTGTACCGGACAGAGCCAGAGAGGCTATCAAGCCGTTCGTATCCATTTTCCTCCCGGACTTCAAGGAACAAGATTTTTATTCAACAAAGATGTGTTGGTACACTGATTCACTTGACAACTCTTTTGTGGTAAGTGATTTTGAAGTAGGATAAATTGCTCGGTCTTGCTGATTTGGGCCGTGTGCTAGATTGACTACGTGCCGAATTACGCCGATAACTCCGTGTTCGTCTGCACTGGCGGAAGTGGACACGGAGCCAAGTTTCTCCCCGTTCTAGGTGAAGTGAGTACTTCAAATATCCATGTCATTCAATCACTGCTGATTTGCTATTTTAGCACGCTGCCGATATTCTGCTGAATGATGAGCAGAGCAGCTCATTTATGCGCCCTTACTGGCGATGGAGAGAGACAGCGCGCAGAGGGAACGGGCTTGAGGAGGGACCCAAGGGCCCCCGAAACATTGGCAGTTCGAACCAATGAATGTACTGAGAAGATACAGTCCGATAATTTCTACGTTGCTGTGCGCCTTGATCTCTGTGCCTGACAGCGAGTAAACACAGTTGCATGATGTCAATTCCCGAGATCCCTCCCCTCAGTGGCCTGTAACCTCTCATCGTGCGGTTATCCTGCATGTGGGGCTGTACCGACAGACGTAATTCTCGCAGGAACCATGAGTCGTTTGCTGTTGTGATATATCTCATCTGAGCTCGTCAAAAGCCAAGTATGCCGCGCCGCTTCGAGCCGCTGGCCAAGAACGTCTGATTCTCCGTTAAGGACGGAAGAGCTTCCCAACTTCGTCTTCAGCTCGTTGTGATTTGTTGCCTGGATAGGAAATTTAGTGAGATCCGCGCGTCCTGCATGACACAGGAGCAACCTTGATGTCCTGAACTGCCAAGGAGGGCTGCGATGGATTTCTTGGCGTTCGTTCTTGGCCACAGAGAGAGACGTCGAAATAAGACACTGCCCCTGGCAAAGCATGTGCCGCTTTATCCGAGATGCAACTGTTGGCTCTGGTTCGACGTCTTGACGCAGCAAGCACCCTTGCGGATATTAAGTTGACGAGAAGGGCAAAAGGAGCGCGAAGCGGAGACGCATCTGAAGGATGAGGGTCCCGGAGGCAAACAGGTCAGGGGTGAGACGAGCTTCCAACAGAAGTCAACAGGAATCATGCTGCGTTATAAGCCGCATTCATCACCCGCTCTGTGGCGTCTTCACTCGTCCTTAGCAGTGCTTGAGAGGCAAAAACGTCAGCAGCAAACCTCCGTCGGCTTCTCAACCCCACTTTGTTACTTCCGCTCATACCACCGCCGTCATGACTAGAGACAGAGGTCTTGAGGAAGACGACCCCAACGAGAAGATCGTCCACACTTCCAACGATGGCATTCCTCTCGACGTGAAGCCATCCGACAATGGCAACGGACAGGGTAGGCATGAGCATGCCGTCAGTAAGGATGAAGTCGACGATACCACACTCTTCTACAACCTCAATAAGGAGGAAGCCGGATCTTTCACTGCGGAGATGGAAGGTAAGCTTGTGCGCAAGAACTTCTGGTTTCTGCTTGGTCAGACCTGGTGGATCGCCTTCCTGATCCACCTGGACAAGTCCACACTGTCGCAAGCTAGCACTATGGGGATCTTTAAGGATGTCGACATGACGAAGAAACAGTACAATGACCTTTTTGTGGTGTTTTATACTGGCTATCTTATTGCTCTTTGGCCAGGAGCATGGTTGTCGCAGAGAACTGGCCAGAAACAGTTCATCGTTGGATCGCTATTGCTTTGGGCTCTATTGCTCGCAATGCATGTACTTGTCAAGACAGGAGGCCAGATGATAGCCTTGCGGTTTCTGTTGGGCATGGCGAGTGTCCCTTGCTTTGGAATCTGTGTATGAGCACAGTCCGACTAACTGATCAAAACAGACCGAGTCTCAGATTGTACCGAGCACCACCATCCTTCATCAGGCATTCTTTTCTCCAAAGAAAAGTCCTTGGGTTCAGCTTCTTTGGTGGGCTTCGGGCAGCTTCGCAAACGTACTTCTCACCATGGTTGCTTACAAGCTGATCCTCCTCGATGATGCTCATACACTGATTGGCGGGCTGTCGTCGTGGAAGTGGTTGCACATTATATGTGTGATCCTAACCTTTATCATGACAGTCCCGCTGGCTTTTTTCCTGCCAAACTCACCCGTGGAGGCGAAATGGCTCTCGACTGCAGAGAAGGTACACACAATCAAAGCGATCCGCGACACACAATCGGGCATCAAGAATTCGACGTGGAAGTGGTCGCAAGTTCGAGAAGCGTTTACAGACCCCAAAAGTTGGCTTTTCATGTGGGTTATCACCTGTCTATTGTCTTTTAACTCACTGATGGCAATGCAGATTCCATATGTTCTTCAACGAACTTCCGAACAACACCTCGCAGCAGCTTCCTCTTATTATCGTTGGTTTTGGCTTTACGCCAGCAGAGAGCGCGCTTTTCAATATTGCCAAGCCGTTGATTGGTTCATTTCTTGTTCTTGTGTCTGCCGCTATGCTTTATGGGACTCGACTTGGCACTGGCTATACCTGCGCGATATCGTACATCCCATGTTTCGTTGGGGGCATAATTGAGGTGAGGCTTCGATTCCATGACTTTGCTTTCCGTCTTCTGACTCCTTCACAGCTTGCAGCCCCTTGGTCCAACAAGATCGCGCTCGTTGTTGGCACTCAGATTTCAACATTCAAGCCGTCCTATCTGCTCGGTCTTTCTTGGGCTGGTACCGCCACGACCGGGTATACGAAGAAGCTTACCGTTATGTCAACCTGTGTGGTTGCTGCATCGGCTGCAAATATGATTTCGCCCGAGTAAGTCGCCGCTAGGCTCTCCAGCAGAAAAGCCGCTAACGATGTTCTTCAGGTTTTGGCAACCCAAGTACAAACCAAGATACACTCTACCATGGGCTTTCATGACTGCATTTTGGTTCATATCACCTGCCATGTGCCTTGTCATCCGCTGGTATCTCGTCCGCGAGAATCGACGCAGGCAGGCTAACCTGGATGCTGATGGAAGTTCGGACGACAACGATGTCCTGAACACTGGGGACAGGGTTGTCCATGTGCACAAGGAAGATCTCGATCTGACGGATCGCCAGAATCAAAAGTTCATTTACCCGTTGTGAGGTGATGAAAGTAGGGCTGCTGTGTTGGATACTGAAGGAGATGCAGCCAGGTAGTCAAAAGAACCTAGAACTTGGAGGGCTTCTATGAATAGCCATTGGAAGAGTTGGATGTACTTTGAATTCTGGTCTTGAAAGCAAGAGGCAGTTAATTTTTTAGAACACTTCAAGCCTAGAAAAGGAATACGGAATAGATTGATCGTTGGATATCGGACACACCCTGCATTTTGGACTGGAAGTGAACTTGTGTACTGTATGTATCTTGTCTGCCTTAGTTCATCAACATGATTAGCTATTTTATCAGCAGCGCTTGCAAGCCGGTGCCATATTAATGATCCTAGGCAACTTGCCAAGACTTTTGTGGAACTTTAATGGATGGTTGTTACCCTCCAGGCAAAATGACCTAAAACCTACATCGACCGAATGAGTCTACCTGTGTGTGTTCAAATGGAGGCGAGTCCAGCATATTGATCTTCGCTACGTCCCCGCTCACCGTCGCCGAGTCTGGGATCGACCGGCTACGGCAGTGATCCACACTTCCGCGCCGGTCGAGACTCCGGAGTCTAGTCTTTTATGGGGTGACGTCGATTAAGCTTGTCCTTATCGCATTTCAATCGGCGACAATCTCGATATTATCCCTGCTAGGCGGTACCTGAGGTTCAGTCACCGATCGTTCTACCGAGTTCTGGTAAAGAGCAGATTGTTGCGTCAGTTTTGTGCGACGATGGCTTTGACTTCCGGACTGAGGGATTACCATATCGTCGCGAAACCGAGACTTTCTACGTCGCTTCCGGGATAGCTTATGCTGATTAGGGAAGGTAGTTCTCTTAACTCCGCAATGGAAGGTGATCAACGGCTCTGATGCCGGGCGCTTGGCCTTCCAGCTCCCGCTACCGACCGCGTAGACAGGGATCCCGGGCACAGCAACTGAAAATAGTTGGTGAACCGCTGAAATGGGCCAATCGCCAAGCAAGATAAGTGGGAAACGGCCATCAATACGAACAAAGTGGACCCGACCTTCAGCATCCGTAGATTGCATCAAGCCAAGGAAAACATGGGGAAATTTGTTGTCGATAAAAAGCCGGTAAGCCCGCGTTGTTGATAACAAGCAACCGAGACTGTTCATCGTCATCAGCAACTCCAAAGCTGACAATCTTGCTGCGATCATGAAGGGTCTTATTATAGGACTGGCCTCTTTTGGCCTCACCAGTGCCGCCGCAGTCAGCTCTTTGGCGCAGCCCGTAGCTCGCCGAGGGTGCCTCGTCTCCGACGAGGGCGCTATTCAAGACCCGGCCATCCAATACGCGGAAAAGGCTGTTCGCCGTCAGAACTTCCCGAGCAACTTCACTGTCGACGTTAATTTCCATCTCGCCAGCACCGAGGAAGAAGCGGACCTGATCACGGACGAGATCGTCGATGCGCAATGGAAGGTTCTCCACGAGGCCTTCGCTAGGTACGACATCAACCTTGTGCTCAACTCGACTGAGCGTACGGTCGACAACCTGACCGGTTCCGCTTTCCTCATCAACGAGGGCCCTGACAAGGGCTGGGTTTATCACGAGGAAGAGTACAATACGTATCTGAAGGCGACTCGCAAGGGCGGATATGATGCTTTGAACCTGTACTTCTTCAGCAGTTACTCGCCGGGTGCTACAGGCTACTGCCAGTGGCCTACGCCTCTCGCCGAAACCGACGAGTTGACCTTTTGGAAGGATTCATGCCAGCTGAGCGCAATGACTATGCCAGGCTTCACCGCTGAGCAGGGCGCTTTCGAGTCGTGGAGCCTTGGCCATCTTGCGGTTCACGAGAGTGGCCATTGGTTTGGTCTGAACCACACCTTCGCCGGTGGCTGCTCGGAGCCGGGCGACTTTGTTTCAGACACGCCAGCGCAGCTCACCCAGATCTTTGGCTGTCCCGAGGGTTCCGACTCTTGCCCAAACCAACCCGGTTTGGATCCCATTCACAACTACATGGGCTATACTGATGATGCTTGGTAAAATGCTCCTCTCTTGATATTGCCTTGAATTGTGACTGACTTGGTCAACCAGCACGAACGAATTTACTCCGGGACAGAAGGACCGCATGTTTTCAACCTTCTTCAACTTCCGTAGGAAGTAAGCACACCAAAGCCACCGATGGAAGGCGTGAGTGTCTTTAGATCTTTGGCCGGAGGCAGGAAGACCATAGAAGCGAGATTAAAACAACACAAATACTTAAATTTTTGGTGATGCTTTATTTGGAAAGAAACGCAAGACAAGCCTAGTGTGTCCGCACGTGTCAAAAAGACCGAGATTGCATGGTTCAATTGCTATGTCTTGAGTATGCATCCCAAAACAGGCATCGCACTGCAGTTTACCAATCGACACTCTCTCCGTTGACTGTGCCCATATGCCGACACGTCAAGCAGCTTAAATCCTTCGGGTTCCTCCCGATCGCATAGTGGGCACACGTAGGTATGAAAGACAGTACTCAACTGCGTACTCCTTGCTCCTGCGGGAGATCAAGCAAGACTCTGACTTTAACTCAAGTTCCGCAGATCTCAAGGTAGATAGATGAATGTTAAGACATAGAGAATCACCCATCTGCTGGCTTTTGTTTGGATCTTGGTTAGATCCAAGACAAATGTCCGATATGACGTTGACGAGATGTCTCTCTCATATAACTGATGTGTTGCCTTCTTTTTCATTGCCAACTGGGGCGTTTCGGGCTCAAATAGCCCTGAATCAGTTTAGTCACCGCCGATACCGCCGCCAATCGCAGTTGTTGCCTAATTGAATCTGCGTTCAGCCACCGGCGTCGCCTTTACTGATAGATCACTGCAGCTTGGGGAAACACGATTCCAGGTAACCTACGGCCAGAAGAGCCTCTGAGCGCACACGACGGGTATTGTCCACGGTTCAATGAACTACTTCCAGCAACGTGAAAAGGACTGAAGACTACCAACTTGACACTTTCCCCAGCAGTAGTAACTGACCGCTGCATTTCGTCGACAACACAAGGTTGACACCTCTCGTCGCCGTCGTTCTTCATCACAACCAATCGACTCTCGAAGGAAGGTAGCTCTTGCCAACCGTCGACGGACAGAAGAAAGGGCCGCACCTACCAGAACACCGACACTACAAGTCAAGCAGGCACCCGCCTTGTGACTGCCTGCGACCATTTTCTACCTACTCCAACGACGACACACCTCCGGGCTGACTTCTTCCCCCAACATCAACAACCGCCTTTTCACAACAGCCAGTATCAAGACTCTCGGTGCAGGACTGCCATCTCTCCTCTCCCTCACTTATTGCTGAGACGTGCAGCTTTGACTCCAACACTGCCGAGATAGGCACCACGACCAACGAGATGGATCGCTCGCCACCCCAGCCCAGGGACTGGACTCTGTCCGCCGCATCCATGGCACCCACGAGGATCGATGCAACATATCTGCCTAGACTGTCTCAGCTTAACGCACCACGACCTACGGCCCGACTGGACCAGCTTGTTGGTAGCAGCATCGACCGACATCCCGCACCTTCCCAGCCTCAACCAACGAGCGACTTTATGTCCAGTCACAGGCAGCCCAAGAGAGGACTTGATCTCCAGGATGGCGATGAAGAGTCTGCCATTGACACTCCATCCTCCAAGCGACGTCGTCGTCTGATCCGCAGAGAGGGTGATCGAGGTTCCCTGATCCAACCTCAACGTGTTCCTGACCCTCGCATTGAAGTCCTGGGGAGAACCATATCGCAGGAAGATTTCCTCCACTTGGAATCTGTCTTTCGGAGTCGTGGCACAAATGCTCCACGGCGGTCTCGCATTTCCTCCCCCGCTCCCATTCCTGTCTTCGGCCGACACTCTGCCGTTGAGAGAAATTATTCACGGGGAAATGAAGACGACGAGGTAGAATTCATCAGTTCACGGTCTGCTATTGATAGCATGGCAGAATCTCGGGCCCAGATGCCTCCAGCAACCCCCCAACCTCGATCAACCGCACCAACTCAGCCGGCCTTGCAAGCATCGTCGTCTGCGCCAATGCTTGCCCACTTCTCGAGCCCAATTCCAGAGTCTTTCGATTCTTCGCCTTTGCCAGCGCCTTTGCCAGCGCCTTTGCCAGCGCCTTTGCCAGCGCCCCGGTCTGATCGCCAGCGTCAACATCCCCTCAGTCTTCGAACGCCTGGCCACGCAGCGGAGGTCGGGAACGTTGCCACCCGCAATGACAGACCTAACATGATGGCAATGGCACAGATCCATCCCATCGCCACCCAAAACAATGAGGACGTCCGGTTTTCCACAATTTTGAGCATCACGCAGTCGCTCTCGGTCCTCGATCAGATAATGCCAACCCATTGGATCCGTCGAGGCATTACCCTGCACGAGGACTTGCGCTCGTGGCTTACAATCGACATGCAACGACCTAATGCCGGTAGCGACGAGGCCTTTCGGAATTGTGTCTGCGCCGTTAACGTCCCGAGAAAGTTCTATTTCGCGGGGTGCCGCCATGTAAGTCATACAGAGCCGCATTCACTCCGAATCATGACTTTGGAAAAGACCTAATCTTGTCTTGTTAGATGGCTTGTGGCGACTGCGCTCGCAAGTCTGGACGATGCTGTGATCGTGACCAGAGCATGGTACTCTGCTATCCTCCCGAAGGCGCCGAATGTCCTATCTGCGAGGATACCAACCCTATCTTGATCTTCAAGTGCGGTAAGTGGTAGATGTTTCTGTCGAGTCGGATAAAATCACTGACTCCAGCCACCACTCCCAGGTCACACCATGTGCCAGTCTTGCTATCTTCGGCTCTCCAGCCAGCCAGGAAACACGCTGTGTCCCCAATGCCGGGCCGACTTGGGATACGGCGCGATCGCGAGGTTCAACCCCGCGTAAACAGGCTAGAAGGTATGTGGCGTAAGGTAAACACATGGCACTGCTAGTAGATATCATTGGAGGGGAGAAGCTGCGCGCTTTGTGAAGGGACAGGGGCACTCTGAACAGCAGGCTTTTTGAGAAGTTTGGAGAGAACGCAATGCATGAATTCGCGCTTATCTTTATCAATGGTTAGCAGGAGTTTATGGCGTGCATTTTACACAGCGTTTGCGGCGTGGTAAACAGACACCCACAGTCATAGTTAAAGACATCATCAGCGTTTGGAGCATGGAAATAGAAGCTCGGTGTGGGAGCATCAGAATCCTACAAGTTATGCAACACAACATACTCCACTGCAGCTCCAGTCCCTTCTGTTTGAAGCAAGATATCTGCATGGCTGTCCCAAATCACAGTTATGACGGCTGCATAACTCGGTTTTCGATGTAACATGTTGAGGCTAATCCTATTATCTTGAGGAGAAGCCATTCGTATGAAGCGACTGACATTCCCCAGTTTCTATGTAAAAACCTTGTCTATCTTAGTCCCCGTTTCGTTAGAGTTCCACAATAGTTGACGAGCTGTGCTGCGTAACCACCTGTAAAGAACCACGAGAATCGCCGGCCTTATGGAGGTAGGCGTTGCCGGGGCTCACCTGAAAAACCAATGCTGTTGGCTGGCACCCGTAAGCGCCCAGCCGCGCATCAACCCCCATCATGCAGCCACCACGCCTCCGCGAATTCCATGGCGGGAAAAACATGTCATCGAAAAAACCGACAACTTCTTTGGCGACACGTCACTCCATCAGCCGCTATCTTGATCTTTTTGGGCCATCTGAGATCGAATGATGCTCAGCATGCCTGGCTATTCTTCTCTCGATATGCCAATCACCCCAGTCCCAACTATAGCCTATCTGCCTCCTCAGAAGGCAACAAATTTAGCAACAGTCGCATCCTGGATGCTGTGCCTCTTCAACCTCCAAGTCGCCCCCACACTTGAGTCTTGTCTGTCCGCTTCTGAGTGGCCCAATTGCCAGCGCCAAGGAAAGTGTGATGTGAAGTCAGCAACGTTAGCTGCATGCGTCGGTCTCTCGAGCGGCCATGCCGGCCTGGCTGCGGCAGGATTGCGTAAAAGCACAGAACGCGGGAATGCGATGTGCCGCCCTTGGCAGTCCCATCCACTCACAGATGTCTTCTTCTGCAGATTGTCAGCGCATAAGTGCCGCGTGACTCTTGACTGCATTTGAGGCGTAAGTTGGACCGCGTCCTTTCAATATTTGGTTGCTTCTATGCTTTGAAACTCCTCACTTCCCTTCTCGGCGAGCATGACATCGTTTGAGATTTGTGCGATAGGCTGCTTTGTGCAGGACCTGTAGGGACCTTGATGATGGACGACTTGCCAGCGGTGAGGCCCGGCAAGATGCCATGTATTAGCTGTCGATGGTTAACGTGCTTGGCGATAGCGAAATCAAAGCGAGAAAGCGGTACCTGACATCGAAGATCACCCTTCCGCGGTCGCTTGCTCGACCGCTGACCGACAGCGACAATCTGGCAACATCACGTCCGTCGACTTGATTCAACTGCCTCAACGGGCGGCACCCAACAGAAGCATATCAAACGTCCCGGCATCCAAGTGCAAGCGTCCTCCATTTCTTCGAAGCCCTGCATATCGGTCGGCTGATTCCTTGCTGGAGTATTCACCGAGATATGGCTCCCGGAGCTTCGAATCATTCATGAATAAACAGAACAAGGGGAGCGGGAGAGTGAACAAAACTCATACCACGACAATAAGGCGTCCGAGCTCACTGAGAGACCCGACAGCCAAGGTGGCGTTAGGCGACTTGACGGATCGAATGTTGGGCCTTGAGGTGGACTCTGGGGAAAGGCACAACATCAACATAAGTGCTGCAGAAAAGAGAATCTCGAACACAGCAGTTGACAAAGCTCGGGACGATAACTAAACAACTTGCCGTATTATTGAGCATACCGAGTTGGACCACTTCGGAGTCGTTTCCGATTCGTGCGCAACAAGGGAAATTTGCCCCGGCACGGCAAAAGTATCAATGGCTCCTCCAAACCCAGAGCTACCGACGGGCTTAGGTAGCACGTTTAACGGAGAAAGAGGAATTGGCAATGATGAGAGTCGAAGCCATGAGATATTTCTACAACTTCCACACGAGTGATTCGGTATATTGGTATCTTACTGAATTGATTCATTTGACCGAGTCATCTACGTAGCAGTTTCGACATTGTTCTGTGGCATTTGATCGCCCGACTACGATTCATTCGCAATCGGCGTCTGGCGACGATAGCCGAAGCGGCTTTACGGAGCCATGTAACCCAAGCTTTGGTTTCCACATCACGCTTTGACTTCCCCATCTCTCTCAACCTCATCCGCAATTTCAGTGACCTGCTCCACGAATTTGTCGACCTCGGTGATGAAGGCAGAGTGGCCACCGGGATTGCGAAGCACCCTCTTGAGCGTCGGTATGGTGGCAATGATCTGCTCTTGTGTCGTGGGAGGAATTGTCTGGTCCTTTTCGCAAAAGATGTAGTAAGCGGGAACTGTCAGCTCGTCCAGGCCAACAGAAGCGCCGCCGAATAGTGCCTCCTGAGACTGGGGCAACAAAGCCGCCATGCACTTGTCCGCAAGCTCGTCGGGCATATCAGGTCCGTAGAAAGCACCCTTAGCCTTGGAGTTTGCCGTGACGAGGCCGTCAGCGACATCGACAATGTCCAGTCCAGGAGGCAAAACGCTGAGGGCGCTGGCTCCCTTCTTAGGAGGCATGTTGGCGGTCACGTAGACGACTGCGCGGATGCCACCCTTCTTCGATTGTGCGGCTCTCTCGGCTACCGAGTAGCCCTTTGACGCGATGGTCAATGGCGTTCCGCCATAAGAGTGTGCAAGGGCGAGAAACTCTTTACCCTCGTCAAGGTAAGAGTCGAGATCGGTCTGGATCTTGCGCGCATCGTCGTCCAGTGTGACCTTGGGGTCATTGCCAACACTAGGGAGGTCAACTCCGATGATGGGAGAGAAACCAGCGGCCTCGAGCTGTGCCCTGGCCAAGTCAAAACATGAAGACTTGTGGAAGCCACCGTGAACGAAGACGACGCCCAGTGACCTGGGAGCTTTAACCGCGGGCATGATTGACGGTTCTTTTGGCGTTGCTATGCGAAAGGTTGGGTTGAAAAACTGTAAATCTCGGTTGTTGTGAGCAGACCCTGGCAACTTCGTGAGTGAGGGCGCCGGGACTTTGTATTGAGGGCAGACCATCCTTTATTGAGTGCGAGTCTCTCGCGTTTGCGGGGCTTCGTGACGGTCGAGGATGCAACAAGTGGCCTGTTGTGGGAACTATTATGAAGCTCAATGTTACTCTACATCCCGATCTTCTTACTGGGCTCCCCGGCATCCGGTTCTTCGGAAGGTGGAGGCGGATTCGAATTGGACGTCTTGTATTCGAGCGAACAGAACTCCAACCAACAGTTTTGTAGCTGAGCGAGTCATGGGCTCCCTACGTTGTCGGAAGGATCCTAGCGGGTGAAGTTTAGTGGCCGTACGGATTGATTGGGTGGAGTCTCTGTGGGTGTTCATGAGTGTCAATCGTGGAGCCCTGCGGCCGACATGAGCAGATATTCACTTTACTACTGCTGTTAATGTTCGTGGGATGCACAACTTACTATGGCAATGGAGGGATCACGTTTCCAGCGAGTGTGACGACTCATGCAAGGTACGGCGTCCAACTACGGTTCCCTGTCTGTCCGTATGAAGAACTGTTGCAGAAGATTCCACCTTCGACTGCCGGGTTAGAACCCATGTTTTCGCTTGAGTTATATGAAAGGGCTAGCTGCATCTCTCTAAGGAATCTAGCTTCGGAGCATTTTGTTCACTCCTTGTTTTTTCTTAACCGTCTAATGTCTTCAGGCAGTCGGATTTCACCATGGACGACGTGACGTACTCTTCGGAAAACAGTGTTGCTTCTATTCTGATTGTTCCGCATGCGGTCTTCAGCGTAATTGCAACCCTTCTGGTCGGGTTGCGAATTTATTCTGCCCGAGTCGTTACCAAATCACCATGGACGTTTGACGAACATATTGCCATTGCGGCGTTGGTATGCTCAGACCTCCTCTGCACTAGTTTGTCGCGACCTTAAACTGACTCTTTTGATTGCGAAGATCGCGAACCACATCATGCTTATCAGCGAAGGCATCGGTACGTGATTTTGGCTTCGCGATTAACACATAAACTTCAGAAGAGAATGCTGATTTTCGGACCCAGCGGTGAATTATGGGCTTGGAACAGAAATGACCCAGATCTTGACAGAATTCCCCGGCGGAGTCTCTGCCTTTCTCAAGGTATTTCATACGTCTGCTGGTGCAACTCAATCGTCTGACCTCACAGTGTATTCTCTCCATTGAGATAGCATACGGAATTGCATGCCCCCTATCGAAACTGGCTGTGCTTACCATGTTCTACCGTATCTTCTCGGCTTCGAAGATCTTGCGGTACTGCGTGTGGGCAATCGCTTTCGGACTCATTGGGTGGGGAATTGCTGTGGTCGGCGTCAGTAGTGAGTACTCCGCAAACCGGCTAAGAATGAAGTGGTCAACGGTTTACTGATCTAGTCTTGCTCCAGTCTTTTCCTGTACACCCATCGCGAGATTCTGGGACCAAACGATCCCTGGCACATGCATCGACTCGAGCAAATTCTACATTGGCATCACTGTACCAAACATCGTCTTCGACATTCTTACGGTAGCTGTCCCAATTCACGAAGTCTGGAGACTACAAATGGGACGCGAGAAGAAGCTCGCCATCACAGGCGTCTTTCTACTTGGTGGCAGGTATGATCCAAGGTTATGCGTCATTTGTGGTGGATGCAAGCTGACGCGATTACCCACAGCGTCGTCCTCGCCTCGATTGCCCGACTGGTTCTCTTTATCATCTATCGACCTGGAGAAGGAGCAACTGGAAACAACATCAGTCAGACCGTAATCATTCCTCATGCGGCGTCTGCAATCGAAACATGCCTTGCTATCATTGGCGCATGCCTCCCGCCATGCGCCCCTCTCTTCCGTCGCTTTCTCGGTGGCGTTGTCAGCGTCGTGAGCTCCGGAGACCGATACAACTCGAGGCCCAGCGGAGCGGCTAAGTCCGGCAACTCGAAAAACTTCAACACCCTCGTGACGATTGGAAAGATATCCAATCGTGGGGTGGGACACCGCAAAGGCTCCAATGATGATGACCTCGATGGTTCCTTTGAACGCCTTGGGGACGGGAATAGTCTGCAGGGATCCACCGACGAGTTGTACGTGAATAACGAAAGCTCTGGGTCTCGCAGAGATCTTGGTGCGGAGGATGGAATACATGTGAAAAGAGAAGTTCACGTGGAAAGAAGTGGGAAGGTAGCCTCACAAGACGTCAGGGAATGGGTGACGGGCGACATTCCACTAGAGAGGATAACGGATCGTGAAAAGACATCCGGAGTTACAGGACTGGCTAGATAGATCATCGAATGATTGTCGTTTTTGGCCAACTTTGATCTATTGCGAACGGCCTTCAGGGCCTTTGCCGATGATTATACTGTCCCTCCACCCGACTCATGAGAGGTGGTTCCGGGTGCATGGTAAGCTAAACATGTTTGGCCCGGCGATCAGTGGGATTCGCACGAGTGACCTTCGAGACCATCGCGCTGTTACTTTAGGCAGATAACCAGCCAACTTCAGTTAGCCGACAGTCCAATCATTGGTCATGACTTGCAGACGAAGAGCATCCGTGGTGTGAGAAAGCGACGTCACAACCCGGATCGACCATTTACGCAATGTTTGCTTGACCAAGACATTGCTCAGCGGAGCCTTTTCTACATGGGAAAATTGGCTTTCTGGGGGATTGTTTGCCAACTGGGCTACCAGAGCCCAGATTTCGCCGGTGCTTGCACCTCGGGCAAGCAGTGGCGAGTGCTGTTGACCTGAATCTGGAGCACTTCCCTCACTTGGCAAAAAGTGTCAAGGCTAGGCTCTGAAAACTCAAGCTTGGCCTCGCAACTGAAGCTGTTTCCGTTTTGGCTTTGGAAATAGATCATTTGCCATGTGCAGCTAACTCGTGAACAAAGCTATGCTTCGCCGCCAGTTTCGTCAACAAGGGGTTTGCCCCAGCGTTTTGCCGAGTCTTCAACTCTGCGTGGAGCTGAGACTGCACAACTGTACGTGGGCGGACCAGGTTTCATTTCGGCACAACGATACATCTTGTTCTTCCCCTCAACTTCCGATCCGAGTCTTTTGCCACAGTCGTGCTAGGATGGTACCCGTCCAAAAGACCCCAAGTGACCTTGATTCGTACGTGTTGGTCCATATGCCATATCAGCCGCACGGATATTCGAAAGGCTGAAGCGGGCAAACTGAGAAAATACGGTAGTTCTTTGTTCAAAGTCTATGGGAAGGATGCCTGCAAGGTCTTTAGATGTAGGGATCTTCAGCTTAGTGGGGGTGGTTGATCTTGCGCCGCAATCCTTCATGCAACAGAAGGCATCTGCAGGGTAGATAATGACGATGTCACTGAGGTGCACCATCTCAAAAGAAAAGCCGGTTTACGTGCGTCCATTTTCCCAAGGGGCAAAGCATGCGTGCGGCGTGCGGCGCACATTCCTACTCCTCAGATGAGACGAACTTAGCAACTGCATTTTGTGCCACCGTAGATGGGTGGTGGGGTTTTAACCAACACAGTTTTGGTCCAAAACCCCTGTCAACAACTACAAAAAGGGAATATGCTCGAGATAAGAGCAGGCATCTTGCAGCGCGCGCTTCCAACAATGATGTGTTGGTTTCGTTCGTTGGCTTTTTTCCAGCTCAGCAACTGCATACTGAGCTGATTATCGACCGGCAACGTGTCGACTTGTCCTGCACGAAAACATGGTAACATTCAACACACCCACTATCTCGATTTCCTGTCACAGTCGAAACACCACACCAGTTCGAATCACTCTAGCGGTGTAAAATGGAAGAGACAGATGATCCATTCAAAACGATTAAATGTCGCACAACGCGAACTAGGACTGTCGGCAGACATGCTTTACGGCCGTTGTTACGGCCGATAATCCGTTGCTTGTTTGCTGCAGAATGTGTGCCCGGCTCCTGGACATGATTGACCGGGAGCCCGTGTTGGACCTGTTGGCCTTGTTGGCGCAACCGCCCGTTGGAACCTCGACAGTTGCCAAGTTCCGACCACGGCGCAGTCCACTGGCAAGTGGCCAGCATGGCAGGGATCTGATCTACGTGTCCTACGCAGAAGGGGTCACCGGCAAGCCACCCGAAAAGCCACTGGCCACAAGAGGACCCGAGAGCCCGCTGCTCGTGCCGTTATGGCTGCAGGACCCTCAGATCCGGCTCGGCGTTGATGCCATATTACACGCGACGTTTGCAATGCATGTGACATACTGCAGCCACCGCCCATCACTTCAGTCTCGTGTCTACGGAAGGGACTGGGCAACCAATATGACTGGAAATGCTCGACGGCTGCTGATTGACCTGAACTTGCACCCGAAAGGGACAAAAGACGTACTGGGGGCAATTTTCAATATTAACTACGACATTCCACACGACGTGTCACCAAAATGGCAGCCAATTGCGCGCTACATGTGCTGGCATTCAGCTTACCGCGGCACATAGCACGGCGCAGAGGAGCCCCCAACGTCCGCAGAGCCTCACAGCCCTCCCGGGGGTGGTATCGGGCGCTTACGACTTTTGCATATGTAGTTGCACAGAGGAAAAGATGGTGGGAATGATTGCGGGGCGGAAGGTCCAACGCGATTAACCCCGAATGATTGATACGAAGCAGTCGGAAGTGGCCAAGGGAGGGGGAACAAGTCAGGCTAATAAAATTTTCCTTCACTCTCGGTTCCATGCTGTTGGACCTCAAGGCACTCACACAATCAACACCATGGGTTGTTGTCATTGTCTCGATCCCAGCCGACGAGAATCTCACGTTGGGGGGGTTGAGGGATAAGCCACTGTTTGTGGACGACATATATCCTAATTCGGGGTGTAGCTCCGGTCGATTCATGGGTATTGGTTGGCCCAATGCATGGTGATGTCTTTTCCAAGGTACAAAGAGACTTGGCAGCCCAATTACACGGACAGGCATGCCAGCGCCATCTGCATCCGAGTGGCATGTGCGTTTGGCTTCGAGTTGCTTTCGGGCCCCCAATCACAGCAAACGCAAATGAAAGTCAGATTATTGGATGGGTAGGAAGAGGCCGTGTTTGCCCTGTTGCTTCTTATTTCGGACCGGCTTGGCGGTCTGCCGTGCATTGCATATTTAAAAGGATTACAGAGACGCTGTGTTACAGCTGCTTCGTGTGAAATGCCTGACAGTTTGGGTCTTTCTCGTCGTCAACCGAACAATCCAACCTTTCATTAACAGTAACATGCTTTCTCAATACATTGCCTCGCAGGTCACAGTCAGCCCTGCTGTTGGCCATGTTGCTACCCAATTACTGGGACGCTTCCTCGGTCACGGTCTGGTACTTGCCATTCCTTTAGTCTTCACATACCTCTTGTATTCCTCGCTCAACCGAAAAGGCCTGCGGATGAAGGGTGGAGGTGAACGTAATATCATCAAGTTCCCTACGAGTCTTTCCTTCATTACGGATCCACTTGCATTGGCTTTTGCTACGGAAAGCTTCCTCCGTAGGCTCCAGTACGTTTAACTCTCAAGGCTTTGACTAAAAGCTATCTTTCTGATTACTTCCGCAGAGACGGGTGTCGCCAGGTTTTCCCTGTGTCTCTGCCCGGTAGAAACCTAAGCATAGCTCTGCCTGGAGAGGGCACACGAGCATTGTTCCGACAATCAAAGGAATATGTTCCCGTTCCTGGATTGTTTGACGCTTTGACAGTTTTCTTCGGGTTGACGGCCAAGGACCATGCTGTATTCGATCACGGACATGTCACCAGGTTCGAGCTTCACCACAGCGAAGGCCACCGAACCAATCATGTAGACCCATCGCGGAGAATCATTGAACATCAGCGAAGGGATTTCACTTCATTTCTCAACGGCGATAGTCTGAAGGCCATCATGAAAAGATTCGAGAACAACTTCTGCAACGAACTCCAAGGACAACTACTCGATGCTCCAACTACCCATATCCCGGATCTCTACACCTTCATCAGGGACTCCATCTTCAAAGCCGAAGTGAAAGCTCTTTACGGGGAGATGATTTTCAAGATTTGTCCTTCATTCTGTCAAGATTTCTGGGAGTTTTATGATGCGTTTCCCGTCATCTCCCGCCAACTCCCAAGGTGGCTGTTTCCGACAAAGTATCAGAAGAGAGACAAGATGCTTCAAAATCTCCACGCGTGGCGCATTCAATGCACGGCTAAGCATGATTCCTCAGACGAAGGTTATCTCGACTGTGGGGAGTATGAACCAGTCTGGGGGACTCTCTATATCCGAAGAATGGTACAACGACACGAAAAGCTTGGATTTTCGGATGAAGGAATTGCTTCAGCTCTCCTGGGTTACCTGTTTGTGTAAGTTTGTTCCATAGAATTGGTCCTGACTTCCGTTTACCTGCTTACCGGACTCACAGAACAACCGCAAACACAATACCAGCGGCAGCATGGATGATTCTGCACACGCTTTCGGACGAGTCGCTCATGTATCGTATGCGCCATGAACTTTCAATGGACAATCTAGCTCACCTGGATCTTCCCAGTCTGGGGAGCGCTCCCCTCCTCAACTCCGTCTATCGGGAGACACTCAGACTTCAAGTTGCTGGCGCTACAGGCCGTACATCTCCTCAAACTGGATTCGGTTCACACCAAGCTGGTACTGTTACGATGACAGCAAGCTGGCTTGGTGGACTTGACACGACATTTTGGAACGAAGGAGCTGTTGTTGACGGTGTCCCGAAGCATCCTGTTGACACTTTCTGGGCTGAGCGGTTTCTGGATTATCCAGATGACCCCGGTAGCGGACCTCTCCGTAAAGCAGACAATTACCCACTTGCTGATCAATTCCCCATCATCTCGGACACGAAGACGACGACAGATGACTCAACAGCAACACTAAGCATAAGTGGTCTTCGAGGGCATTGGTTTCCTTTCGGGGGCGGCGCATGGAGATGCCCGGGTGAAACTTTAGCTAAAAACACCATTTTGGTCTCGGTCTGGGCATTACTGCGGGACTTTGATGTACATGTTACGGATCGTACAGCCGCGTCAAAAGTAGTATTGGAGCCACGGCATAGGACCCTGCCTTTCGGCACACACGCATTTAGTCGGCTTGTTCCGGTCGACGTTGCAAGGCGAGTGCCATGCATAGAATAGTTACTTGAATCTGAATATTATCCTCAAATTTGCACTCATTATGTGGGATGCAGCCGTTGCCTCTTAAGTCTTCAAGTTAAGCCTAGCGTGATTAATACTGATGTGAATCATTGGATGATTGTTTTTATCAACTTCATTTTCAATCGATATACGTTGATTTCTTTTCTATAAGTAGTGGATAGCTTCAGCCAGGCGACCAATTTAGTGAAGCTGCTTCCTTTTCTCTTTCTCTCTTCTTAATTACTGACCACCCCCTGCTGGTACGCAGTTTCGGCCTCTAAAGGGTTCCAGAATCAGCTAATCATGAGCGAATCATTGAGAGTCCAATGGCTGATGCATGGAAGCAGATGCAATCTCAAGGCTCGAGTGGAAGCCGTGGAGCATCAACATCCACTCAAGCGGGTATCAACCTGGTCGGTTAGCTCAGTTGGTCAGAGCGTGGTACTAATATGTCATCTAACATGTTGAGTAATGCCAAGGTCATGAGTTCAAGCCTCATACTGATCATCGCTGTTATTTTTTGAGGATGTCACAATCTCCCTGGTCCTCACGATGTTGAGCTGCATGAAGACACGTTCTGACGTAACTTTCTTAGCCAAGAATCTCCTGATGAGATTAGTGCTACTGTTCCGGACTGTTTTGACTGAGCCGATGACGATTGCCGGATGATCATTTTATTTTCCGGCCCGAGAAAGGGTTTTGAGCTGTGTTACGGGACGTGATCTCCGCATCCGGAGTGAGATCAAGAATCGTCGGAGAACAAAGAACATGGTCTAGACTATTTGCGCTCGGCAACTTCGAGGGGTAAGAAATGTCTTGGTACACCTTGCTCCACTGGCAGGCTGGCAGCTGAAGAATACAGTCTAGCCGGTTTAGATTGGATCTCAGTGGGCTTCAGCTTCTCAGCTGAACGCTGCCTAGCCGTTGACCTCATCCTGCCAATGCACCCTGGTTTTCTGACCGCCGTAGGTTCATGAAAGTCATACTCCAGCGACTGGCAAACGTTCAACCATGTATGCAAATAAGGTCTCCTCGCTGGAAAAAAACTTCCGTACTTCAACTGAAGGTTCTTCCTGGCGATGTATAACGGCCGGTTCGCATTTCAGGGTTCCCTTGGTCTAAAGTGTCTCGGCTAGCAACCCCCCACTTCCGGCGTCTACGCCGGAAGTGGGAGCCTTTTGCCCGGTAATGTCCCGAAGAGGAAACCCTAGACTGACCCCCTAATTGGCTGGGTTCTATGCTTTGATCGTAGTATGCGCGTGACGGAGCACCCGGTTGGACTGGCTGCTGGCAACTGCTTCTTGTGACTCGGCATTCGCTGAGTTGACGAGGACCGGCGAGAACACCGGCCAGCACAGTCGAGGGCGGCTTACTCTTCCGCCCACCAATTCACAGTTGAAAAGCCGTTGACAAAAGGGGTTTGGTACACGAGCGATGAGCAGTTGTCGCTGCCAAGTCTGACGCACATCCGTGTCGATTCGCATCGAATAAGATCTACATTTGGGTATTGGGTCAGCACTTGATGTCTGAAGCCGGAAGTGAAGAAGAGCCACTGACTGCAACGTCCTACGTCGAACAGTTTGACAACACGCACTCGATCGGCCGGCGCTTTGCCATAGACATGAGCTGACGTGGCGAACGACGCAAGGTTTTTAAAGCCATTGTCCAGGTGAGAGCTCTTGATGTTCGGAGAGAGTCAAAAGAAGTTACACAATGAACAAAAAGGTTTTCTCTGAGGCCGCAGCCGCGTCAGCAGAGGCTGTTTCTAGCGTCTCCGTAGTACGCTTCAACGAGGATTTGGCCTGTTAGCCACTCGGACCATGAGAAGCTACGGATGGTCCCGCGGCTTAGAACTCAAGGTGAGGCTTGGATCGGTACAACCTAGCTCGTCCATGTTCCTGGAATAGCAGCTAGATTCTGCCACCACTGGACCCTGAAAGTCGACAGACTTGACATCTCATATCCATGATCATGAAGTTTGTCGGTCAATCTCGCAGCAGCAACTATGAGTTGCAGTTGAAAGGCCCGGATTTCTCTCTTGTGAGCGTTGGAATCGCTACAGGATCATATCGATGACGTGTGTTGCACGAGTTTTTTTATGTTCCACAGCTGAGACGCGGAGCACAAGCATGGACAGCACGTTGCACATGCATTGATGCTGACTGGTTGGAGACTTGACAAGACAATTTGGGAAATACTGCTGTGCCGACGGCCAAACTCGAGTAAATGCTATTCCATCATCGTGGGCGGTCGGGATTGCGGTGTTGCCGGGCGCTTAGCTTGGCGCGGCCCCCGAAACGCAACACAATCCGTCTGGGAAACGCTCGTGGGATGGGGTTGGCATGTTCTGCTCCTTCGCAGCTCGGCGTGCGTTCCTTCGCGCCATCAGCTGTCAACAATTACTAAAGGTTAGCGTTATCACCGGTCGGCAGGATACACGTCGCTGAAGATCGCCAAGTGCGAATAAGGCCGCCAAAGGTTTGACGCGTCGACATCGCACGAAAGCCGGAGAGCTTCCCTGAGCTAGTCAGGAGGAGCAGATGCCGGTCAAAACGAGATGCGGATCACGGTGGAGCTGACGTTGCACAAATTATCATCGCCGACTTCGTACTTGGCGAATAAGGTTATCGATGTTCAAGAGCTTATTGCCAAGAGAGGGGGAGATGACGGGGAGACAAGATTGCATTTCTACGCCCCTTACATGCCGATAAAATCACAGACACCTCTGTTTTGAAACTGCCCGGGCCATATGATACTGCGCTGACTCTGCCGCCACTGACGGGCGATAAGAATCGCTGGAATGCGTGTGTCTGGGCGATCAGGGGCAATTGAACTCTTCCGACGGAGGCGCGCTGAAGCTGTCTGGGCTTGCAGCATCTTGATCACGAATGGCTGCAAACACTGCGGTTGCGTGGTTTTACTGCGTAGTTCTGGGCCATGCGGACAAAATCCCTCAAGTCTTCCAAAAGCGACGAAAGGTGTTTCGCATATTCAACAAAGAGCTCGTGGGCTAGATGGGGTGAGGCTGAGGGGGCTTGACTGCCGTCCTGCCGCACCAAAGCGAGACACTCTGTCTTACTGTTTAATTACCTGATGTCGTGGCTTGAGCGTCAAAGAATGGCCAATGGTCTCGAATAAGATGGGGACGAAAACGGCAAAAATACCGGCCTTTCCTGGAGAACTCGAAGGGCACTTGGGAAACATGGAATGATATATAGGGCAGCTGGAACATCCAGGTTCAAGGGATTCTCTTCAGTTCTCCAGCTCGCCTTTGCTACTCTCCCTTGACACATCGTGTCCATCTTCCCAGTTATTTTACGGGTATCCTTCAACTTTGCATCTGGCAGGGACCATTTTCTTGTTCTTTCATTTCCTTTCGACATTTACCCGACTTTCGAATCCCGGAGATTAGATAATTCTGTCCACCATGCGTTTCTCGACCAGTGTAACTCTCTCAGCGGCTCTGCTTGCTACCAGCGTCACGGCGCAAGCCCCTGTTCTTGTTGATGTCCAAAGTCTGCTCCCGGCAGCCGGCACTCCCGCCATCTTCGACAAGACCACCATCATCCGATCCACTTCCATCCTCACAACCACGGTCAAGTTGACCAGCTCAACGGGATTGGCCAACTCGACCATTAGCAGAACATCCAGCACTAGATCGTCCAGCAGCAGAACTGCTTCCGCCACCTCTATAACCTCGCCTACATCGATTCCGGGCATCACCGCTGACCAGCAGAATGCCGTAAACCTTCACAATGAGGCGCGAAAGCTTGTTGGATGTTCACCTTTGACCTGGGACGCCGGTCTTGCCAACGACGCTCAAGTATACGCCAAGACCCTCGCGAGCATCGACAAGCTACAGCACGACGCGAACAGAGGGAATGAAGGCGAGAACCTCTACTACCAGTATGGCAGCGGCAGCCTCCCGTATGCTGCTGCTACCACCTGGTGGCTCAACGAGAAGCAATACTACACCGGGCAGGCTATCCCTCTGGCCAGCTCGAACGGAAAGCAGTTCTCAGACTATGGTCACTACAGTAAGTTACATCTTCCAAGAGCAGCTGTCATCTCAACGAAGAGCACCTTGCTGACAGCATCCAGCTCAATGCGTCTGGAAGACTACCACCAAGGTTGGAATGGCTACTGCGCAGTCTGCCTCGGGTAAGACCTATGTGGTCGCTCGCTACTCACCAGCCGGCAACATGTAAGTTCCCGCCATTCATTTGCCTTGGGATTTCCCACTAACTTGATGAAGCGTTGGCCAAAAGCCCTACTAGTGCTGGAGGGTGAAATTGTGGGAATATGGGCGTCGGTAGAAGGAGTTTGTGGTTGGTGCCTTATATTGGCCGATTCTCAGTATTAAATTTGGCGGTGTGTCTGGCAAGCAGATTTGTTTTCCAGGCATAGATTTCTAGACAAATTTAGATATTAGATTCTACGATGGTCCCTAATCACATCGGTGATCGTTCACTTCTTGTCATGATAAGAGTCGCGGCCAATATCACAGGAGAAGAAAATAACAAGCCGGGATCAAGTCAATGCGGTGTATGTATTTATATTTCGAAAGCAAGTGGAAACCACCTCGTATCGACGCTGTTGACTATAAAAGTTCCATCTGCTCTGAACGTGGCGGCGACAGCGAAAATCGCATTCCGCTCCATGGTTCTCCCACAGCCCCTCATATGAAGATATGCGTCTGCGCAAAGACACGATGCGCGATCTGGCCCGTATGGGCGCCTGTAGAAATTAAAATCCCTGTAGTAAGATAAGTTCCCTGGCACCCCTAAAGCTGTTAATCCTGAACATAGTCGGGGATTTTCGGCATCCAGTCGTTGTCCTTGTCTGCCTGTTGCTTCTCGATTCGGGAAGCCTCGCTGTTCAACTTGCCTCGCAGGAGCGACAGCCTTGCGTCACGCCTCATTCTTGTAGGTCGCTTTCCGGACTGTTCCTCCCGCCGAGCCCAATATTCGTCAATTAGATGGGCCGGAAGTAGGCTCGCTGGCTCCCATGTGTGCTTCGGATGTCCCACCCACTCGACCAAATATCGATCATCACCAGCTCGCGAAGCCCCGAAGTCCATGATCTCGTGCACCAACCACATCCCGTCGTTATTCATGAAGAGGTGCCTGCCACCTTGGGAAGCCCAATACTCAAAGACAGCAGACTTGGCGTCTTGATGGAGGCACTCCTCAGACTCCCATGTTGTCGAGTTATCTTCCCATTGAACAAGCATCTCAAAGGCGTCGGTGCCATCGAGAGTGTCGACTTTTCGGTGGCTGCGGATGCTTTGGAAGGCGTAGTAGGTTGAATCGTCTGGTGCGGCATCACCGTTGTCAGCATTCACGGAAAGGTGTCGTATGAAGGCGAGAAACAAGGCATACCTGCTTGAGAACCATTGGTGTCATCATTGGAAGGCTCTCTCAGCTGGGATTTGGGCGTCGACAAAGACTCTGGTGTGGGAAGCGCCAAATCGCCGTTGCCACGGACCTTTGAGGGGGTATCCCACTTCATTTTCGTTGACTCCAGCTCGTGGTCGCGATCCCACGGTGTGCAGCATGGGCCAGGTTGCGGATACGGGGTCTCGGAAGGGGGATGCGCAGTGGAAGCTGAGATTTACCACGTCGTCCGAGAAATGAAAAGCTCACATAAGGTAAGGTATGGGATAGTCATGTGGAAATGGAAGGACCCCTGGGGGCAGGATCCAAGGCAGTTGCATCTTGCAGTAAGGTAGTTCCTGCTGGCACTGAGGAGGAAGGCTCTCGTCTCGTTCCTGCCGGTACAGTGCAGGTACTCTCGGAGGCTGTCATGTCGTGAGAAGAAAGCACCCAAGTTGTTACCTTCCTTAAGGTACCTTAGCTTAGCTTAGGTATACTGCAGAAAGAAGGTCCGTCTTTGGGCAGGACCAGTCTGGACTTCCCGAGATCTCTTTCCTTTCCTATTTCCTAGAGGCCCTCCATTGCCCGGTCTTCCCTTCTGAAGCTGCCATCTTCGTCCAATTCATCATGGTATTGATACGAAAAGAATAGCTAAAATTTGTCTCGAGAAGACTGGGAGAAGGGAACACATGCTGATCATGTTCACACTGCACTCTCTTGGAAAGCGCAACCCCGTCCGATGATTCCGGGTATCGGCGCCGATGGATCCACAGCGGCCTAGCATTCCAAGTCGCCTGAAAGGGACTAGCGCCGTCAGCCCTGGGCGTCTTGTGCTTTGCCGATGTTCCTCCGTGGGATTCTCGGGTTTTCCTGTGTCCGGTGAGTGCTCCAGGCGCCCTGCCGATCTTGCATCTTTCGACTCCTCGGTCCTCGCACCTTTTTTCGGCGCCGGACCCTTTGCAACCAACCAATGCCGAAACGGTCGAGAGGTCCGATGTACCCCGACCTCCGCTCCTCTTCGAAACGGCTTGACCGTCGTGCGCTCGTCGAATGCACCCCAAATCCCCACTGAACCGACCAGCCCACGACCGAAGTCTTGATTGTTGATATGCACTTCGAGCGGCTTTTTTGGAACACCGAGCGCGAATCGACTTCCGACGAAATGACAGATAAGCAATTGAAGCCGAAGTCCTGCGTCGCGTTGGAGCCACGTGCGATTTCGCTGGCTTGGGAACCGACAAACAGTCGGCGAAACCATCGACGCTCCTACCACAGCACACCGGAAGACCTTCGATCTTCGATCTTCGATGACGACAATAAAAGGAGCCCACGTCAGGCCACCTCTGGCTCGATAATAATGCGTCGGGCAACATGTTTGTCGGTTGTCGCATCGGCGGGGAGACAGCTTGCTGCACCGAATGCCGACACCGACCTCTCAGCGCTTTCCGTAGTTGTCGTCGTGAACCGACTTGCCCGAGTCGCCCGAACTATTGCGTGGACAGCATCTTGTTTGCAGCCGACGCTTCCCCGCATGCCAGCTTCGCATATTCTTCGTGTCCACATGTGACCTTCGGCTAAGGTACTCGGATGGCCTCTCAAACTATACCAGTGCTGTTGTAGCAGCAAGAGATCTGGCAGAAGATCTCGGATCTATCCTTCAAACGAAAGCTGCAGCCAGACCGATGCACAGGATGACTGGAAAAACTTGCGAGGGGATATTCTTCATGTGCATCCTCGTGAAAACCTTCACCTACACATACTCATACAGAACAATTCTTGTGATTCAGACCCCGAACTTGAACTCCCGGTACTTCTTCTGATAGTAGAAAGTCGCCGCTGCACCGGCAAATGTGAGGGCCAGTGGTATGGGCGCTTTTCCTCCAGTCTTGATGGCCCTGGAGGCGCCGGCGCCAAGCAGCACGATGCTGTTTCCGAGAGCGAGCTCCGCGCCGTAGTCCTTGTTCTCCTTGAGGAGGTAACCTGACCGAGCATTACTTCTTGCTTACCAGCTGTGACGGGGAACACTCCGCGACTTACCAGAGCACGCGTAGGCGGCTCCAAGTCCAAGACCCGCGATGAGCGACGGCTTGGACTGCGTCTTCAGGAAGCCGGCAGTGCCGCCGACGGCCACTGAAAACCAAGTTAGGCATATGCACTGATGGCAATCGGGGAGATCGTCACTCACAGAGGCCGGCGAGAGTAAAAGACGGGTGGTGAGCCATTGCGATAATTCGATTGATAGACTTGATGGGATGAACGTGAGAGGCGGCATCAAAGGCAAAAGCCGTTCATCCCGGCGGGAGCCGCTGGGGATTAGTAATGGTCACGGCGGTAAAGCTTCGGCAATTTCGTCAACCTTGAGGTCGAGGTGGCTTCCTGACGTGATGGACCTCCAGGAGAATAACTCAACGAGCCACTCTATGCATGTCTTTTCAGCGCCCTGGAGATACCAAGCAATATCCCCGAAAGACTTATGATGGTTCATGAATGGAATTGTCAACGTTTTTCCTGGCTACATACCTACCTCACTCCACGTCCATGGATCCTGCCTCGACACAACTGTGAGGCCTCAGGCTCGCAAGTTGCGTCACGTTCGTCCTTCGCGCCTCAGAAGACCATATTCGTGATCGGGTAAGAAAGCCTAATTGTCTTTGAAATACCCGTTTCGCTTCGCGTCAACTACCTGATGTTCACCCAGCGTGCTGCTACTATCGCGTTCAGGAGGAGTTCGTGGCCCAGCCGACCGCCCACGCTGCGGGTCTTGGGTTGGGCTACCGTCCATTCTGATATCCACATCCGATATGGTGTAGTGGCCAACATGATGCCCTCTCAACTCGGATGAGAGGTTAGGCATAGCCCCGAGTTCGATTCTCGGTTTCGGAACATTTTTGTCTTCCGCAATCATCCACTTTCTGCCTTCAATGTTTGTCTTCTTTTTGTCTTCTTCGTTCGAATTTCACCCGACGCGTCTCCCACAATTCAAAAACGTTTGCTTCCCTGGTAGTAAATGCATTTGGACAGATGCGCTTTCGACCTGTATTTTGCGTACTGTTATGACCACTGAAGGCTGCTGACAATCCAAGCCATTGGCAGGCAGCCACGGTGTGACTAGGCAGCCGTATGAATTGGCCTCTGTGAGAACCGAATATTGGTAGCTAACATTGATGAGAAGTAGCCAAGGAGCTACTATCACTGAATGAACCTTTTCTTCAACTCTTCTCAATTCACGATGACGACTGCAAAGATCTCCCACGTCCCTCAGATCCAGCTTCTCTGCATGGAAAAGCAGTTCGCTGTCGCCTTCGCCAAAGCACGCAAGATTTGGGAGCTGCATGAGTCGGTTTCCGTCCAAGTTCACGAGTGCCCTCTCATTTATCTATCAGAAGATGTTCAATTCGACACCATCGTATCCCCTGCCAATTCGTACGGCCGCCTCGACGGCGCATTCGACGATGCCATCTCTCGCGCCCTGTCGCCCCGCGACGACTACCTCGCCCTGACGCACGTCGCCCAGCGACAGCTTTATGAACAATGGCGCGGCTTCGCGCCCCCTGGCACATGCACGCTGGTCCGCATCCCCGACAAGTTTCGCGCCCGCTCTCGCAACGTCTGGGGCACTCGTCGCGTCGCGCTCTGCCCTACGATGCGAACGCCCACGAACGTCACCTGGGACCGGGAAATCGTGTATGAATGTATGTGGAGCTTGCTTTGCGCCATCGACAACCATAACCGCGACGTCCGAGAAGGCAAGACCGCAGAGGGCGAGGAGATTCGCAGCGTGCTCATGACTCCGCTGGCGACGGGTGTAGGACGTGTGAGCCCCGAGAAGTGGGCTTCGCAGGCCGTCCTAGCAATCAATCACTTCGTTCAGGCCTCTGAGAACCCCGAGAAATGGAGCAGACTTGACTGGGCTGATTTTGACGGGCCTTGTGAAGAGGTGGCGGCTACTTGGCGAGAAACACAGACTTGAAGGGGCGCATGGTGTCGTGCGGACCCCGCGATGGTGTACACACCTCGATCTTCGGCCCTGCGGCAAGACGCGAGACATGCAGGCGATCACCAAGGATTTCAATATCTAGACTAATTCTTTTCAATCTTTCACTCGTGCACATGTATCTATTAATCAGCGCGACGTGTCTAATCACATGTGGCACTTGAGTACTTGGGGATCCATCGAACCAAACTGGCGAGACACGAGTTGCAACCTCTCCTTCGTCAGAACGAGTCTTTGCTGCTGTAAATGTACCTGCGTACTATCGCTTATGCGAGAGAATAACCTTGCACGTCTTGCCCCGCGGCTCAATCAGGACCAAGTTATCCATCTCCATGCTCTCGGGCGTTGTCGCCGGCGAAAGCCTGGCGCCTTGGAACTTGCGGAAGAACATGGTGATTCCATAGCGAAGCTCCATTTCTGCCAAGTGCCTACCAATGCACACTCGAGACCCCGCTCCGAACGGCGTGAACGCGGCCTTGGCGGTCTCCGAGTTGGTGCTCTCCCCGTCAGGCATCCATCGAGAGTAGTCAAAGCTGGAATCGTGTTAATGCTTGAAATCATGCCGGCAGGGACCAACTCCTACCTTTCGGGATCGCTGAAGTTCTCCGGGTCTCGATGCAAAGTCCACGATTGGGTTGCAACATCCGTTCCAGCGGGGAGATGGTAGCCGCCAAGCTGGATGCCTCCCGTAGGAACGACACGCGGAAGTGGGGTAGGCGCGGCCCCATAGAGTCGCAAAGTCTCTTCTATCACAGCGTGAAGTACGGGAAGCCTCTCCAATTCCGCATCAGTGAAATCGTCACTAAGCCCAAGAACTTCATTCTCCAAAGCAGTCTGCAGCTCCGGGCGCAACAAGACAGCCCAAATACCGTACGTCAAGGTGTTAGAAGTGGTATCGGTACCGGCGATCATGAAGGCTGCAGCTTCGACGCAGATGTCCATGTCTGTGAGAGAACCTTCGTCCTTCTCTGCTTGGAAGAGGACTTTGGAGAAGAGATTCGAGGCCTGCGACGCCGCTGCTTGCTTGCTGTTCTTGACGGCGATACGGCCCTTGTCAAGCAGCACCTTGTGGGAGCTGAACATTCTCAGACTTCCAATGAAAGGAAGGCGTTTGGTGACCGCATAAAGCCATGGGAAAGACAATGCGGTGAAGGCCGCGGTGTTGGCGAAGTTGACCTCCTCGAACCATGGGTCTTCCTACACAAACTCGTCAGACTGAAGCCCGGTTGAGAGGATCGGCGATGTCCTACCTTTCCGGCCTTCAAAGCGTCAAAAGACTCTCCAAACATGAGCTTCGAGACAACATCGCATGCCATGAGAATCCACCACTTGCGCATATCTACTTCACCGCTGGCAATCTTTGCGTCGATGATCATGCCCTCGAGGGCCATTGTGACCTTCTCACGCACCATGTCTTCCCAGTCTGCACGGAGTGAGGAGGATGTGAAGCCTCTACCCAGGAGCTTGCGTCTCTGAGAGTGGGCATGCTGGTCGGTCATTTGGAACAAGCCGTACGGAGGGCTGCCGGCCTCGGTTGGCCCGAAGTAGTGGTAGTATTCGGCTTTCGTAAACTGGCTTCCGACCTTGTGGATGGTCTTGAAGGCCTTCACGTCTGACACAAAGACCTGGCCTGGTGATGCACGTACAAAGGGGCCATACTGTTGGTGCAGACGGTGGTAATACTGAACTTGCTGCCGCTTGAGGGTCGCGATAGTGCCAGGCAAGCCGGTGAATTTCGCGTACCAAGGACCGGGGATTGCGTTCAAGGGGTTGGTGAACATCTGAGGAAGGTCAGAAGAAAGATATTAAGTTTGTGATTGTCCAAGGCAAACCTGGTAGAGTTTGATCAGTATATAGACTGCCGATGTCGCCGCAAGCAGCGGAACGAAAGTCAAAATCATTTCCGTGGCATATGACAGAGGACTATTGTAGAAAGTTTAGTGACAGAGTTTGGTAGCTTTCGCAATGACCTAATGAGGTCTTGAGATGAACGACTCGATATAAACTACTGTTTCTCAGTCCATATCGTCTCCTGCTGACAATGATGCGCTTGCACGATGTCGACGTCAGCACTTGTCGGCTCTCGGTAGTATGGGCGGACTCTACATGACGCCGGACTTTGAGAACCGTAAGAAGACCGACATTGCACCGATCGAGTAGACCACCCACAACGTCCACATTGGTAATGCCACCAGACGGCCTGGAGGTATTGCGGCATCCGTAAGTTTTCCTTCGTTCAGATTCTTGCCAAGATGTACCGCGCGATTTCGTGCTTATGTTCCTTGACCGACATCGCGAAAAAGTGGAAGGCACACCGCTCGCTGGATGCCGTGACCCGAGCTCGAGAAGTCCCATGCGTCTGTCTTTGGAACAACTATCAGAGAAAACATCGAACGACGGGATTGGAGGTCTTTCGTCATACCCAATGCTCCATAGAAGTCGAGCTGGAGTGAAGCGCGGGTCATTCGACTGCGAAGAGGGTACTGTCATGTGCTGGACCTTTCCGTAGAGCCTCCAACTCGGCGACTACTACATCTACAGGTGACATCGAGCGATCTCGTAAAGACGGTAATGGTTAAAGGGACCTATCGTCAGCTGCATTACCGCTCACCTGCGCCATTGGGCGATTAGTCGCTCGTGCATGTCTTCTATAGAAACTTAGAAAGTGAGCATGTCTCATCGCTACCCGTCAAGCTGCGTGAGGCGAGGTCTCCTCAATCTTGTTGCAAGGAAGTCTGAATTCCTTCCTTAGGGAAACCATCTGTCCATGTAGATGGCTTTAGGTATGTGAAGTCGGATGTCGTCTTAGGCCCGAATCGCCCTTGGTAGTTGGGTAGTGCCGAAGTGCGCCTTGGCTTCTACAACAACTGGCCCAGGTCCAAGGATCCTTTTTATCTGCAACTCCGAACCCTCATCTTGCTGGGGCGTTGTCGCATGTCAGCCATCTCTCCAACTTAAACATCACGACACTTTGGTCTTGATAATGCGTCCCGGCAACAAAGTTTTCAACGACACACAAAGTGGAGGCCGTTAGACGATGTTGCCGATCCGAGCGTGTCCAAATTGGAAACGATCAAGGAGTCAACCGGCGAGACTATCAAGGCAGACCCACAAATAGACAGACAGAAAAACCAAAGAGAAGCACGTTGAACACTCTCATCATCATCTTAAAGGCGGTATCGCCGCTGTATTCGTGAGGGCTTTTTGACGCGTTCCTCCAGAAGCCAAGTTTGACAGACGTATTTTGCTTCAACCTCTTATACGCACAGGCTATATTCCCAGCAAAGCCTCCGTCCTGCAACCCGGACATGGTCGAGTGCCCAATACCAAAATGACGACACGCGTGAAATATCTACCTAGACCTGTGCCAAATGTCTGCTCGCTGCTTGCACTTTGTCAATGAAAGCCAAACGATATGTTTGGAACTCGTTTTCGGCGTCTTGCACAGCCTCATCGACGTCACTTTTCGCCTCTGCCAGTAGCTTGAGGTCAGACTCAATAGCATCGAAACCTCTCTCGCAGTTCCGGCCTTCTTTGATGCTTGACCAGGCCTTGTCCATTTCAGCCCTAAGGTCCATCATCCGCGTCTCGACGAGGATCTTGGTCCCCTCAAGTAGTCCGATACGTCGACCGCAAACCAATCCGAAGTCAAGAAGAGTATCAGCGAAAACAGAGACGGAGGTCTCAACCGCATCGTTGGGGCTATTCTCCAGCATAGGACCACTGCCACTTGGGTCTTGCAAAGGCGATCCTGGCGTAGCATTGAGGCCGAGGCGGTCGAAAATACTTCTGCCAGGAGAAACTTCCCGCGAAGTCCTCGAATCTGCTATGTTGCGTGCAGGGGTGGGAGTGAGATGTACGGAACTCTCGGTGCCTCCAGTCGAGTCGTTGGATTCCACGGAAATGGTGGTTGCCGGGTTGGCGCTTGCGCTTTCCTCTTCGTTGGGCCGATCGCGGTGGGCAGGGCCTGCGACGTCTGCGGCGTCGGTCAGTAGTGGATCATCGACAGTGGTTGCTGCAAGATGAAAGTGGTGATGAGTACCCCGCGATTCGATATCTTGGTCAGAAGCAGGCTGTGCTTGTAGGCCAGCCGCCGACGAGGTGTCGAAGATCCCGGTCGCATGGGCAGGAGGTGCCTCGGTCATGGCCTACTGGCAGTATTAGCCGAAAATACCCAACAAGGAGATTTTTGGCGACGGATTCTCGCATACCTTGCGCGGGTACGAAGCGAAGGTCTCGCGAGGGCTCATCGCGGTCGTCGTTCGAGAGATGTGAGTTGTCAAATGACGGAGCGGATGGGTGGGTAGGTGTTGAAGGAGGAGGTTTTGAGTAAGGTGGTGAAAAGAGACACTTGGGACTGCCTAGCTAGATGAAGTAGGTCGGAAGGTACCTCCTTCCGTTATTATCGGACAAATGGTGGCAGGCGGCTTGGTTGGATTAAATGCAAGGTGCAAGGAAAGTGCAGCCAAAGCCCATCGGCTACTTCCTCGCCAGGACACGCTCACTGAGGCAGTGGTTGTCAAAGAGGCTCTGCACGACATCAAACGATATGCTAGTCGAAAAGAAGTTGATTATGTATCACTAAAAGTAGTACTAGCCTATCACAAAGACACATGTTTGATCGCGGGACTTGCTCGGCGAGCCATCATCGCCCTTCGCGACCATTTATCTGGTAGCAATGTCCCGTTGTCCACCACAATCAATCATGAAGAATATCAGTATCTATAAATGCGGCCTGGCGCAGTCTCTTTCGGCCTCTTGGGCTACGTTGGTGCGCTTCCAGCTGTCCATCGGCCGGCCATTGGTGTGCGGCGAGATTCAAATCCTCCTGGCTGCTGGGCAGACCCTGTGTTCTCGGGAGGGCACTGGCGTTGTCGTCCCATCTGCCTGCCTGCTGCACAGGTCATGTGTGTGACTGAGAAGTAGTGCTCGCACCGTTTTTCGTGGTAGCCAATACTGACTGGTGGCCTCACCATCTGCGGCGCCCTCGTTCCATCACCGCACACCGGCTTCGCGAGCGGAATGCTCCGGACCGGCGGCTTTGTGGTGTCCATGTTAGAGACTCTGCTGTCTCCTTGACGACCGCTCATCGCTTCAAGACATAGGTCCAAGGTAGGTTGCGCCGTAGAGATCGGGTCTGCTGCGCGCCAGGTTGCGATGCAGCGCAGAGAGGAGAGGCCAAAGAGGAGCGAGCCCGACTCTTGGTGGGCTTGGTGTGCTTGGTGCCGAGGGCACAGTTATGAACTGCATGGACGGCAGGATGAATTGAGATTGAGCCTGAGCCTGAAGGACGGGAGTCATTATTGGGACTTGGTATTGCATCTGTTGCTGCCACAATTGCTGCTGCTGAAGTTGTTGAATCTGTTGGAGCTGTTGGATTCGGATGGGAGTAAGTATGACTCCAGGCGCCATCGCCGCGGGCGCGACCTTCAAGGATGCTTCGGCAGGCGCAGGCATTGTGCTGAACGGCTCCGGGCTACTGCCTTGGCCGAGGTAAACATCGTCGTCGTGAGCCCAGTCCTCACCCCATGCCATCTCTGCCTCCGCCGGAGAGCTTGGAAGCTCGCCTGCGCACCATGTCTCCTTGTCGGCAAGCGACGCAACTGATGAGAAAGGAGAGTTGACTTCAGAAGTCGAGCGGAAGGCCGAAGTCGGGCTCCAGATGTCACGGCCGGATCCTGGAGTTGATGACGTGGTTTGCGGAGATGAAGGGAGTTGGGTGAAGTAATCGTCGTCGTCGGCGTCGACGACTGGTGAATACGGAGATGACGGGGCTTCGAACACGGCCTTGAAGAGCGACTCGCCGATGAGTGCGGAAGCTACTCTACCGGCCTCAGAAGATGGTGAGAGAGGCCCATCGAGTTCGGAGTCTAGGTCCAGATCGAGGTCAAGGCCGAGCAAGTCAGGGTCGGAATCGGAGGCGGCACCGGATGTGGAGATGAAAGGGGAGGCGAGCTGGGGGATCGACACAGGAGGGCTGAAGGCCGGCGCTGTGGGGTTCAGTGTGGGCAACATTGCGCCTTGGTTTGTTTGGCTGGCTGCAAAGAGAAGGGAATTTGTGAGAGTAACGACTGGCGTGGAATGAGAAACGTGTTCTAGAGACTAGGAGACAAAAACGAAGGGGATTCTGGGCTAGATAAGTGAGGATTCATGGAGGACAGCCGCAGCGGGGACGGTTGGGAACATTAATGCAACTTTGGACGAGCTGGTGGCCCCTTTATGCCATGTTCGTCCGGCATGGCGACAGGATGAGGGCAAGCAAGGTAGGGCGAGGCGAGTGTTTTCGCACGGGTAAATGTCAAGATAACAACCTCAGGTAGGGCAGTCCTGTTGGTCGGTCGCGCTGGACTCATGCATGATCCCTGGAGGGTGCATAAGGTTATTTTCTCATCATTCGCAGCCACTGGAAATTGGGATGGTCATTGATTGGATCCAGGAGGTGGTGGGCGAAGGCTTTAGCCGCCCGCGTAGCCAATAAATGACGGGCCTGATCACCCTACGGACCAACCTTGAAATCCTCTGCATTCTCGCCGTCTCGATTCGGTGGAATCGGTAGAAAAGTCCCCCTTTTGGGTTTGCGCGAGACGATGGGGATGGATTGACCTTGTAAGAGAAAAATCGCCGAGTTGTGATTCTGCCCAGCCCGCGGACTCATAAACCCTGTCGCGTCGGATTCTGGGGAGGTGTTGTCTGCTCACCACTCGCCGGCCAGCGCCGGCGCGATTTGTTGGCGGGGTCATTGCGATGCGGCCGGCCCAAGACGGTCTCTGTTTGTCCCTCTTCGTGTCTGCATGGCCACTGAAGTCTGGATGCCAGTTGTCTTGCGTCTTGTCTTGCAGATGGCTGGGCCATTGCATTGGGGGCATAGGGGGTAAGGGCGGCAGTCTCTGGTCAGTGGTTGCACGTCCAGACGCGCCCCCATTCCTCGTGGGATCATGTTTGCATTGCAGCGCGCAACGCCTGGAGGCTATATCCGTAGGCAGGCTGGTCCTGGTCCTGGGGGCGGCGGCAGCGGCTGTCGACTGTTCAAAAGAGTTCAGACGATGGGCCGTGTTGGTCTCATCTATTCTCATAAGGTTGGTCTCATCTATTTTTCCCCAACTTGTTCTTCGGGTCGGCCGTATCAAGCAATGATGGGCGCCGGGTTCTGGACTTGGGACGAAGCCCTGCGGTTTCGCGTTCGTGATGCACTGGGGTGATGCCAGCTGATTCGGGCTGACTCAAGTGAGGCATCCTCGGATTTGGCAGAGTGCCCCTGACACTATTCCCAACACGGCCGCCTGAGGAAAATCTGCGGCATGGGCTGCCCGGTCGAATGTCGGAAGGACCGGACGGTGGGTCTCGATGCTCCATCACGTGAGCGGACATTATCTAAGCCGTCCGTCTTCCTGCTGACATAACCACAGAATCCTCTGGCGGACCCTTTGCTCCGTCAAGTCGCTGCGTCAGCCAAATTCTCGTCAAGGTCTCAACAGTGAATCATCAGCTCGAGGCAAAGAGCAACGCTTCAATTCATACTTCGTCTCTTTCTCCCTACAGATGCGATCTATGGGCTACCCGCACATTGCCCGTCACCAGAGTTTTCGTCGTCAAGTAGTCCTCAATGCCGTATTTGCTCCCTTCTCGCCCAATCCCAGAGTGTTTAATACCCCCGAACCTAATCCCGAGTCAGCCAAAAGTCAAAATAGAATCGGCATCGGGGACGCCTACGGAGCGGCTGCATCGGAAATGACCCCGGTGTTTAAGGCCACCATTCCAAACTGCAGCAATTCCGACACCCGCGTCGCACGGTTGAGGTCGTTGGTGAAGATGTAAGATGCGAGGCCCACGTCACACCGGTTGGCAGCATCAACCACCTCTTCCTCCGTCTCAAATGACAAGATGGGAGCCACCGGGCCGAATATTTCCTCCTCCAAAATCCTCATGTTCGGTTTAAGATTCGTTATGACGGTGGGCTCGAAGAAATTTGGTCCTGGTGAGCGAAGTGAGTATCCATTCTTGGTATTGGGATCGCTGTCCGGAAACCTACCAAGATCCGGCCGTGCTTTCCCTCCGATTTCGACACAGCCGCCTCCCTGAACAGCGTCGTGAACGAGACCCGCAACCCTCTGAGCAGCTTCGGCGCTGATGAGAGGTCCATGAGTGACTTCCCCGTCGAAGCCGTAGCCAACTTTGAACTTGCTCATTTCCTCCTTCAACTTGGAAACAAACGCCTTGTGTATACCTACTTGCACAAATACTCGATTCGCGCAGACGCATGTTTGTCCCGATGACTTAAACTTGCTTGCAATTACACCAGCTACTGCGAGATCCAGGTCCGCATCTTCAAACACCAGAAAAGGCGCATTGCCACCTAGCTCCAGGCTCATCTTCTTCAACGTCTGACTGGACTGTTGCATGAGAAGCTTACCGACACGTGTTGATCCCGTGAAGGAGATTTTACGGACGATCTCAGATTGGCACAATGTCGCCCCGATCTCCGGAGTGTTTTCGAGGGCCGAGATGATGTTGACTACGCCCTTTGGCACACCCGCCCGTTGACCAAGCTGCATGACAGCATTGGCAGTGAATGGTGTCTCGCCAGCAGTCTTCACCACTACAGTACAGCCGGCAGCCAATGCTGGCGCTAGCTTCCTTGTGACCATCGCCGCAGGAAAGTTCCAGCTATTCCATCAGTCGATCAGCACAATCCCTTCAACATATCGTGCAAACGGAAGACCATACGTACGGAGTGATGAGGCCACAAACACCGACCGGCTCTTTCGTCACAGACACTCTCATGTTTGGGTTACTGTGGGGTATCACGTCTCCATAGATTCGTGCTGCTTCTTCGGCAAACCATTCCAGAAAGCTTGCAGCAAAGACCACCTCGCCAGCCGCATCTGCCTTTGCTTTGCCGTTTTCCCAAGTAATCAAGGTGGCTAAGTCGGCCTTGTTCTCCATGATCAGGTCATACCATCGACGAAGTATGCGCGCTCGATCTCGACCGGATCGAGATCTCCAAGCCGGCAGCGCCGCAGCTGCCGAGAGAATGGCGCGCTCCGCATCTTCAGACACAGACTCAGGGCACGAGCCGATCAGCTCGCCCGTAGCGGGATCTGATCCATGGTCAGCTGCCGAAGAACACTGCGAATGGGGGGCAAGGCAGGACTCTCTGGTAGCCCGTAGGAGCAGCGGGGGAAAACGCATATATGAACTCACCTGTGACATTGAACGTTTTGTCAGAGACGGAATTCACCCAATGGCCATTGATGAAGTTTCTTCCAATGAGCAACGACTCGTCTTGGAGCTGGGGTTTGAAAGGCATAGTGTTCTGTCAACTCTGCGTGAGAATCAAACGTTACTTTCCTCCGTCAAAGCGAAGGGCTTGCGCAAAGCGGTCATCGCAGGCCGGGTCTTATGAACGGATCCCATCCGGAGCGATACTACGAACGCGCCTGAACACTTGTGATGGCACCGAGATCGGCTGATTCGCTTATCGCCGGTACCGTCCATGTCGGGGACAAACCGGAGGACATCTCATGCTGCAGGCCCCACCCCGCCGGGAGCGCCGTGCAGATGCGCCGCCCCACTTCCCCGGCGCCACAAGTGACATCCCAGAACCGGCGTCAGCCAGTGAGATTTCAATCATTGGCTCGGCCAAATGCGGGGATGGCTGGTGTGAAGTCTTGAGCGGGACGGTGAAAGAGATGAATGGTCTCACACGCTGAAGTGGGGTAAGAAGATAAGGTTGCCCGGTGGAAAGCCGAGCGACAAGGAGCCAAGAACGAAGCTGTGAGCCAACATCTCAACAGCATTACACGACTGATAATAGCAGGAAAAGTACAAAAGTCGGGGCCGAACACCTTCTGAAATCGAACCTAAGGTTGTAAACCTGAGCGTCTTCATTACTCACTGGAAACTTGTGGTGATAATACATCCTGCGGTCCTTCATCCAAATCATCATGGCTCCGTCTATTCGCACGCTCGATCTCAACAACACATCGTCGGCATACTTTGCGCCAGCGACTGTGACTTCATCATCGAAACTTATTCACGTGGCCGGCCAGTCCGGCTCGACCGTAGACGGGCAAGTCCCCGACGACTACGAGTCCCAGATCCACCTCGCTCTCCTCAACTTGCGCAAGATCATTCTCATTGCTGGTGCATCTATCAAAGACATTGCTAAGCTCACACTGTACATCGTCGACTATGATAGCACCAAACGCAAACACGTTCGCCACATCCAACGTTTCCTCGCCGGCCATCGGCCAGCAATGACTCTCGTGCCGGTGCCTAAGCTGGCAATGCCGACATGGAAGTTCGAGATTGACGCCGTAATCGCAGTTCCCGAGCCCTCGGTGCCTTTGGACAGAGCGACTTTGCGGGAATCATCGGAGTCAGTCGACGTCGTTATCATCGGTGCCGGGCTCGCTGGTTTAAGCGCTGCGCGCGACATCACACGCGCCGGCCTCTCTTGCATCGTCCTTGAAGCAAGAGACCGCGTTGGCGGAAAGACTTGGAGTCAGCCTCTAAAGCAAAGCCAGCCCGGAGTAGTTGACCTTGGTGCTGCATGGATCAACGACACCAACCAACACAGGATGTATGCGTTGGCAAAGCAATATGGGGCCGAGTTGATTGAGCAGAACACGAACGGCAACGTGGTCATTCAGGACTTTGACGGAGTTTGCTCGCCGTTCCCGTATGGGGAGCTTCCCAAGGTAAGACCTCTGCTCGTTTGAATGCCAATCATATCTTCGTGGCACGATACTAATCGCCAGCAGTTTGATGAGATTACTCGTCAACACCTCAGCGCCGTTCGTGACATGGTCGAAGCCGACTGTCAAGCCGTAGACACTTGGAAGCCAACGAACACGAGCTTGGATAGTCTCACCGTTGACGCATACTTGCGCTCTCGGGGCGCCAGCGAGACTGCAATTGCAACGGCCAATGTATGGACCCGCGCGATGCTTGGTCAGGAGGCGACCGATATATCGGCTCTTTTCTTCCTCAACTACTGCAAATCTGGTGGTGGACTTTTGCAGATGCGCTCCGATCGCAAGGGTGGTGGCCAGCATCTCCGCGTACGCCAAGGCACGCAGCATTTTGCCAAGGGCCTGGCCTCCTCTCTCCCTGACGGAGTAGTGCGCCTCAATCAACCCGTCCGTGCCGTGATCTCTGATGGTCACCAAGGAGTGAAGGTTGAGACAGAGAAAGGGGTATTGGCAGCACGCAAGGTGATCACAACTATTCCAGGCCCAGCTCTCAAGAGCATCTCATTCGAGCCACCCTTGCCGCTTTCCAAGCAGGCTTGGATCGATTCTCTGACTTATGGCTACTATACGAAAGCAATGATGGAGTTCAAAGTGCCGTTCTGGGTTGAAAAGGGGTTTTGTGGTCTCGCACAATCATTCGTGGGGCCTGCAAGCGTCATTCGCGATACCAGCATTCCAATCGACGGCAAGCACGTGCTTACATGTTTCCTTGCCGGTGATGCTGGCAGAGCTTGGTCTGCACTTGAACAAAGTGACAGGGAGAAGAGGTTGCTGAATCAGTTAGAGCAGCTCTTTGGTCACGAAGGTATTCATAACCAGTTTGTTGGCATGTCCGCTTATGAATGGGTCAACGACGAGTGGTCCGGATGGGGCTGCCCGTGTACGTCTCTTGCGCCTGGCGTTCTTGACGCACTCGGTGGCGATTCTTTCAGAAAGCCAAGTGGAAACCTGCATTTTGCCGGTACCGAGACTGCGGGAGAATGGAAGGGGTATATGGAGGGTGCGGTTAGGAGCGGTGAGCGAGCAGCTTCTGAGGTTTTGGAGTCACTTTCAAGTGCTGCTAGTGCGTCACGCCTGTGATCATTTTACCACATACATGTGTAATTATGCACCTCGATATTTCGTCCAGTCATTACGAGACCTTGTGGGAATTTTCAGTTATATCATATCAAATACATGGAGCTAAACGTACAGAAACAAAAAATTGCCCGCTTGATGCAGTGCATTGCGCAAACTTACATTCCAAATCACACTGTGGCTTCAAAAAAGGGCAAGTTTCCAGCCTCGTGTCCTTGCGACATCCATCCAGTCCATCTTAAATCTTCCAGACCCTGCTCCGGTGCACATCCAAACCTCCTCCAAAACTGAAACACACGCGTCCACGTTGCGAAACCGCCGACGATGGTTAAGCGAAGCAAATCCTTCTCGAACTGTGGCAATTTCCGCTTGTGAAGTCGCTTCACCACCGGCCATAAACAGAGGAAATATCATGGAGGTCTCTGCATAGCAACCCTTGGGTATTTCCCTGGAGATTTTGCAAATGGCGGTCACAGATTCTGATAAATTTGACTCAAACGACTCCGGGTGAGAGGTAATGTGCTTTCGAAGAACACGATACAAGTAAATGAGAGCAGCATGTCGATAAGCATCGGCTAAGATGATTAAGGATGCGTCCTGTGACTGAGACGGGCACTTCCAGTCCTGAAGCTTCGTCTCTAAGCGCCTTGCTTTACAGCATAGATCTGCCATTAGAGCTGTTGCATCGGAAACCCCCGATAGTGTATTGCCTGACAGTGTGGCTTCCTGTGAAGCCATCGAGAAATCCTGGTTTAAGTGACTGGTTTCTCCAATTAGATGGATGATTTCTGCGGCATGTCCAAAATACGGGTCCGCCACATCATAGTCTTCTGATGAGAGCCAATAATCTCCGGCAAGATGGGGGTTGCAATTGAGTGATACACTCATGATGATGTCGTGATACGCAAAGTTTCGGAGAAGCCATCGACCCTCATAGGTTTGGGACAATGCTTTTATATCATCCCCGATTAAGGCTTGACCATCGATTGACGAAGCGGTATCCATATTGTTGCATTCATTGAGGCATGCAGCGGCGCCAGAGAGATGATGTATCCAGTCATCTATGCCAGAAGAGATAGACTCCATGGAACATAGGACCAATGTCGTAGCCAGCCTCATTTCGCGCGTGAGTGAGCCTTTCGTCATAGAGCTCTTAAGTTCAGCCATCGCATTTCCGCGATGCTGCAAGGCCCTAACTTGGAAGATGTCATCTTGGAGTGCCAAGTGAGCTGATGAACTAGCAGCCAAGGCGTACATCAACGAGGGGCATTCAAAGGCCATTGGTAGCAAGACTGTCCAACATTAATATCGAACTCACAATATTCACTTTGGAACATACCGGATAAGAAGCAGTTATTATGCAAATTGTTCGTCAACATAAAAACCAACGATGTTGTGTAATACCGGAGCATCATTCGTCGGCTGCTAATGAAATCATCCTCTCCTGCCCAGCCACAGGGGCTTGGACCATATTTAGGCAACGCATAAACTCCCAGTTGGTTGAAATCAACAAGATGTGGGCCACTGCTCAAGCTGGAGTTGGCACTGCTGACAGACGATGTCGATTTGAAGGATTCCGTGCCAACAGTCACCTCGCGAGGCCCCTCCCATCGACAAACCAGGTTTAAACGAAGGCAATGACTGCAGACTGGGTACTGCTCGTGGCATTTCTTTTTTCTTGAGAATTTTAGCACCGCACCCAGACGACGACCAGATATGCAGACTTACTTACCTTCGACGACAAGTTAAACAGCCCCTGCGCTGTCTTGTGATAGGACGTCTGCCGCCAAGACGGCCGGTTGCCACCGCGATATCGTTTGTGACGGTCTTGTCCGACATCGCGCAAGGTTTTCCCGCGTGGTGGCCTCAATATTGTGACGGAAGCCAGAAAGATGCGGATGATGCCAAAGACAGAAGGGGACAACTATTCTATGGGTCTGAGGGGTCCTGATGCTGTCATCTTGGAGCCGGGCGTTATCAGCGGCACGGGGCTCCTTGCCTTGAAAGCCAATCATAGCACGGAGATTGGCGGAGCCATGATAACAACAGATGCGCGGCGCTTTCGGCGGGGTGGAGCACACAGACTCCAGCCGATGTCGGTGCTGTTAAGACGCAGCAGTCTACGGACAGATCAGAAGTTCACAACCTCCGCACATCCACACGTCCAGCAACTTATACTGCGCATTCGTACAATTTACTGCAGAGAATCAAGGGCTTGCGAAAAAGGTATTTTACAAGCCCGGTTGGACATCGGGCTGAAGCAGCTAAGCCTGGAAAGTTAACTATGAGTCTCTGTATACTTGGGAGGGGATTGGTCAGATTCTCCGAGTCCAACAGTTGGCATTCGGGGATGGACTAGAGCCGGCCAGTAATGATCATACCCAGCACATATGATGAGATCAGGCAACTAAGGTAACTTCAGTAGTGCGTTACTAAGTTGCGGGCAGTGTTGATTACAATACCCTACGGCGGCGAGCTGTTACAATCACCACAGTCGGGAGGCATGTAGGAATGGGTTAGGATCTACAGAGCCGCGTGAATTATGGTCTGGCTTGCAAAGTCCTATCTACCGTATCTAGCACTTGAGTCATTCGGATTCAATCCTAATCAACGAGGCCTTCGGGACTTGTCATGCTCTTTTGCGTTGGCGAGCTTTCGTCTTTGCCCAAGAACAAATCTGATATGCCGCATGAAACGTCTAAAGACTTGTCGATCTTAAGTCCTGTCCTTATTTCGGTTAACCAAGATTTCATCACACCCCTCTCTACTTCGCTGTCGCAACTACAGACGTAGTCTTCGGCGGTGAAACCCATATTGTCTTCGTGCTCCACAGCCTGCTTGGTGAGCAGCCCATTGTCAAACAGCCACTTCAAAAGTTCCACCTGGCCATTCGAGGCAATCATCATCAAGCCTGTCACACCATGACAGCCGTCCGTGAATCCAGACCAATTGGCACCGCAAAGGATCAATAATCTAGCCACATCAATATGTCCATGCGCCAGCGCTAGATAAAGAGGGGTGGCGTCGGGGCAGTCTTCTGCATCAAGGAGCCCATGGTTTTGTCGTAGAATATTCAGGTGAGAAGATGGGCACATGCAAGCATAAGTGGCTGTGACTTCGAGACCGGGCGTACTTCGCGAAAGATGGTCTTCTAACAGCCAATAAACGGTTGCAAAATTTCCCACTGAGGCAGCGACGTGCAATGACGTGATACGACCAGCTGACAATGGCTCTTCTGTGTTGGTAGGCCAGGGCCAATGTGGTTCACAGGTGTGCCCAGGGAGGTGGAATGTCGCCCACAAATGCAAAGGTCGAAGGGACAAAACCTTCTCAAGAACCGGCAGGCCAACGACGGGATCTGCAGCTGCCGCCCAGAGAACGATAGGATTTGCGTAAGGCTTGAGCGTATAGTCGCGGGGAATTTCCTCAATGTCGTAGTTTGTGTGGATATTGATGCTACTCTGAACTTCCGTGTCGTCTCTGGCTAGTCCATTTCGGTACAGCAGCAGTGACGCCGCCTCGTACAGATCGTGACAAGTCTGGGACACGGCACTTAGAGTAGAGACATCCTGAATTACCCCAACTATAGCCAAAACAATTTCGAACGGCAAACCTGGGACAGGCGATGCGGCTTTCATTCTGGAAAAGAACCGGGCAGATTGAGCTTGGGGTATTGGGCGTTTGTCGAGTGGCTGTTTGCATGAGCTTCTAGGCTGACTTCGGGTAAAGTAGAAAGGGATGCGTCGTGAAGAGATCACAGTAAAGAAGTTTAGATGGAAAGGTTGCGGGATAATCGTAGGACATATGCGACGGGAGGTGTCGTCCTACATATACGTCGAGAGACGAACATACGTAATTCCCCCAACCACCAAGTTCGGTCCCCTGTGGCGTTCTGTCATTACACAAATTTTCAACCGGGCGCTAAGTGTTTCATGTACCTTAGTCGATGATGTACGAGGACCGTTGGCGACGGCGCAAATTCGATGTCTCAAGCGCGAAACTTCACGAGCTGATCTAAGTTAGAGCACGCCAAGAATGCTTAGGTGAGCAGCATATAACTAAGAAAACCAGCCACAGCATTAGGAAATACCCAGTTGAAAGCTGCCTCCAATCCCGACGCTTCCTTTATTCGGTAAGGTACACCGTCAGGTTTGTGTATTGAGCCACTCATGTCAAGGCAAAATCGTGGAACATCGACCCCGGGCAAAATTGGAGACAATGTTGTGTGCCCCGTAATTGCAGGAAAAGGATCATTGCATCCAAGATTAATACTGCTATCCCTGAGAAGATACTTGTTCACAGGTTATTAGAGCTAGAGTAAAGAAATAAAACCAAAACTAAAAAGAAACCGTACGCAAGTCGAAAGCTAGTTGTTGACAATTAGCTGGGCACCTAAGGCTATCTTAATAGATTAAAAGACGATTCTAACGTTCTTTGGCTAGGTATACTGCCGCTAACCCAACGCAGACTCAATCATTTCGTGCGTGATTAACATTAAATCATGGATTGATCTATCAGTTAAGGCTATTCTCTCACGCGGCGGCTTAGACAGCTCTCCCTATTGCGCTCGTCTACTGTAGAGCCCATAAAAGCTAGCGTGGAGCTTCATGTCGGGCATGTCAACATATATGATCAGCGTGCTCCAAGGTGCATGCGGCAACATGCCACTTGGCGACTCTAATGAGCAGAAACCTCTATGTAGTGTCACTTGTAAAATCAGAAAATGGCTAGTTAATGACTGGCCTTCTCATTCAACTCATTCCTGTATGATGTATGAAGTTATGAACTATGGGAATATGATTCCGATCTAGGCTTTTCATTCTGCAATAACAACACAAGACTGAGGCAAAAAATTGACGATGAGAGTTTGGAAAATGCAACCCGGAATCATTATTAAGCACTTAGAACAGAGCTCATGACGCTGCTCAAGTCACCAGATTTCGCAATACATATATTGGTGCAGGTCTTAGAATTCCTTAGAGGGAGATAGCAGAGGGCGCAGTCGGGTGACGAAACAAGTAGATGGGTATATGAATTGACACGTTCTCAGTCATTATAGCAACCAGTACGCTTCGTCTTCTCCGAAAAACAACAACAACAAAAACCAAGTCAAAATAAAAACACCAATTTTAACAGACAAATCTCGACCAACGAATACGGGTGAATTTGACATTTAATAACCTGTCATCAAAGGTCTCAGAGTGGGTTTGGACGTCGAGACCTCAGCCGGAGCATCCGAGCGTCCAGGGGAATCTTTATTCGTGCCTAGCATGGAATGCATGGATCGCCAGTTGAATGGACATGCTTTTGGGACTTTGGTTGTGTGGAGTTCAGTTTAGTACTTTTGTTTAAAGCTCCAAATGTCAGCTCAGGCTGTGTCGGGTGTTCGGCGGTCGGATGTTCGGCGCAGGTCAATTCAGGAACTCCCGCACCACTGAGCCCCGCAACCGCCAATGGCACGCTGCCGAGTAGACATGGTTTGAATGTGCCGGGCCGTAGGATCGCACTAGTGCATTTCAGCCCTGAAGGATCATGTCGTAAAAGCAACACGACGTACGTGTCTTGTTCGCTTCTGCCTGCTGAAGTACACCGCAGACTTGTTTGTGCACAACGTGCCGATCACTGCCGGAACAGGTGCCTATTAAGGACCCGCACTTTGTACGAGAGTCAGCGTGGAAATTGATGCGAGCTCTTGAGCATTCATCATTGAAGCCACAGGAGGAGCTCCGGTGTCGAAACATGGGAGGCAAACTAATGAGTTGATGATTTGAAAGCGCGAAAGGGTGCAGCTCAAATCTAATATAACAACCCAGGTTTGAGTCCGTAGATCTCGACGGATGAGAGTAGCGTTGCTTGAGGTGGAAATTTTCATGTCACCCAATATTTGCGGCAACGCTCGGCCTTGAATGGGAAGCGCAAGTATGCGGTGAACAAATTGTGTACTTCGTACTCTGCCGGGCTTTTGGTTCCAGGGGTCTCAGTGAACGATGACAACATGTGAGTGGGATTGAGTTTACTACGGTGTCTGAATCTTTATTGGCTTACGGACATCCAGGCATCCTGAGTCCCACTAAGTTGTCCAAGGGGACTTTGTGCTAAGTGGTTGATCGCTTCCACTTACATCTACATAGCCCACATGTTGCGGGGATTGTATCGGCCGCCATTGGGTTCTGCTTGAGGGACTGACGGTAATTCCTGGCAGTCATCGTAGCATCGTGCAATTCCTTCAAGCCCGGCATCTTACTCAAAGTCCAGAGTCTAGAATTGCCCCTGCCGCAAAAGTCCCACGTACACAATACTGGCTGGGCGGGCCTAGCCTGCCATCTGTGTTTGAGACCAGGCTTCTACAATGAAGCTTGCGGAGGCTGTCGATTATACACTAGCATTTTGAAGTATAAATAAGCTGCGATGTTTCCGCAAAGGAGACCGATCATCTCCATAAGCCACACATTACATACACATTACTCCTCAACTTCATTGTCAAGTAAATCGCAGCCATGCAGCTCCTCCAAGTTGTTTCCGTTCTTGCTTCTTTTGTCGCCGTCAGCTCTGCCACGGCGACTATCGGAAGCTCTTGCAGTGGCGCAGCCTATGACTGCACCAACGACTTCAATCAGATCGCAGTCTGCAACGGCAACCGATGGGTTCTCTCCGCCCAGTGTGGAGCCGGATGCTGCGTTTGGCCCGGCGGCGACCCTGCTCCTTGGTGCAGATGCTAAATGACGTTTAACACGACAACGTACGTGGATTCCAAGTTTTCCGTTGTAACGAATTTGAGTTTGACACCTTCAGCAGTCTTCAGTACCGACGGCAATAGTAAGGTACGGTTGTGAACGCCTACAGCCTGACGGGAACGGACGGTCATTGTCCACTTTCAATGACGGGACGAAGCCTACTTTTCATGGCAAATTGTGCCATGTTGGAAATCAAAATAGCTACCTAGGATGACTCTATCAAATTCAACAAAGTGCTTCTACTCCCCATAACTTCTTGTGACAGAGACCACATAGCCGACCGAAGGTTGAGGTTCCTGTGATCAGTGTGCAGCGGAGGTGGGGCAGCTTCTACAGAGTGAACATGTGATGAGCTCATGAATTTGGAGGGCGATGCAGTCTACACTGCGGCAAGAGGATCATAGAACATGCTTCGGTTATTGCAGAAGTCTGACGTTTTATTGCGGCTATATCTCAGCGATTGTGAATCCGAGTTCTTTGTACGCAACGCAATATTAAATCAGGGTGGGTGATCCATGACTCTTGACTTCTCGACCAACTGTTATAGTCAGTGCCTTTTTCGGAAGGCAAGAGGTCTAGATGGTAGTTGCGTGCGAGGTGCGCCACAATCATTCTGATCATCAAGTCAGCGGCGTACCGTCCCAAACACTGCCTCGGGCCAAAGCCGAACCTCCAGAACAAGTATCGTCTTGCCCGAGTGTCCTTGTATGTGTTGTTCAAAAACCGATCCGGGCGAAAGTGCTCATTGTCAGGTGCCCACGCCTCGTTGCGCACGTTGAGGGCGTACGTATCCACAACAAAGCTGGTGCCAGCAGGTATCACGTATGCTTTCCCGGGCGCAATGTCAATTCGACGCGAAGTTGGTGCTGCTTGCGGAACGGTGAATGCAGCTAAAGGTCGCAGGCGACTTGACTCGAGGGTGCAGCCGGCTAGAAACGTAGAACGCCCCTCGCTGAGGTAGCGGGCGAATGCTTTAGTATCCTTCTCATGGCTGCACGCTGCGTCGATTTCGTTCCTCAAGCGCTCCTGGTCATGTTGATGGGCCGCCAAGAAGACGGGCACCCACGATAATCCACCGACGGTTACGTCCAAGTTGGCGAAAAGGGACTCGTCCAATGTCTGCAGTAGTTGGTCCTCATTCATATTGCCCGTGGCTACAGCATCGTACATGGCGATAATAGGCGGTGGCGGACCCCTTTCCTGAAGCGCATATGCCAAAGCCATCTGGTTGAACTCTTTCCACGACGACTTGAACCTCGCGATTTCGGCATTCGCGGCAGTAGGAAAGAAGCGAGCCCAAGAGAATCTGTATAAGCCTCCTCGTATGACATGATCGTTGAATATGTGAGTGCGAAGGGGCACCAGGTCTTCCAGCAACTTGATAACTTCAGGCGGGAGCCGACCATAAAACTGGAAGTAACTTCATGTCAGAACTTGGTCTTTGTTTCTGCGGATATTGCATTGAAAACGTCTCCACTTGATGGGAGATGTACGTTAGACCCGGAGATCCAGCCGGAAGTCGATGGCAGGTACATGTAATAATGGCAAACGGGAAACATCATACCATTTCAGCAATGATCCGGAAAGGCAGCATCGCCAGATCGTTGACAGGGTGCAATAATCCATTCGCCAAATTGCTCTCGACTTGAGCATGTAAGTCTGCAAAGTGCTGCTGCACAAGGCGCTGGAAGTTTTCAACTTGCGAGGCCACATGGTTGCGCTGGAAAGGAGCTTCCATTGCGCCGCGCACGGCTCGCCAGTCTGATCCGCTGATCAGTCCAAGACACTGACCCAAAAGTTGGTTCATGTAGAAACCAGAGTTGTTTGCCGGCGCCTTAGAATGCTTGTCCGAATCTTTGAACACCTCCTGGAGCTGATGAGGTCTTGTCAACACACTGGCGGACTCAAATGTAAGTAATGCCCCAAAAAAGAGGAAAGCAGACGCACATTTCCGGCTGCATCCCAGACCAGATGCGGTACACGCCCCCATGCTGCTCCCTCCAATCTTTGGAATTCTCAATACCGTGTAGAAATTTCGCAGTATCTCCTTGTCCGTTTGGCCACACGTAGGGACAGGAAGGGATTGTGGTGCGTTTGCCAGCGATATTCAACACGGGAAACCGCAACTCTAGAAATTGCTATTTCGTGTTAATTAGATTGCCACTCCAAGTCCAAGGCTACTTACATTGATTATCTTGGAAAGTAGAGTTCGTGACCATTGCGTAGATCTTCTGCGGAAAAGAACATCCAAAATCCCCGCGATAAGTGCTAGGGTGCATATGATTGCAACATTCTGTACTGAAAGGCTCATGATCATCATCGACGCAATTGTAGTCAATGGACATATCTTGTTTGACTCCATCCACAATTCTTCCCACAGAACTACCGAGCTATGCCTTCAAAAACAGAACGTGACATTTCTAGGTGAGTCCGGCTCAATCTCACGACCAGGCTTCCTATTCGGGCAAGTCAAAATACTGACGGATTCCCCATGACCGCTGAAAGTCCGGAATTCCCCATACTTGCCGCATTGAAGAGAATTTGTGTGAGTGCCGTTTCTTTTCAGACGATTTAAGATTTTCGCATGCGGATAAGGTTCTGTTCGAGATCGTCTGAACAACTATTGTGGGACAACCACCGCTTCAAACATGACGCACTCTGGATGCCGAAATCAAATTGCATCCCACACAGTTTTCGGTGCCTGTTGAAGTTCCAGGTAGACATGGGGAACTTTCACAAACATTATGACTTATGCTGGAAATTCAAATGTGATAACTGTAGACTGTTGCTGCGAAACGAGGTTTCAAAGTCTCTCAGACATAGCTCGTTCATGGCCTGAGTTCAATCGCACTAACCCAGGCGTTTCTCAGGATGTATATGCTCTGCACCTTCCAGCCAGAAGTTTCAGCCAGTTGCCTCCATTCTTTCTCAGTCCGCTCACGTCCTTTAGCAGTCATCAGCATCTGTACGTCCCCATACTGCGCCAACCTCCCCATTGCCCCATCTTGCAACACCGCATCTAGCACCACTAATCTAGACTTTTCCTGAACTACTATGGCATCGCGTATGTTTTGAAGAATTCTCTTGACGTCTGGATCGAGCCAGTTATGTAGACACCACTTCATGACGTAAACCTCATAACGGGGAATCGGACCGGCGAGAAAGTCTCCTGCAACAAGATCTTCTGCTGATACACGATCGCCGACATCGGAGAATTGACCATCATCAGAGTGGAAAAATGGTCGAGTGTGATCTATGACGGCAGGTAGGTCCAAGATTCCGCCTCTCACTAAGGTCATGGTCAGATGGAACTCATTTCCGTTGAGAGGCATAGTTGGCCGGGACTAGCCCCCAACGCGTGAAAGGAAAACATGATGACCACTCACTAGTCGGATATTCTCGTAGTAAAGAAGCAAGAAGTGCGCCACCGCCGCCGCCGATGTCCAGTATCACTCGGTCGGCCACGTGATGCCAGGGGTAGTCGGCGAGAATCCCAGCTGCCTGCGCAATTTGACTTGCGTTGAAGGCTCGGTGCACCCGCGGTAACCAACCACGCTTTTGAAAATAGGTAAAAATATCGTCATCAGTGTCGTAGTTGATCTGAGCTGCGGTGCGGGTGGAATCAGTGCGTAGTGAATCTGGAATGCCGCGTGCCATGTCATAGAATTCAGTAGCATACAACTCCACCCAGGTATGCCACTGAGTCCAGTGATCGGATTTCAGGAGATTGGACCGCGAATTGTTGGTATAAGTGTCACTTGCGGCATCGTAGACGAACAGGCCGTTGTTGTATAGCAATCTCATCACAGGTCGCAACCGGTCCTCACGAGCCCCAGCGCTCTCCGCTAGCTGAGAAACTGTCAAACCGGGGTGCTGGCCAAGAATGTCTGGAATCTTGAATGAGACTGCAGCGACGAGGGATTTACTACTCAGGTAATAACCTAAGGCAAGACAGATCAGTAACGACTTTGTAAATGACAAAGATGGGAACAAACCCATGAAGTGATCTGCAAGAACCAGTTGCGATGGTTGCAGCATCTGTTTGGCGTCATCTAGGATATCTACCACTTGTGCCGCTATCGTTCCAATCTCCCTATGCGGCAGAGCCTCCGGATCGTGGAGTGTGGCATTGAGCTCTACCTGCGTCGCTGGCTCTTTCAATGTGCTGATTAGATCTGACAGAGCTCCTCTCAGAGACGTAAGCTTTTCCACCGTATTGTTTCGATCGCTGGTGCCGTTTGGCATATTGGAGTCGGATGGTGCCATGCTGAGCAAAATGTGTTGGTGGTGACGACTGCAAGAATCCAGTGGTGCACGTTTAACGGAGAATCAGCAATATTAAGAACGAGAGTTCGTGGTGTGAACATTATCAACTGTCGAATTACATCGAATTGCACTTTGCTGTATGATCCTGCGCACGTTTGAAGCCATCAGATGAACTCAAATGCTCAATCAAGGTTCGCCACGCTGTCACCTGTGCGCCATCACGCAATGCGGTCTCAGTCAGACAGCAGATGATTACTACGATATGAAGCTCAAGACGTCTGTGTCAAGCCAACATAACAGCCGGCGCTAAAAGGTTTCACAACGTCCGTCTACCCGAAAGTACATTTTGCGGATGTCCATGGCGAAAGGTACAGATGACAACTGTGCACCTCTGCATTACGCTATTTCCCGTACTTTTCATGTCTCAACTGCTGCGTAAATGGGATGACGAAAACGATCTAGATTTCACAGCAAGGCATGGGCAGCTCCATGGAGCTATACATATGGGCAGCAAAATGACCCTGAAGTTTGGAATTTGGTAGAAGCAAGCCCGAACACGGCAGATCGAGGGCATCGTTATCCATAACATAGCTCCAATTCATAAAACCGACAAAATGCCTTTGAAAATACTCATTTCAGGAGCCGGGGTGGCCGGCCCATCTCTCTCGCTTTTTCTGCTTCGCGCAAACCCACTACATCATGTTACGATTATCGAACGTTCGCCAACTTTACGCAAGGGAGGACAACAGATAGATTTGCGTGGGCAGGGTATTCCGGTTATGCAGAAGCTGGGACTTTTGAATGCCATCAAAGCTCGCGCCGTTGCCGAGGACGGCATCGCCTTTGTTGACGCCCGCTCTGGCAAGCAGTGGGCTGTGTTTGGAAAGAACGACTCAGGCAAGGGCCGACAGGCCTTTACCAGCGAGTATGAAATCATGCGAGGTGATCTTGTGGACGTGATATACCAAGCTTCTCTTCAGCAAGCACGCATTGCAAGGGCTCAAGGAGGTCTGACATACAAATTCGGCACGTATGCGACAGATATACAACAGTTCGAAGACGGCGTGAGCGTGACGCTCTCTGACGGGAAGGTGGAGAGATTTGACTTGGTAGTCGGAGCGGACGGCCAGTCTTCCAAGACTCGACGACTTGCCTTCGGCCAGGATTCAAGCAGCGAGGTCTTCGAGTTCTCCGGGGTGAACTTTGCGTTTTTCAGCATGCCCGGGGACCGGAACGACACTCCCACAGCACAGGCCTGCTTGGTACCGAACCGGCGATTTATGTCCATACGTACAGGAGGGAGGCCTTCCGCTCAAGGATACCTCGGAATTATGGGAAATGCTTCATCCTGGCGAGGCTTAACCACTGGCACCATCGATATGCAAAAGCAGCTCTGGGCAGAAACATTCAAAAATACAGGATGGCAATCGGAACGCCTGATTAGAGGACTCTTGAACACTGATGACTTTTATGCTCAACGACTAGGACAAATCAAGATGAAAAGTTGGTCTCAGGGCAGAGTCACCTTGCTTGGAGACGCTGCATACTGTCCAAGTCCGATGAGTGGCATGGGTACAGCATGTGGTATTGTTGGCGCCTACGTCCTAGCCGGTGAGATCACCAGACACGAACATGGGAACAATCTCAGTGCCGCCCTACAATCTTATGAAAAGATTTTGCGACCATTTATCAGCGAGGCCCAGAAGTTACCATTGAGCGGGCCTGGGATGATTTACTTGGAAAGTCCATGGAGCGTGTGGACGGCCAATCGACTGCTTGGAGCTCTATCTTTCCTCAGGATAAACGAGATGGTGAATAGACTGATGCCGGAGGATAAAGGCGGATGGAAAGTACCCGACTATCCAGAACTGAACCTGGGAGAGTAGTTACAACCAGACGAACCGAGAGGAAATTTCTCTCAAGTCGTGACGGACGAGTTCGTGCCATGAAGCCTAAATTGAAAACAAATTTCACAGCCTACAGCAATGACTTTATATGTACAATAGTTGATATTAACTTAGGTTTGGTTGCCTGGGGCCCACATGTGTCAGGATGTGATGCGTCTCTGCCCGTAGACTACAGTAAAACGTAGTCGAGCCCCGACTTCCTGGACTTCCTGCTGCAGTTGGGAAGGCAATGTTATCTCATCAGACTTGATATAAGTGTTAGGTGAAGCCACTGTTTTCGTTAGATGAATTCGACATGGTGTTGTGACGTAAGAAAATGGTATTCATACCCCTGGCTTGGGCCAAAACTGGTCCTACGACTTGCGATAGACTCCTAGTACTCTTCGCCTTGAGGTCCTCACCTCCTCGATTCTTCGCCCCGTAAAAGACGTCTACCGAATGCTGCTTTACATTCTCAAGGTCGATGTTTTCCATGGCAGTCTTGAGGTGGACCGAAAGATTTGGGCCGAGGCCGCCTGCTTCCGAATTCTGCTGGTGATAATACAACAATCGCCGTAACGCCGGCCCATTCTCAGAGGTACAGTCATTGTCAAGCTCCACAAGTTGCAACCAACCCCCAGGACGGAGCAAGCCTCCTAATTCGGCAACGACAGAGGTAATGGTTGTCGCTGGAGGCGCCACTGCCGCCATGACTAGGCGCTGATGTACAATATCGAAGGTCCCGTGCCACTTAGTTGGGAAAGATTCAAGGATGGACTGATTAAAAAATTCAATGTGTGGGGGTGGTGACTTGGGATAAAGACTAGGATTGATGTCGGTCCCGACATAATGGTAGGTGCCAGCGTCGGCTCCATTTGCGTCCAAGTACTGTCGCAGGTCCAATAACCAGCGACCATCGCCGGCGCCGGAATCTAAGATTCGCAAGTATCGCCGAGAGAAGTCGACGGGAGCAAGAATGGCTCGGTCACCCATGGCGTGCAAAAGCACATCGTGCTGATCATGCAGACGAGCGGATTCCGACTTGTTGTCATCACAGTCTTTGGTGTATTTGATGTAGCCTTGCATCTTGTAGTATCGAGTGTATGCGCCTGCTTCGGATAATTGTTGACCTTACCGGAGTCCTGACGGCGAGACGGCTGACCTTTACCAGTTTCCACGACCACACTAGCGCTCCAAGGACGGCAACCCCCAGGGGCCTCCCGCTGGGGAAGTCCACTCAACTCGGCAGTCAATTCCGAAGGCGGCGAAAAATATAGACCCGTTTCGTGGTGTTGTTTGAGAGGTTCAGCTGAATCCGCCGCCGTGTCAAGGACATGAAACGTTTCTGTCAAATTGTTGTCAAAGATAGGACGATGTGCAGACATCTAGACGTCAAGATGTTAATGTGGGAATTTGGCACATTTTGGACGGGATCAAGCACGCGAGCCCACCCATACAGGCGGAATCATGAATCGAGCGATCGCGATTACGGCGAAGGCCAGTTGATAAACCTTATGGCTTACCCACCTAACGTGGCTACCGGTTTAGGCAGTCGAAGAGTCCTCCGGTGGCACCATCGGACTGCCGGATATCGTCCCTTCATCCCTTTCTACATTCAGTAAAAAAGCACTGTTTCGTGGCAATTATGGCGGCGTCCGGAAGTGAACGACTCAAATCGGGTAGGATTACTGCGAGAGTGTCAGAAAAGCCATTCGAAAACATGCTTTTGGTTTTCGAAGGCTCAACTGCTGATATCGCGAGGTTGCAATACGACTCTGAAGGAAGTTCTTCTTATCAGAAACTTTTAGAATGGATTATACAACAGGCCTACAACTACTAGCAACGGTGTTGCGAGTGGGTGTGGAATCGATCCTCCAGGACCAGAGTTTCACTACCAATGGCGGAGACTCCATGGCTGCTCTTCGATTTTGTATGGAGTGCAAGCGGAATGATATCTTTGTCCCCGTTGATCGTGTTCTCTCGAGCGGCTCTGTTACAGAATTGCTGCGGCAATGCCGACCAGTATCTGTCTGCAACAACGGCAAGCACCCGCAAATTCGGACCGGCCACGATGCAAGTATTCGCGACAACGAGCCCACGAGACCAAGAGAACACTTTCGGGAGGTCGGCAGCAGAAGTCGACTTGACGAAAAAGCTGCATTATGGCGCGAAAACAGAAACGAGTCCAGTTTACGCAACGCAATCGACGAGTCCTTGGAATCCAACGCCGGCAGGCTACGCCCTATCCTGACTTTCACAGACGAGTTCTGCACCGGCAACCATACAGTATGCGACATGTCAGATATTCAAATTTCTCTTGTTCATGGGAGTCTGGAATCACCCGGAGCGAACATAATCTACTACAGCGAGATCCACAATCCGAGCCATATTTTCCGTCTCAGAGAAGCCTGGATGAAAGCTTGCAGAGCAGAACCTATTTTCCAAACAGCGTACCGTATCCCAGACGATGGACAGGAGATTCGTCCTCGACTTTGCTGGCGAGAGTTCAAAACAAAGAGCCGAACAGCCTACAGGAACGCGTTGCTTCAAGCAACTGGGCCAGGAATGCCTTGGCCCGACAACAATGGAGTCGATTTCGGCCTGCGATTTACCGTTCTACACTACCGTACGAGACGACCAGCTGATAGTAAAGCCGCTGTGATCTGGGCGATTCATCACGCTTTGATTGATGGCTGGTCTGCCGGCCTCTTGGTCCAGAAAGTGCACCAAATGGCGTCCGGGAAACCTGTACCCGCGCACCCTGGGCCGGCCTACGTAGATCTCTGTCGATTTCAACAAGAATTGAGATTGAGTCGAAAGGCCGAGGGAGATCTATTTTGGGCGGAGCAAAGTATCAAGTTAGCAACAGCTTACGATGAGCTCCTCATTGCAAATGCACCAAACGCTTCTGTATTCACCAACAATGTTTGGGGCAAGAGGGACGAGATGCAGGTTCCTGTCGAACTTGCTCCCACCGATCATGCTGCTGTTAAGGTTGCAGCACAGTCCTGCGGTGTCACTCCGGCCGCCTTCTTCTATGCTGCCTGGGCAGTTTGCCTCGGGCTTTACGCAAGTTCGGACAGTGTTGTCATCGGCGCAGTTGTGTCGGGCCGCAACATTGGGCTTGCCGGTATCTTCGACACAATAGGCCCCATGGTGAACACATTGCCACTCCAGGTCGATCTTGACTGGCAATCTTCATCTCGAAAGCTGGTAGAGGATGTTTTTGCTCGAATCCAGCGGTTATCTTATTTTTCATGGACCACGCCAAATAACGGATTCTCTAGAGTAAGGGGAAATTTGATGGCTTTCACACCCAATCCCGAATCCTGGGTCAAGGGTGCTGGGGTTGAACAGTCCTTTTACAAACACACAACGAACTTGCCTCTCAACGCCATCGTCAAAGAAGATGGAGGTGGCATGGTCATCCAATACTCTGCTGAGCGCTATACCACGAAGGCGATGGAAACACTTGCAAGCATTTTCAGAGCATCGCTCTTGTCACTTTCCCGCACCGAGGCAAGTCTGGAGTCATTACAACTTGTGCTGCAGACGTGCGGACGGAGTTTGGGCTTGATGGGCAACTGGAAGTCATTCGAAACGACAGTTCCATCCGTCAGAGACGATCTTGTGACGTTATTTGAGGACATTTCAACACATTACCCTGGCGCGATCGCCGTCGAGTGCGGAGATCAAACGATCACCTATTGTGAGCTAGAGAGACTTTCTGGCTGCGTCGCTTCAAAACTTATTCAAGTGATACAACCTCAAGAGGTAGTTGCCGTGCACGCAGATGGTTCCGTCAACTGGGTTGTGTCCATTTATGGCATACTACGAGCTGGAGGCATCTATTGCCCTTTGGACAGATCGCATCCTCAAAGGTACCGCGAATCCCTTTTTGAGGCATCAACTGCACGGGTTTTTCTATCTACAGACAAGCGCTCAACTGCCAGTATACCGGCTGCAGCTGAAATTGTAATAAACGTTGCCGCCGCCATGGAAGATGTGGAGGCGACGTTGTGCTATGATTTTCATTTTCCAATGAGGACGGCACCTCGACCAGCAGACAAGGCGTACCTCTGCTTTACGTCCGGCTCAACCGGCAAGCCTAAAGGCGTCATATGCACACATCGAGGTCTTGTCGCTTTCCAAAGAAACCTGGAAGTCCGCTTGGGTGCATCCGTTGGGGTCAGGATTGCACAAGTCATGTCCTTGGCTTTTGACGGTGCCATACATGAACTGTTTTCAGCCCTTTCATACGGAGCTACACTCGTTCTGCGGGAGACGGACAGTCCAGCAAGTGTACATCATCTTTATGCTGTTGATTGTGCCATTCTTACCCCATCTTTGGCATCTGTGCTGGACCCGGACGATTTCCCACAGCTAAGGACTGTGTATCTGGTCGGCGAAATAGTACCGCAGACTGTGTGCGACACATGGGCTTCCAGTAAGACCGTGTACAACATGTATGGGCCAACAGAGGCAACTTGTGGCGCCACGATCAAGCAACTACGACCGGGCCAGACAGTCACGATTGGGAAGCCAAACCCAACCACCAGGATATATATTAGACAAATGCAAGCGACTGGCTCCTCCAGGTGTGGTCGGCGACATTTACCTCGCGGGCGTCCAGGTTGCCATCGGATACATCGGGCAACCAGAAATCACTGCCGAGCGCTTCCTTCCTGACCCATTCATGAAGTCGGGAGAGTCCATGTACCAGACTGGAGATCGGGGCTATTGGGACGATTCCGGCGATATCGTTTTCCTGGGTCGCGCGGACCGTCAGACCAAGCTTCAGGGATTCAGAGTGGATCTTGAAGACCTGGAAGCCCGTATTCTACGTGCTTGTGGTCAGCAGCATGGAGCCAGCGCCGTGGCTGTGACAACTCAAGGCGATCAACTGATTTGTATGATCCAAACAAATTGTGGAGATCTCGCAGGAATGCGAATGGCTATTCGTGACGCTCTTCCCCCATTTGCGATACCCAAGCACACTTTAGTTACTCGTCAGCTTCCGATGACCTCAAACATGAAAGTGGACTATCGTACTATTGTGCAACTGGTCAACGACTCAAGCATCTGTCATCAAAATCGGCCGGAAACAAACGAAATTTCTTCAACCACTCGAACAGAGGCTGTTGTCGCTGCCATCTGGGCTCAAATTCTGGAGAACGAAGCTCTGTCCCCTCGAATCGGCCCCGACTCGAATTTCATACAGCTAGGCGGGCACTCCCTACAGCAGCTGCGACTAGCAGCCAAGTTGAAATCCGTCTTCGGAGTTCTCATCACGCTCCGAATGATAATGAATATCCCAACTCTGCGGGAGTTTGCAGCCGCAATTGACAAGATGGACAAGATGTCCCTGCCCCCTATGGCGGCCGAGGGAAGAAATGATGCCTGGCTTGGAGCCTTTGACCCCCGCCCGATCGAAAGAGAATGGTGGAGAAAATATCAACTAAGATCTGGCACTTCGGCTTTCAACGTAAGCTGGGTTGCTCAATACTCCGCAAGTATCGACGGCCCGAAATTAGCTAAAGCATGGAACGCTGTGCTGGCACGACATCTCATCTTCCGATCTCGGTATGTGCAACATGACGGTTTCGGCTTGCGGCGAGTCTTGTCTTTGTCTCCTCCGCGTGTGAACAGACGGCGCCGTCTCAACATCCGCAGGGAATTGAATCGGAATTTCGACCTGAGCACGTCGCCCCCTGTCCGGGTCACAATGACGCGCAATGCAATAATTGCTATTTGGTCGCACATTGTGTGTGATTACACCACCCTGGGTATCGTCCTCAAAGAGGTGGCCACCGAATATCATCGTGGACCATTGGTTCCTCCTTCCCCCCCAAAATCGCCGCCAGAAGTGTGCGGCAGGCAGATTTCATCTGACGAATCATGTGTCGCGTTCTGGTCGGCTTACTTGGATGGAGTGAAGAACAAGCGCCATCCTTATCTGGGAAATGACATTGAACGAGTTGATTACCGGGGTAAATCACTCGTGGGACGCGTGTCTGTCTCCCTATGGCACCGCATGCAAGCCTGCGTGCGAGAGTGCCGGGTGACCCTACAGCAGTTGCTGATTGCTGCAGTCGCTGCGGCCGTCACAATCGAGGACGAAAAGATTGATGTGACATTGGGCGCACCTTTCCTCAATCGGCATTCCGAAGCGGACATGGAGGCTGTGGGGTTGTTCCTGGAGCCGCTGCCAGTTCGTGTACATCATGTTGATACCACGTCGACTCTGAGGTCTTACCTTCATACCGTTCAAGACTCATCTCAAGGTGCTTTGGCCCACGCAGTCCCGTGGGACCAGCTGCTGGAATATTTGGGCATCGATTCCGGAAGCCAAATTCCCAATCACCCAATCTTCGACTGTGTCACTTCATTCCACGATGCTCGCTGTAATGGATCCAACAACACGCAGCAGAGCAGATGTGGTCCTTGGGATAATGCAGTTTGGGGTGATGGTGTCGAACCACAGCTGGTATGGAGTGACGGCGCAAAGTTCAAGTTGATGGTGGAGTGCCTGGCATATGACGATGATACGCTCTTAATACGGCTCGAGTACGACACGGCTTGCTTTGAAGGCAGTCATCGTGTTTACGATGCACGAATCAAGGCTGTGAGAAGAATGATACTGACATCCATGACGATGATCGCTTCACCAGAAAATGGCACCGTCGGTGGCTTGCGGCAAGGACTTCGACGGTTATGGGAAATAGAGAAGAGACCTGGGGTTAAGAGTGTTCCCAGCGTGGATTTGCTACACCCTTCTGAAGGCCTGTTCATGAGACGCTTTTCGGGCTTGAACAATCGCTGAAAGATTTTTCTTTTGCTCGCTATGACTTATTTTACTGGGGAAGAGTATGATTTGATTCTGTATTGTACGTTGCATATCGCCAAATCATTAAAAACCTCATCGTGGTCTGGAGTTCTGATACAAATATTGAAATTAACAGTATGAGTTTTGAAGCCAAAGTTGGCGAAGAGAATTTCCATGTTAGGAAGTGCCAAGTCCATCATCAATGGGCAGATTGATTCATTTGCTAATAATATGCGCCATCTTTGCCTCCATTATACGTGTATATCAAACACCCGACTTGGACGCTGCCGCCTACGCCGCCATTGTTGCCTGAAATTGAAAGTCAGCTGAGTTTCTCGAGAAAACCGCACCTGAAACACTCACAATTCAAGTAATTTGCCCTCATGAGATTGTAACATGTTGGACTCTCATCACCAAGCGGCCGCTGTATGTCTTGGCTAATTTCCCCCGTGTCGCACCCCGGCTGCCATTCAACTTTGAAATCATGTTTGATTCTCCATCGATCCGAGTGACGAAATCGAATAGCCGGATAGGGCTCAGCGCCGTGTACACTCCTTCTCAGAATAGTCCTGCCCTTCTCGGATCTGCAAAAGGCGGCGACGCCATCCTCCTGCTTTCGGGAACGAATATCAGCGTGCCCTGGGAAGTCGGCTTCGTTATGGCACCGTCTCGCTTGTTCCATTAGCGGCGTGGCAGATCCGGGAAAGTATATTGGCGGAGTGACAGCTGTCTGGCGAACAAGAATAGGGCGGGAGACTGATGAGGCATGGGAGGGAGATCTTATGGTGACCGTGGTCCCAAGCGATGTAAAGTTGTGAGGTTGATGCCCGCCTGCTCGAGTCTGCATTCGGGAACCCATTGTTGCTTGCCCATTAGTTGAAGCCCCATTGCCTGGACTTCTTCCTGTGATTGAAACGACGAAAAAGGAGATGACTGCGTACAAAACAAACACAAGAAGCATGATTGGAAATGAGTCAAAGTCTGGCTCAGAACTGGAGCTGTTAATAAGTTCACCGCAACATCTAGCTTTAAATCTTTTCTCGATGGTATGAATATACCCGTAAGGATTAGAGAGAAAAAGAAGATCATGTATGCTTCAATGGATGGAAACTTGCTTCATCGGGGTTTGTTCGCTTGCGCCGCAAACAGCCAGTGCCATTCGTCTCATGGGTTACACGAGTGCTAAATGCTTGGGCCCAGAGTGTTACAGCACGATACCATGAGGCACCATCTCCCACAAGAAGTTCGTGCAGCAAGTCTGGCAATCAAAGGGGTGTTGTGGACCGGTAACACACGTCGTGTGGTGGTGGATACGGCCGGCAGTGAATCAATGCATGCCAGACTGAATCTGAAAGACAACATTCGATCTCAAGCAAAAAGCCACGCGTACAGGTCCAAAGCTGAAATCAGTTCGCTTGATAATCATCCTACTATGCACTGGTCTTCATAGATGAAGAACACTGGGCCACCTATGAGCCGGTCTGGAGCAATCGTCACGGCTTATGCAATAAACAAGTCGTTCAGATAAATCCTGTTTTTTTACTCCTTCATTCTATCCGCAATTTGAACATCTTTGACATTGTGGATTCCCACTCCCGCCGCGGCCCAAGTCCCAACCTGCCTGACGGAGTACCGCCCCAACAGTGTGCCTCGGGTTTTACCTACAGATGGGCCACCTGATGTTATCTAGTAATCGGGAAATGTATCAGTTTCAATGGGCGACAGTAAGGTTATGAAGAAAACCTACGCCGGCACCTACCACAATACGTGCTACGTCGACTAGGTGTGGATACGGTTCAATTATGTCAGGGCGCTCGGTTTCGGTGCTGCATCCGTAATTACCGGCATTTCTTTGACCACTTCCAACTCTCGATAAATAACTGGACCAACCGCGGTCCGTTGGTAAGCGGCGCCGGGTTGTCGACTGACGTTTAGGACGGAATATTCCCCAAAGGCAGGCCAGGCGTGATGACTGGGGGCTGGTCACACGACTGTCCCTTTTCAGTAAGTCTTCTGGCTATTTGCCTCCAGGGTAGCGTGGCCCTTTGCTCTACCGGTTCCTCAACCTCTTCACGTTTTCGCTATCTTCGGGGTACTCCAGATTCTCAATGTCCAGACTCTCTTCGAGAACACGCAATGGTTGACAACCAAAACCCATCGTAATACTTTGCGAGAGTAATTTGACCTAACATGAAGTGGTACTCGATCAACTGGTTTTAGTCGCCAGGTTAAAATTAATCAAGTGAGTGACTGGATCAGCTTTTCTAAACAGGCATATAACCTGGCTGAGTGGAATTGAAATACGCCAGATAGACCTTTTTGACAGGTCCTTATTGTATCATTACTCTTCTGTCGTTCTTATTTCCTCTCTGAGTACCGGCAGCGAATAGAAACTCCGGTCACCGTGATAGCGCCCTGAATCGAGTTCATACCAAGTCTCGCCCTCTCCCCTATCTCCGTCTGGTAGAAGACTCGTTGCCCGTCAGCACTGCCCCAACCTATCATAGCTGCAAGAACCGCACCCGTATCACCACTTTGACCTCTTATTGGGAAGTCGTTCTCCACGCTCCATCCCCAGCTGACGGCAGTAACTTCAACACACGTTTGGAAGTTGTCTGCAAAAATTTGTCTGACACTTATAGTCGACTCTGCCCTCACCTCTGCAGAGACATCTCCGGGGAAGTGCACGAGAACGAGCTCGGTCACAGGGCATTGAAGCGCGACTGAAGAAGAAGGCGTGAAAGACAAGTGCTTAACGAACTCCCCATGGGTAAGCAAAGCAGGCAAGTCCTTCACAATTTCGACGCCGTGGCTAAGATTGGCCCAATTTTATCAGTCTCAAACATTTTTCAGCGCTTCCTGTAGTGCAACTTACAGCTTCGCAAACACTTCATGGTGTTCAACCGAGTCAAAGTCGAAGAATCCCCACAACAGCAATGGATTCTCAATCTCCGTGCCCCAGAATGCACGATAAGGCCCTCCCTCTGCAACCGTCACAGCCCTGCACGCTCCTGAGAGAAACGATCCCTCTGGTGTAGAGTCGTCCATGGGGCTCAAACCGGGCTTAACACCCATGCACCCTACTTCGGTTACTGTCATTGTGGTAGTCTTCGGGATGTTGCGGTTTTCTATTCATTTAATGGAGTATCTGGCATGCTAGAAAGCTTTTCTATAGTCGAAATGATGTCTTCTTTTAGTCTTTATAATAATTTCATTACCAGGCAGCAGTCAAACACTTTGGGATCTGATCGCTAGATCCTGATGCCTAAAGTGCGTACCCGACGTTGCTGACGTTGACGCTGACGCTGACGTCTCGTGATATGCAGTTGTCAGATGACAGGCAACGACTTTCAGACGCATCTGGACCTAAAGCTGCCGTATTGAACAACTCACCTAGAAGGCAACAAACGCGGAGTGTGTGTTCAATTGGCAATTCAATTTAGCTTGTGATCACGGCCACCGTTTCCTAGACCCAACCTAATTTGAGGCGAAGCCCTGCAACTACGTTGAGTGCTAAAGCCATTTGGTGTGTAAGGAATCCCGGCGAGAGTTGTAAGAAACTAAGTGAACCTGGCCTCGTTGGGCCATTTGCGGCGTAGCCATGACGTTTGCCACGCACATGAGCACCCGAATACATGATGAATGACACAAACCCGGGGAATTGTGTATGGAACCGGCATCTTACCACTGAATACCGAATACCGAAGGTCCCCAGAAAATGAACTGGTTCGTCCTTACTTGCCCGGCTGAGGTGGTTATATCGGCCATACCTGCTTTGCTTGTGCCCAGATTTGGCCAACAATTGAATAAATCTTCTACCCCGCAACTAAGAATCTTCGTCTTGTAGTGACTCCGTCTTGATCTTTAGATTCTCGTGTGCTTTCCGTGTTGAGTAGTTTTGCATGCCGAGCCCGCGTAGCAGGGGACCCGTAACATTAATTAGCGGATTTGTAATTGTTAGTGTTACGAGCGGGTCAGGGCAACCAACTGTGGCACAAAGCAAAAGCTTCGCTAATGACAAATCCGCTGTCATTATCCCCTGTTCTGCATTATATAGTTACAATCCTACAGTGACCAACTGTAGCGGTCGTAACAGTTAGGACACATGCTTGTAGGGGACGGTCCCGTTTGGCCTCTGTGCATAACTTAACGTCTACCCAGGTGGTACAGAAATGGGGATATTGTCCAAGGCGTGCAGTGTGATTCGGGGCCGCCCCTTCATCTGGCTACGACCAGGGCCGGATACCATATGTCCCTGGCGTGTCAACCGGGCGATTATTCACTTCACCTCGCGTCAGAACGACAGGCGTTGCTTTAAGTCTCAGCTGCATGGGAAAGGGGGGTCAACTGTTTTGTGCAAGTATGCCGTACGAATACAGTCATTTGCTGAATCCAGAATATTCAATGCCGGCCGAAATGGCGAACACACGCTTGGCGCTTATGAATTTGCTTAAGCGAGAGATCAGAGACAAATGAGCAGCAGGATAGAAAGTAGAAAATGCAGGGATCCATTGCTTTTTTGCAGCTTATGCGCAAAGCAGTGCCCGGTCTCGTGTCCAGGCTCGCCGACCGGAGATCTTCCATCTCGTACGTCCTGTTTCGCTCTAAAGATTCGTTTCGGCGTAAATTCGACCGTTGGGATGCATAAATTTCATCCATCATTGAACTTGCAACGCTGCGCCCATGGCGGTGTACCCCTAAAACTGACTTCCTCGTGAACATGCATGCATGGCCAGTGCAACCCGCAAGCGAGCACCACTTCTCCTCTCGATGCACAAGCAACTGAGATAAGATAAGCCGAGACTTCAGGTCGTAGAACGATACATGAGACGAAGGAGCTGCAGCCTGCAGTGATTCCGCAGTTTTACCAAGCACTCACCCGAAAAAACGTGGAGGTCGATGCAACTGAAGCCCAATCAGGGGTGCCACGGTTTTCGACTGGTGAGCCACCAGGCGACGTGCAACTGCAACAGCTCAGTCAGTCAAGTCTCACAGTCATTGAGTGAGCGCATAATCACCCAAGATTAATTCCCTTCTAATTTCTGGTGGCTGATATCCATTCACGTCTAACAGGGAGGCAGACTTCCAGAATCCCTCGAACAATATTGTGCTCTTCAGGTTGTTCAAAGAATCGTTTTGGTCACACCAACAAACTCGCTCGACGAAAGCAACCTTGGCAGTGTCCGGTTTTGCTCAGAGCCAGCACCCCGGCCCATTACCCCTCAGCTACTCCGTCATTTTACCTGGTTTGCGATCCCCACGGACAAGTGGAGACACGCTGTTAATGGAGCACGGGGGGAATTCTCGACATCTGCCGCGCCCTTTGTCTTGGTCAGAAGAATCACAATGCGTACGCAATTTTAATGAAAGAATCTTGCCTCCGCTTGTCGTGCCGGCCAAGATCTATCCGTCTACTCGGAGTACGTCACGAACAAATTTCCACGACCACGACGAAGGCAGCTATGCGAAGACGACAAACCCGATTGGCACCCCCCCGCTACGCAGGGTCATCATGGAGGCCCAGATCGTTAGGCAGAGTCCAACGTCTCGTCGACCATTTTTCGATCCTGTCAGAGATGCCTTGTTCGTGAATGAAACAAAGGGAGCAGAGAACTATCAGCAAACACGAACAAACGGCAACGAGAGTTGGGGGCCAGATTCAAGCAAAGGTTCGCCAGATACCGAGTACCAGCACCAAGCTCCCAGCAAGAAGAAGAAGAAATCGACGAGCGAGTCTGGTCAGCAGGTCTTTCAGTTTCTGTCCATTTCCCACCCGAAAGAAGCGCGACTCTTCCGCACGAAGATCAGGTCTCACGCCGCACAGAATCCCAATGCACGTGAGAAACGGGTCGCCGGCTTGAAACCAAATCTGCCGAAGCGTCTCGCTCCTGATATCAAAGCCGAAGGAAGCCTCTCCAACTCTGCCGGGTGCGATGAAGACACATTGCAATCCAAGGAAACTACCTGGAGAATACTGCGTCCTCAAATGGTCGCATCGATTCAAAGCTCCCCTCACGAGAAACTGAACGAAAATCAATACGAAAAACATACTTCAAAAATAGGCGTGCTTCGCGACTGTTTCCAACAATCAGCTCCGCGCCCGGTCGATCTACCATTCAAAGAGAACTTCTTACCGGACGGAAGCCTATCATCAAATTTGCCGCGGCAATTCACGCTGGAAAGGTTCAATGTGTCGTTAAATCGGGACCATGACAGTTGTGCTGCGCAAGCCCCAACTCGTCAAATTGACGCTTCGAGCCCGAAAAGATTGAACAGTTCGCAGCAGAGCAACCTTCCTAAGACTTGGCAAGCTGCGGATGTGAGATTTCGGGGGTATGACAAGTATGAGCCAGAATGCGAAATCACCGAAGACGACCAGGAGGAACATATGGCTGAAAGGTTGAGGAGAGGTGCGTGATCCATGGAACGGGGTTGGAAGCCGTCATAGGCTCTTCCAGATTGTCTCTGAGTCTCCATTAGCTCCAAATCGCGGTTGGAGGCCGCGCAAAGACGCCCAGGCTAGGATGCAGCGCAATTATGCCCTCGAGTCGAAAGGACGCATGCTCATGTCAGGAAGCAAACCGAAGCATGGAAAATACAGCATCTTCTCTCCCGTTTCCCGTTCTCCTTTTGTGTCCATGGAAGGACCTTACGCGTCATGTTCAACTGGAAGGTGTAAATAACCTGAAATAACACGTCCTAAATGGAACATCTGATGATGTACTGACAATAGACAATCAAATAACACGATGTTCGTTGCCTTTTGACTATGACATGTTATTGCGGCAACAGGTGATTATCTTACACAAGATTTCGTCTTAATACAGAACCAATAACCCCTTAGGCAAGCGTACAGTGAATAGTTTAGATCTCACATTCAGTCCAACGCTTTTTAGTTATCCTCTAAACCGTCTCATAGCACTTGAACCGAGGTGATTGCGAGAGTATGTTATCTCGAAGCCGGTATTCTTCTCTCTTCTTGTTTGACCAGCAGTGCCACATCCAGTTACAGCTTCCCTAGACTGCGTCTGCACATGAGCGTCTATATTTGCGGTCGACCGCGTCAGTCACAACTATGAAGCGGTGCTATCAATATCAGGATTGGATCCCATGACTTAATAAGCAACAATGTCCAGAGAAAGACAACGTTTCAAGTTTACATGTTTTCCAACTTGCCCAATTAACTTCATTTATGTGATTGTCTAACATGCTCACTTGCCCTTTTGACGGTATGGCTTTCGCAGGACTAGAGGCCTCCCGTATCGCTAGTGCGAGTAGGCGTTGGTGTTGCGTTTCTTGCTGTCCGTAACTTGCGGTCCAAGACCATAAGTGGCACATCAGGCGTCCAGCTACGTATCCGAGCAGGAGCACATTGGAGTTCAATTTTGCGTCACGAGCAATCCAGACCAGGCGCTTTGCTTTGGAAACGGCCTTCGATGACATTTCTTGTTGTTCGCCATGCTGACTATCGCTCGTAGCAGGCCTTGACAAGTTCAAATCTTTGAGGTGCCTGTCGTCAAACCATGCCGAGCGACCTAGCGAACGCCATTACAAGGACCTGAAAAGCTTCAGGGGCTGCTCTAGCAGATGTCAGTCATACCCCGGCATCTGTCATTGACTTAATTTGTGAGTGCACCGTCCCATCTGCAACACCTTTCTTCATCATCTTCTTCTAATGATCACCCGCAACATAAGGTACGTGGGGATGTACAGCCCGGACGTCGTACGTAGTACGCACGATGAGCTGGAGCTCTTTCCGCCGGAAGAAAATGGGACCAACTTCAACTGCTCGCAAAACAAATCAGAGAACTCATCCTGATTGCTTCACTACCTATGAACCCGAAGTCAAGATGCTCCGATCACTGCGTTGACCATAGGATGTTCATGATAACTTAGAAAACTTGGCCTTGGCTGGCGTTCCGGCCTCTGCGAGAACGCTAAGCCTAAGAGCTCGACACGCACTGGTAGCCTCCTAGAGGCAAGATCTGCAGTCTTACCAAACGTTTTCGTTAATAATCACCCGTGCAGTTTGCAAAAGTCCCCTGCATAAAGCATTGACCCCGCGCAGCAAAATTCTATAATCTCTGCAGTTGGTTGTCGTGAAAAGAGAGAAGCATTTTCCGATTTGGGATGGTCATCAATGAGACCCATTTCGCCTACCACACACAGTGCCGAAACCACCCAAAGTTGCTGAGAAACGTCCCCATCGAGAAATGGCACCCTCCAGCAAGTGGACATAAAGCTTCTACACACTCGTTGATGATGGTCTGTGTATCGACATAATACCAATTTTCACGGGGCATAGGAACGACCTTCTCCAAGGTTAGACTCCTCTGGTCTCAAGTGTTTTATTTGATCCACACTCAAGAAGGAGCGTCGTTTCGTTCGGAACAATTTTGACTTCATGTAATGATGAGGCCATGTAGTCCTACGCACAGGGGATTACCCCCTAACCATTGTATGACTGAGAGAAAATGGCGTGTGATACTAGGTTGTCGGCGAGTTTTACTGCCTTACGATCGCTCGCATTTGGCTGCCTTTAACTCTTACCGAAATAGGATCGACAGGCTGCTCAGATGGAAACGCAGGGGTTTATCATGATGTCTCGGGATGTCACACTCTGGATGTCACAATTTCACAACAGTCACCACCTAGGATTGGCGTCAGAAGTGTCGGTGGTGTCGATTATCGGAGGAATTAAAAGGCCGCAGTTCCCCTAAGTGAGACATCATGAAGCCACCTGGGCCCCTGGAACTGTGCAACAGTACAGGGACTTCAAATAGAAATGACTGAGCTTTAATCCAACTCGTTCTTTCTTAATTTATGGTCAATTCTGTTGCACGGAAATAACAACAGGAAATGCCGGCAAAGATTACGTGGTAGTCGGAAAGATAGGTAGGCAACTTCGGCAAAGAGCCATTTTGGGAAGAAATCCGCTTACCAAATGCCAGGCAATCATTTGGTATTCCCTTTCTCCTGGAAAAATTGGTTGATGCGAAGATGGACGAATTAGCCACTGGTACAGATGCAAACATCTCAAATAGGGTAATCCAGCGATGCATTCAAGGCCCCAGGAACGAAAAGGATTCCATCCCACCCTCCCAAGGGTTGGAGAAAGCTTCACCCCTGCGCCCATTTATGGAGCCACAGGACATTTCCTCCGACATTGCGGTGGCCGAACGATATTATAAAGGCATGTCGTTGGGCTGGGCCAAGAAGCAAGTGGAATTTTGGATATGTCGGAAACGGAGAGGCCTGCGCTGCAAAAAAGACAGGTTTCGATTTTACCAGCGCATCTGAAGGAAGACGGAAAGCAGACACGGAGGACGTCATAAGCGAAAAGTACGGAAGGAAAGAAGAACATTAAGGACGAGACCTTCTATAGGAGTGAGGATGCGAGAGATTGAAGCTCATCACAGATCACCTTGGAAGAATTGACTAGGAATTAACTTCAAAGTGCTGCTTTCTTTGAATATCCGAGGCCTTTGGGTACTAGTAGGGAATAAACATTGCTAGCAGAAGGACGGTGGTCTTTCGGTCAGTGAAAAATCACTTCCTGAGCCGCCAAAGAGTATCATAGCGGCAGGATTCCAGCAACGAAGTTAAAGGGAAACGAAAGGCATCGAGCAGACACCTGATACAACTAAAATTACAGACATGTGAATGTGGAATGAAATGACGAAGTTTGATCTTGATATGGTGCTGTGCAATTAGCCAAGCCAACATCGAGCCCACGTTGTCGTCTACAGCATGCTGGCATAGCTGTGTTTTTATGAGGTGAGAGATGATTGCCTCAGACGGTACAAAGACGTCAATAGGGGAAACATTCTCCGTTCAATGAAAGGGTGCGAAGGCGCGACACTGAAACAAGTGTTGGATATATCGAAGAGGTATGACTTTAATAAACCTTCTCTCGTAACAGAATATCAGGCAAGCGCTCGCTAGAAAAGACAACATCGGTCAAAAAGAGCCGCTGAACTGCCAATGGCCCGCCAGTAGGATGAAAGATCATTGCCAGTACGCAAAGGAATGTCGCGGAACAGAGGGCGAAAGGATACTTGCGAATAAAATCAATAACTTTTCCTTGATATCTATGGCCGGGAAGGCCTGCAACCTCTAAACTAGCCGAGGAACGAAAAAGAAAAACATCCTGATTGGCAAGAAACAATTTTTTTTTTTTTTTTTTTTTTTTTTTGCAGCTTCCCTCCTACATACCACCCCACCGGCACCCACTGTTAGTGCCGCGCTGGGTCCGCCACATCAACACTAACACTACCAAACCCATCCCACACAACCAGAACCCTCGCCCGCGATGGCCTCGCAGCCAGCCGCGGGCCCCTCGCGGGCCCCCAGGGGCCTCTCATCCTCTATGCATAGCCTCCCCCGGACCCCTCCTCCCCCTACCTCCTTACCTCCACGACCGAGGGGCCTCACGCCCCCCCCTATCCGGCCCTTGGGAAGGGGGCCACGATCGGCCGCCGCCGCCCTCCAGCAGGCTCGAGAGGGTCGGGCCCTCCGAGATGAGGCCCTAGACCTCCTCGCCAAAGGCTTAGATGCCCTCATTGGGACGGCCCCAGCACGACTGAAGGCTACGGCGCAGGACCTTATCGATACCTTTACTCGGTTTGCAATCGCAGAAATCTCCGGACCCACCCCTGGACCCGGCACTGGAAAAACATATGCCCAGGCAGCCAGCGACTCTAACGCTAGCGGCCCCGGCCCCGGCTCCGGCCCCGGCTCCGGCCCCAGGCTGTACCCAGTAACGGGCCGGCGGGACACCAGCCGCATGCGCCAGCCTAAACAGACCCAGGACCTCCGCCTACTAGTTCGGCTCCCTACAGAACACATCCCTACCTCCAGAACCCTAGCCCCTCACTCAGTTAAGATGGTGGTAACAAAGGAGCTTAACTTACAGCCGCAAGACCTAGTTGAGGTCCGCCATACTGCTACAGGCTTCTCACTTCAGCCCCAGAATAAGGAGATCCAGGCCTTACTTCTTCAGAGAGCCCCTGAGATCAAAAACTGCCTTACAGCTGAGAAGGTTGAGGTGCCTACTAAGTGGTATCAGTATATCGTCCCATTCTGCCCCCTCTACTTTACTAGCCTTGATGGTAGTAGGGTTGGTATAGAATCTGAAATAGAGGAAGAGGTCTTCTTGAAGACAAAGCAAAGGCCCCTCTTTTGGCGCCCAACCCGGGATAGCCCTGATATAGCCACAGCTACGCAAAGCCTGATTATCGCCCTCCCTCAAGGGGTTAAGGAAGGCTTCCGCCTGTTTGGACAGTCAGGCCCTGCCCGTCTGCTTCCCCCAAGAAAACATGCCCCCAAAAGACACTCCCCTGGCTGCCAAGGCTTTCACTCAAACCGCTACTGCACCCGGAAACCCCTCTGTGAGAACTGTAGCAAACCCCTAGATACTCATGAGGCTGGGATCTGCCTGGCTAGGCCTAAGTGCGCTAACTGTCATGGGCCCTTCCCAGCAAGCCATGTAGACTGTCCGGCTAGGCCCCTACTGGTTAACGGAAACCTTACTATTCCAACCCGGAAGGAACTGCGAGGGATCCAGAAGGCTGGAGAGAAGGCGTCTGACGATCTCCTGGCAAGCCAGGCCTGCTCCCCAGGCGGCACGCAGCAAGCTGAGGCTAGGCCAAGCGCTACATCCAAGCGCCCTCGGCCTCTGACGCCTACACAAGACTCAATTGTTGTTGCAGATACTGCTAGCGTAGCTGGGAGCAGCAGTATGGAGGAGGATGAGGCTGAAGACTCTGAAGCCCTCCCCCCCCTAACTAACCGCCCTATCTATCCACTCCCAAGCAGCAGCAGGAGCCAGAGGGTAGCCCAGAAGCCTGACTATAACGTTGTTAATGCCTACACCCACCTCGACCTCGACTCAGAGCTATAGGCTCAGGCCAGCTACCCCACAGGTACTACGAGTTACCCAGTGTAATGTGGGGAAGAGGAACCCAGCCCATACAGCCCTCTTAGAGCTCTGCTGGGCAGATCAGATCGACATAGTTCTGATCCAGGAACCCTGGATAGGCTATAGAGATAAGATGCAGATTAATACACACCCAGGCTTTAACTCCTACGTACCAGTTGACTTCTGGAACAGTAGAGACACAAGGCCTAGGGTTATGACCTACATACGCAAAGGTCTAAGGCTGCAAATACAGCAACAAGGACCTACCCAATCAAGAGATATCTTATGGGTGAAAGCTGGCGACCTCACTATTATGAACATTTATAGGCCGCCAGATGAGCCTATAAACCAAGCAACCAGCCTCCTTTTAGATTATCAACCGCCAGAGAGAGCCCTTATCGCTGGGGACCTTAATGCCCGCCACTCCTCTTGGGAACCTGGGTCCCCTAGCTGGAATCGAGGAGACGATATTGCAGAATGGGCGGAAGGCTATGATCTTCTGTTTATTGGGGAGGTTGGGGCCCCTACCCATACCCACGGGCATACCCTCGACCTAACCCTCTCAAATATTCCCTTTACTGAGGCTTATATCAGCCCACACTTACACCCAGGGGCTGACCACGAAGCCATCACAACAATTATCCCTATGAGCAGGGCCCAGGAACAGGGACGCCAGGCTAACCAGCTCTCAGTCCCAGAGTCAGCCCTACCACGGCTGATCGACCTGGTAAAGGCTGGGGCTGCAGCCTTACCTATTCTAGGGGAACTGCCCAGCCCAGCAGAGCTGGACACCCTAGCTGCCCAACTGGTCAGCCTCTTCCATACAGCTATTCAAGCTGTAGGCAAGAGACGGACTAATCAGGGTAGGGGAGCCCCCTGGTGGACAGAAGAATGCTCAGTAGCCCACCAAGCTGCTATTAAGGCTAGGCGCCAACAGGCCCAAGAACCTGGGCTGGTCATACCCCCCCCTATCCTAGAGGAGCAAAAGGTCTTCCTAACAACTGTGAGAAGGGCGAAACGCACCTACTGGACTGCTAAGATCGAAGAGGCTAAGACAGACCAAGACCTATATAAAATTATAGGCTGGCGGAAGTCTAGCCTAGCAGTCAAAGCTCCGCCTCTAATAGTGGGAGGGCAGACGATCAGCAATACCCACGATAAAGCCCAAGCCTTGCGGAAGGCTCTACTAGAGCGATTTAGTGCTACAGACGACCTATCTGGGAACCCTTTTGCTACCCCAGTAGTTATAAGTCGTATTATACCCTGGCAGAATACAGTTAGCATAGAGGAAGTACGCCAGGCTACTCTGACAAAAACTACAACCCCTGGGACTGATAAGATTACTACAAAGTTGCTACAATGCACCTGGGGATTAGTAGCTAGGCCTATACAACAGCTCTTCCAGGCCTGCGTTCAAGTAGGCTACTTCCCTAGACCCTTCCGCAATGCGGAAATTGTTATGATCCAGAAGCCAGGGAAAACAGACTTCTCTAAGACTGGGTCTTGGCGCCCAATATCCCTGCTGTCCTGCTTAGGCAAAGGCTTAGAGCGGCTGATAGCAAAGAGGATGGCCTACCTCACTATCCTAGAAGGGGTTGCCAGCCCACAGCAGGTTGGAGCCCTACCAGGGAGGGCTGCAGTCGACCTGACAACCTGTCTCACCCATGAGATTGAGAGGGCTCTAGATACAGGGCTTACCGCGACGCTAGCAACAATGGACGTCAAGGGGGCTTTTGATTCCGTCTTACGAAACCGACTTATTGTCAGGCTACGACAGCAGGGCTGGCCTAGTAGCCTGATCAGACTGATCTACACCTTCACTTCTAGCCGAACAGCCCGCGTCAGGCTAGAGGACACTACTACAGAGGACTTCCCTCTATCCTGTGGACTACCGCAAGGCTCTCCACTATCCCCTATCCTCTTCCTGCTCTATATAGCTGATATCCTAGCTGATGATCGGAAGCTACGGTTTGGCTATGCAGATGATATAGGCTTAGTAGCTACTAGCCCCTCGCTAGAAGAGAACGCTACAGCCCTAGGCCAGGAGATCACTAGTATCCTCAGCTGGGGAACAGAAAATAAAGTCGCCTTTGACCCAGCTAAGTGTGAGGCAATCCACTTCAGCAGAAAACATAAACAGACAACAGACCTACCAGATATCCAAGCCAGAGGCCTAACTATCAAGGCCTCAATAAAGCCTATAAGATGGTTAGGGGTCTGGTTTGATAGGAGACTCACCTTCCAACACCATGTAGGAATAAAGGTAGCAGCAGCAAAGAAGGTAGCCTATTTCCTACAGCACCTTACAAACACAAAAGGGGGGCTCCCAGCAGCTGCAGTTCGAAAAGCAGCTATTGCTTGCGCCCTCCCAATAGCCCTATATGGAGCTGAGGCCTGGTATGCAGGCTTGACCAGACCAGCCCTGAACAGCAGCACCAGTATAGTCGGCACAGGGCAGAAGGGTTTAGCCTGTAGAGTTGGAAGAGTTATTACAGCAGCAGCAAGGGCTATCCTACCTGTCTGGAGGACCACACCAACCAGTGCCCTCATCCGAGATGCTGGCCTACCAACAGCAGAGGTGGCCCTTGAGGCAGCGCGACTACGCTTCGCTGCACGCCTACAGAAGGTTGACCAACAACACCCCTTGGTCCCAAGGCTTCTACAGCCAGGGCGGCAGCAGACCAGGCTCCAAAGAACAGCTGGCCTCTTACCTAGGTGCCCAAGGCCAGCACTCCTACAGCCGCAATACCCCCCAGGGTCTCACCACCCTATAGTCACACAGACGAAGGAAGTAGCAGCAAGGATCTTCCAGGCCTGGCTTAAGACTGTGCCAGATAAGCATACTATTATCTACTCAGACGGCTCTAAGGCCCCTGATGGCGCTACAGGGTTTGGCTTTGTTATATACCGTAAGAACAAACGTATAGCCCAGGGCTGCGGCCGCCTCGGCTTAGCAGAAGTGTTTGATGGGGAGGCTGAGGGGGCGAGGGCAGGGCTCCGACGGGCCCTCCTTACCTCCCAGGGCCAGCCTATACACATCTGTATCGATAATACCAGCGTTATCCAGGGGATCCGAGGCAGGGTCCCAGACTCCTCACAAGCGGCCTTCCTTGAGATCCAAGAGGCAGCTAGGATGTATGACATACGAACCCATTGGTCCCCAGGGCATGAAGGCATCAAAGGGAACGAGGAAGCAGACAGCCTAGCCAAGGAGGGCACAACCCTGCCAGCCCCTAGGGGCCAACTAGCCACCCTGTCAGGGATCAAACGGCTAGCTAGAGAACGTATATGCCGCCAGTATAGAAAATGGTGGAAGCAAGAGGCAACACCCCGCTATACCCAACTAGGGCTTAAGGCTTCCCTTGCCTGCCCCCCTGAACTAGCCCTGCCACAGGCTATACTCCATCATCTCCTAGCAGCCCGGTCAGGCCATGGAGACTTCGAACAATACCATCAACGCTTTAACCATACAGAAGCACTGCTTACCTGCTCCTGTGGGGAGGCAAAGGAGGCAGACCACCTAGTCTACTGCCGAAAGACCTTAGCGAGGAGGCTTCAGTGGCCCACCCTCCACCCCTCTAGTCCACAGGAGCCTATAGGACCAATAGGATCTCTGGATCGATACTACAAGGGGCTAATCACTGATCATGAAGGCTTCCAGGCCTTTCTCTGCGTGACAGACTTCTTCCGGAAGATCTGCCCGCGGTACTAGGGCCTAGGTCTGAACCTAGGCCTTAGTAACGAACCCCCCCCTCGTAGAGGAACTGACGAGTATAACGGAACCAGGGAACCAGCGGGAACTAGGGACGGATAGAACACATAGTAGCCTATGGTCAAGATTTGGAGGACGTTAGGAAGAGGCGTGTACTGTAGAGTATATAGCTTGAGCCTGCGGCCCTCCACGCCATATACCCCTCGGGAGGTCGGCCGCAAGGGCGGCTGCGCCCTTGCCGCCACGGCGTTAAATACAACAACAACAACAACAAAGAAACAATTGCCCGCATGAAATCCGTTAGGTGTAATTACCCTGTCAACCTCTCCCCAGCCAGCCTTGGAACAATCAATCCAAATCCGTGCTTGATGCCCAAGATGGTTTGAAACACCATTGACAGAAAAAAAATGCAAAAGCAACCCTCGAGGCCAAATCGCTCAAAAATGCATCGCATGCCGACGCTGGAATGAGCAAAGTATACATAGTGGCAAAAAGCATCCGTAAGGTATGAGATGTCGTGATTTTGGTACGCGTCGAGACACTCGCGCAAAGAGCCAGCGATCTCGAGGAGAAAATAAAGCCAGGTGTTCGGGTGGATACGTTGCTCAGTGAAGCGGGTCGGCATCGGCAGCGACGATGTATCCCACTTGGAAGCTCTTGCGACAAATCGGGCAGCTTCGAAGGTTTGGGTCAGCGGAGATGTTTCCGAAGCATTGCTTGCAGGATCGGTGACCTGTGGAAGGGACATGTCAGAACATGGTAGTAACGATTGCAGGATGTAAACGTACCGCAGATCAACACGCACCAGATGTGCTTGTCATCCTCGCGGCAAATAACGCAGCTTGACTCGCCAGCCTGGTAGTTGAGCTGCACGTTCTGCACCTTGCCACAGCAGGTTCCACGGTTGTCCAGGCAGGATTGGCAGGCAGCCTATCCGAGTTAGTGGCTGGATGTTGCGAGCTCGGTAGCAGACCTACATGACCACACTTGGTGAAGAGGTAAGGCTTCCCAGCATTCGGCTTCCGACAAACACAGTTGATGGTGATGAGATCCCTGGCCGGGGCGTTCTGATGCTCGGCGTCGATGAATCCAGATTTCAAAGGACTCTGCGATTCTTCCTTCTTCAAGGAAGGCGTGTCTTTGGCAGCCTTCGGAGGAGATTGCGAGTAGCTCGTCTTGCTGAAAAGTCTGCCGATGTTGTACTCTGGCTTAGTGACGCGATGACGGGGACTGCGACGAGGGCTGACAGCCGGGGTGACAGAGGCATCCTTTTGTCGGCGAGACACTGATACTTTGACGTCTGTGGTTCTTGGTTAGATGCGATTCGGACGAGGGATAGGTGGGAGTAGTACATGGCGACATGGCAGGCGATATCAGAGACCGTGATGTTTTGTCCGAGACGCCGTCGTATTATGATGCTGTCCAGCGAACGGTTCTGACGCCGGCTTCTAGCTGGACCTTGGGAGCGAGTTGAATGAGATAGAGAGCGAAGGAATGTAAGGTGGCGGCGATAATTGCCAACGAGGGTGAGCTCACGGGCCTGGGCGAACGACGCGCGACAGTCGACGGATTGCTGAGTAGGGAAGGAGGCGGCATAGATGCAGAACAACTGAGAAACAGTTTTTGTGGGAAGGGTTGCAGAGATTTTCGAGATTGGGCCAGGTGAGTTGGCCAAGAGGAAAGTGGAAGGAACGAAGGAGGTAGGCCCAAAAGGAGCACAAGGAAGGCGCGACTTGAAAATTTCACACCCAGCGAAATTGACTACACCAGGAGGCCAAGTCAGCTTGTACTTGAGCTTTTACTTTTAGCAGGTTCAAATGACTGTCCAGGGTGATCGACTTACATTTGCCGATAACAGGTTGATGGAACGACTACGCCTTTGTGGTGATGATGTCTGGTTATCCTCACAATGGATCTCAAGTTGACTTGCACCCCTCCGGCAAAGATATGTCAAATGCATGCTAATACACCCCTGGTCTTTGTTGTATCCTGTTAAGCAATCTGGAATCAAAAGTGAGCATGGTAACCATAGATAGCGCTTCCATCTGCAAAGATCAACTAGTCTTCTAATGCCTGGATTTGTGTTGTTTGTGAGACGCTTGTCTTGCTAGGAGCAACCTTCCAAAGTTTTGAAACCTGTTGTTCTGTTTTACCAGCCCAATACTTTAGCAAATGTGTGTCGAAACATCCTTCAATTCATGGCTCAAAATCGCGACATTTGGGGTCTAATTTAATGTCATTTCACATGTTGGGAGTGATCAGCCTGCTCCACGATGCAATGTCACAACCTGAAAGATCAAAGCAAGGCTAGACAAATTTCTACGCGCAAGTTGGAACATCTGTTATGCTTTGGAGGCCCGCGTTAATCATTGACCCTGATTCAATAGTCATCATCATTCGAGGAACTTTCCTTGCAATGTATCAGTTATTAGCTGATGCTCAGGACCGCAAGCCTCGGTCATCCCTTCGTCCACAAGTTAACAATGAATCAAAGCGTCATTTTGAAAAGTTGATACTGGGAATGCGCACTCTACCCGTTGAAAACCACCTACATATCGCGAGCATGCACACAACGATCCGAAACCAGACCGCAGGTGACTTCACTGGCGCAGGTCGCACCGCGCATACTGGGAGGCTCCACGAGTTCAAACGCCTATCGCATGCAATCGTCATCCTAGAAAAGAAATCTCACTCTTGTTCAAACGGCATTAGCTGACCATGTTTGGTGGTTGAGTGGCGTCGGAATAGTGACCAGCTTGAAGTTCCGACCAGCCAAGTTTTGACCGGTCTGGTGTTGGTACTTGCCATGCTTCTCCGCCATTCGGTTTCCATCATCGTTATGGCTTGGCTAATTGACGATGAGATACCATGTTCACTTGATGCAATGGCCTGGGGGTCTTCGGCTCACACGGCCATTCTCGGAAGGTCACATCATGCCGCGGGGTTTTGACAAATCTCACGTTGCATCTCCGAACTAGCACGCCACGATCGGTGCATTCTGGCGGGCCTAGCTCCCCGAATGATTCCTATAAGACCAGCATATTAAAGATGCCACGAAATTTCTCCGTTCGTTGCTAAATCCCTGTGCAGGATTTCCGAGTCACCCAAACCGCTCAGGTCATGTTCGCAAGTCTTCGGCCCCACATTGGGGGGTGGATGTCGCCCAAATGCTGTCGGTGAGGGGTCAATCAATCATCATCACTTTCTTGGCTGCTTCCTTGGTCAGAACGTTTGTTGCTACGTTACAGCAAGGGAACGTTAGCTAAGTGGCTTGACAAAGTCCGAACTTGCAGGCACTTTACAAAAAACTTAAAGGGCGTGTTGGAGCCCAGCGACTCTGCCAATTGTCCTGCGTCTCTCCTTTGCGCCGAACAATAGCATCCACCTCGTCAAAATGCGCGATTTTGTCAAAGCGACTGTTTACGCGCGGATATATGTAGTTTTCGCGTTGATTCTTGCTCCCCTTAAAGCATTATGCCAATCTGATGGCAATGTCAAGAGCATCTATTTATTCAAAGACGTCCTTCAATCTAATACATCAGCTTTGAAAACCGCTGGATTCGATACGTTGCTCATATTCAGGATTGGCGTTCTTGAAACTGGAGATTTGGTGTATTACTCCACGGGAGATGCTGGAGAAGCTGTCGATGCTCCGGTAGTGACAGCCGGATCATACGTGGGAGGAGAAGCGTTATCCGAAAAGATCCGCTCCTTCAAAACAGGAACTACCCACATCAACCGAGTCGAGATATCCTTGGTGTCCCACGACACCACCTTCCAGAATATTCGGAGCCTTATCAACAGCAATGGAACCGGATCTGACTCTGTCTTGTATCAGGGTTTCCAAACTTTGAAGACAGAATGGAATCTTGATGCGTTCAACAACGACGACGAAGGCGTATATGATGTTGCAAGCACTGTTAGCTTCGCTCAGCTTCTCGGCACGATCGGCTATCGGTACTCCATCGCGCCATACACAAACAGTGGCTTTTGGGCCACCATAAAGAGTCAGATTGACGCTGCTGAGGCCGGCCTGTTCGATCGGGTTTACCTACAAGTGTATGATGGAGGAGCGGGCAACAATCCGGGAAGTTGGCAAACAACACTTGGTGCTAAGGTAATCCCCTTGGTGTGGGTTATAAACGATGCGAAGCCATCACAAGGAGTAACCCCAGACCAAGCACAAGGAAGGTTTTCAACATGGGAACAGCAGTACGATGTCGCAGGAGGGGGCTACTGGAATGACTATGACATTGAGAAGATGAATTCATCTTATGAGGAGTACGGAGATGCCCTGCTGACAGTGTTCGGCTAGGTCCATCTGTTCCCGTTCCTATTTTAGACCTCATTGGTAAAAAGCCTTAGCTTATCTCGCCCTGTATAATTTCTAGTATTCTAAGTAAGTTTACGCTTTAAGTCTTGTGCAGCCTTGCCGAAGCCCACCTAAAGTACTTTGGCATTTGCGAATAGACTGCAATAGACTCACTTGTGAAAACAGTGTCTGAAATCACAATTGCTGGATATATGTCGTTAGGCTAGCCGACCAGATATTGGACCCACGAAGCCCCAGAAGCACCTGCAGGCGAACCATGAAAGGGTTGCAACCGTAAAGCAACGTGATACTTAGTGAAGGTGTCGTCACTAACAGTTATCCCATATTCAGTGAAGTGGATCAACATGATCCATCCCCTCATTTCGATTATCGGCAAGGAATAATCGAGATCAAAGGAACTTTTGAGAACCCTCGCGGATCGGCGCCATATTCTCTGCATCTGAGTGACGGGTTAACGTTGCTGCGCTTGAGGCTATAACAATTGGCCTCCTGTACCCAGGTTTGCCATTCTCCGCTGACATTCATAGCGTTGGTAAACTCGGACCCGACGCAATGACACATGGCACCAGTCATCGCCCTACGCCAGCTTGGAAGCCTGGTTTCACTCAAGCAGAAGTGAACGGGAGAGCCCCCGATAATGGAAATCAAGTCGGAAGCGTCACAGGTTGTGGGACAACATTCAGGGATCTTCGTGTGATTGATACGGCCGCGCCGGAAAGCTATGTAGCCGGTGACAGAAATCAAATTTTCCAAAAATCAAGCGAATCATTCGGAAGGGGATGAAGTAACAGCCGTATCTGCGATCTTCCATGTATGCTCCTCGACTTGCTGGATTTGATCAGCAGTCCAAGTGGGCTTGTTTTCAATCAATGATCCCTTGCTGTCAATACAACTCCAGAACTTGCCGTCTTTCTCGTTCATAGCGGAAACCTCTACCAGACCGGTGAGTAGGTTCGTGGCACATTCCTCGGACGTGATGCGAAGAATTTGACTGAAAACCCTAACATACTGGCAACGACGGCTTCAAGTAGAAGCCGTTGAAACCCTCACCAAAAATTAAGTGGGTCCATGCAGACAGGGAGTAGAAGCCGTTGTTTTCTAGCAGCGTAGAAGCTGTTGAGCTTTCCAGTAGTAAAATACATGAAAGTCGGATGCAATTAAAGCTTGAATGAAGGCGATTCTAACCATCTAGTTCCCAGTGTTATAGTTAACAATATGAGTCTAGAAATTGGTGAATAGGGTAGTAGATGTTTTTGTGATGTGGTCCTAAACCCCACATCAAGTAGCTAATCATATAACAGGGAATTCAGCTAGGCTAGAGAGCCCGACCGACCGATGGAACGCAGGCAGGGTTGAAAGTAGATCAAGGAGAAAGTATGTGGAATTAAGGGGCAGGAAGGTGAGGTTATAAAAAGAGGACAGGAGGAATTATTTAATAGTAGCAGACCAAAGCAAGCCATCCGTATAGCTAAATATGGAGCTATTCGTCCATAACGCGCAGTATTCTATTCTGATATGCATATTATGTCAGTATGCAGTAGTAGCAAACAAAGTCGCAGTATATCTGCGAAACCACTATCGGTTAATCACCGCCGAGGCCAGGGGAAAAGTGGCTAGATTGGTCGGCAACATCCTAAGCATCATCTGCAGCCAGGCCGATTTGGAGTCGTTCTAATACCCAGACCCCACAGTCGAGCCAGTTGCCTATATCGCACCGCCCTAAACAGATAGTTTACGCTGCCACGCATGCTGTTATGTTTGCCGCCGCGTGCGAAACATATAGGAGCATTGTCGGGCAGAACACAGATAGGAGAATGATTAGCAGAAGGGGGGTGATGTTCGCAAGAAAGCCACCACAGTTAGGGATTTGCTGTGGATAACAGGGGTGCTATGCCAGCGGTTTTTCTTAACTCAGGCTGCGAGCGGATGGTTTGAGGTGGCCTGGGGACAGACAGCCCATAAGTCTCTGCAAGCCGCTCCAAACAGAAGCCTAGGCCGGCAGGCTGTAGACTGCGTTCAAGATCTCCAGAAAGTCTAAGCAGAACGTGTGAAGACCAGCCACGATAAGCTAATCTGCGTCGCTAACGAAAGGTTAGAGCCCAGCCTGTGGCTAGCCTGTGTGGGATGGGCGGTACACTTAAAAGGGCTTAGTGCCAGCGCACTCTTCAACACAACAGCTCCTATTAATAAAGATGAGGTTGTGCTTCAGGCGATGTGGGCGACAGTTGAGCGCATGCTGGACCAGGCTTGAGCAACATCTGCGCCTAACACTATTAGGCTGGCTGTGCTGTTTGAGGCGCAGCGTACAGAAGCGCACGTCAAGCTAAGGCGGCCGTTCAACAACCGCATAGAGGACGACATATGGGCGAGATATAAGGGCGTGTGGCTATATCTGCTGTATGTCTGGTTCCACACGCAGGAAATAGACGACGATAAGCGGCCACTGTATAAACTAACGCCGTTACAGGCAGAAGCGTGGGACTTATTCGAGCAGATAGCAGAAGCAGCCAGCATAGGTATGGAGGATCAAACGCAGGAGAAGCTGGAACGCGCAGCACTTAACATGCTCATCAGCATGCTGGACCACCAGCTGAAGGGTGGAGACTACAGCAGTGCTCTTCTCAGCGCACTTGCGGTGATAGGCATCACTGAGGATGGCGGCTGGGTTCAGATCACAGACTACACGACGAAGTACTCAGCTGTGGTTAAGGTGGTGCGCATGCTGGTGATCCATCAGGCATACACTAAACGTTATGACGAGGTCGCTAAGCTGGAAACATCTCTAGGGAAGGATGAAGCAGAGGATGCAGCGTGGAGTTTGTTCCAGCATATGCGGGCGAAGGTATGGCGGTTTATAATGCGGACGACAGGCGATAAGGATGTAGAGCTGACACTAATAGACTGGATTCTCAAGACGCAGACGTATAGAATGCATATCTAATATAACATAGCAGCAGCTGGCGTTATAGACTGGTTAGGTGATCGCATATCATACAGATAGGTATAGTTCATAATAGGGCAGCTGTCAGACGTACTGTATAAGCTGGTCTGGGAGACGTAGGAGATGCTTGCAGGGCTGACGGCGACAGAGGATTCAGCTTTGCCAGACGGTCCTAAAAGCGACATCTGGTTATAACTACCAGCCATCCTATAGTTATCAATTAAAGACAACCACAGCAAGACAAAGCCTAGGTACTCATTTCTCGCTGACGACCGCAACAGCTAGGTCTCCACCAGGGATAGATAGCTGTTTATGCGGCTAGCGCAGTCACCTGCCGCTGCGGAATAGTGGGGACTTAGCAGCACAGGCAATAGTCGCAGGACGACAGACCAGCTATTCCAGCCGTCAGCCGTGCAAGAGTTCGGGAGGACGTTCGAACGACTCTGCGAGCAACTGTGGATGCTTCTGCACATGCTCGGCGGGCAGCTGGCGCAGGCGAGCAAGCTTGCCGGTCTGCAGACGGTTAACACAGTTAATAGGGGCGTCTGCAACATACTAGTGCATAATAAGATGTTATGCTTTATTATAGCGTACTATAAAGGGTATAGGACGACCAGGCAGGCGAAAGTGATCCACTGGTATCTGCTGAGGGAGGTTGGCAAGCTTATAGTATGGTATCTATAGCTTATCTTGCCGTTCTGGCAGGAGGTGCAGGGCATTATGAACGAGGCCAGCGCATACAGCGCGTTCATATGGGCAGACGACATCACCTAACATACTGGCAACGATGAATGATTGTATCATTCATCGAAACTGCCACCCAAAAAAGAGTGGGTCCGCGAAGACTGGGGGTAAGATTCATTGAAATCTTGCCGAGTATCATTTATTGAACTTTCTGCGCCCAAAATGTCTGTATTATAGATGCACTTGAAGATAACAGTGAGTTATTCTTTTTGACCGAGTTTCTGGCCTATAGAACACCCAGTTGAATTGATAAATATTTAATCCAGGTTTGAACGATCTTAAACTGCTGACAGTGACCCACTCAGTCCAGACTAATTAACAACAGTATTATTAACTACTAACTTATGTAAGCATTCCAGGGAGACACCATGATCCAGATAACACCAGCGCCAGCTTATTTCAACCTAATTGAATCATCAAATTCATGAATTTTGTTCCAATAGTAACCTATAGTAACCTAATAGTTAGCATACTTTATCAAAAGGGTTAAATAAGACATTTTCAACGTTCTTCTGCTAGAAAATATGAACAATTTCCAACTTCGCTCATAATTGCACTCTAAGACTGGACGAGGCTATAGATCCACTTATGATTCTTACTAACTTCTCGCTCGCAGTATGCAAAGAATGTCAATACGCAGTTATTACAGACGAAGTCGCTTCGCATCTGAGAACGCGCCATCCGCTCTTAAAACCAGCAGAGAGGAACAGCATATACGCCTATATAACGGGAATCCACGGAATTATTCGAACTCAGGACCAACTCAGTAACATCCAGTATCCAGCCCCCACAACAGAGCTGATTCCCCATATCGCGCCGCTAGTCACAAACAGAATCTGTTGCAATGCGTGCAGTTTCATATGCCAGCGGATTCAAACGATCCAAGCCTATTGCCGCAAGGAATATAGATAGGTTAATGCTCGAAAGAGAGGCGGCGATGTGAGAGGCCAGGCGAGCGAGGTCAGGAGCGTGCTGTGGACAGTTGGCGTGTAATGTTAGAGATTCTGCGCATCCCAGCGTGGCAAGCGATGGTTCGAGGTGGCCTGGGGACAAACAGCCGATAAGTCTCTATAAAGCGCTCCAAATAGAAGCCCGGCTCAACAGGCGGTGGACTGCGTTTGAGATCTCCAGAAAGTCCAAGCAGAACGTGTGAAGATAAGCCACAACAAGCTGATCCGCGTCGCTAACGAAAGACTTAAGCCCAGCCTGTGGCTGGCCTGTGTAGGATGGGCGGTGCACTTAAAAGGGCTCAGTGCCAGCGCACTCTTCAACACAACAGCTCCCATCAATAAAGATAAGGTCGTGCTTCAGGCGATATAGGCGACGGTCGACCGCGTGCTAGACCAGGCTCAAGTAACGTCTGCTCCTAATACCGTCAGGCTAGCCGTGCTGTTTGAGGCGCAGCGTACAGAAGCGCACATCAAACCAAGGAGGCCGTTCGACAACCGCATAGAGGACGACATATAGGCGAGATATAAGGGCGTGTGGCTAAGTCTGTTATGCGTCTGGTTCCACACGTAGGAAATAGACGACGACAAGCGGCCGCCATATAAACTGACGCTGTCACAGGGAGAGGCGTGGGACTTATTCGAGCAGATGGCGGAAGCAGCCAGCATAGGGATGGGGCATCAAACGCAGGAGAAGCTGGAACGCACAGCACTCAACATGCTCATCAGCATGCTGGACCACCAGCTGAAGGGCGGAGACTACAGCAGTGCTCTTCTCAGCACTCTTGCGGTGATAGGGATTGCTGAGAATAGCAGCTGGGTCCAGATCATAGACTACATAATGAAGTACTCAGCTATCATTAAGATAGCGCGTATATTAGTGATCCATCAGGCATACACCAAGCGTAACGATAAGGTTGCTAAGCTGGAAAGGTCTCTGGGGAAAGATAAAGTAGAGGATGTAGCGCAGAGTTTATTCCAGCATATGCAGGCGAAAGTGCGGCGGTTTATAACGCAGACGATAAGCGATAAGGATGTGGAGCTGATGCTGATAGACTGGATTCTTGAGACGCAGACGTATAGGATGCACATCTAATATAACACAGCAGCAGCTGGTGTTATCAACTGGGTTAGCGATCGTATGTTATATAGGCGGGTATGGTTCACAATAGGGCAGCTGTCAGACGCACTATATAAGCTGGTCTGAGAGACGTAGGAGCTGCTCGCAGAGCTGACAGCGACAGAGGATTTAGGTTTGGCAGACGGTCCTAAAAGCGATATGCAGTCACAACTGCCAGCTATCCTATAGTTGTCAATTAAAGACGACCACAGCGAGATAAAGCCTAGGTACTCATTTCTCACTGACGACCGCAACAGCTAGGTTTCTGCTGGGGACAGATAGCTGTTTATGCGGCTGGCGCAGTCACCTGCTGCTGCAGAACGGTGGGGACTGAGCAGCAGCTTATTTTTTTTTTTTTTTTTTTTTTTTCCTTTTTAACGCCATGGCGGCAAGGGCGCAGCCGCCCTTGCGGCAGACCTCCCGAAGGGTATGTGGCGTGGAGGGCCGCAGGATCTAGCTATCTACTGTGTAGTACACGCCTCTTCCTAGCGTCCTCCAGATCTTGCCCGAGGGCCACTATGTGTTCTATCCGTCCCTAGTTCCCACTGGTGCCCTAGTTCCGTTATAGCAATCTGCTGTCCTGATAACTATAGGTAGTCTGTTGTTGAGAGGATAGGTTAAGTCCTATCTATTAGTAACGCGGGCAGATCTTCTGGAAGAAGTCTGTCACGTCAAGGAAGGCCTGGAAGCCTTCATAATCGGTGATTAGCCCCTTAAAGTAGCGCTCTAGAGAGCCTATAGGTCCTAGAGGCTCCCTTCGACTATAAGGGTGGAGGATAGGCCACCGTTGCCTCCTCACTAGTGTCTTACGGCAGTAGACCAGGTGGTCTGCCTCTTTAGCCTCCCCGCAGGAGCAGGAAAGCAGTGCTTCTGTGTGGTTAAAGCGTTGATGATACTGTTCGAAGTCTCCGTGGCCTGATCGTGCTGCTAGGAGATGATGAAGGGTAGCTCTTGGTAGAGCTAGTTCAGGAGGGCAGCCAAGGGTGGCCTTAAGCCCCAGCTGGGTATAACAGGGGGGTGCCTCTTTCTTCCACCATTTTCTATGCTGGTGTTGTTTGCGTTCTTGAGCAAGCCGCTTGATCCCTGATAGGGTCGGCAGTAGGCCTCTGGGGACTGGCAGCGTTGTGCCCTCCTTAGCTAAGCTGTCAGCCTCCTCGTTTCCTTTTATCCCTTGGTGCCCTGGGGACCAGTGGGTTTGTATAGTATATATCCTGGCTGCTGCCTGGATCTCTAAGAAGGCAGCTTGTGAGGAGTCTGGGATGTTGCCGCGTATCCCCTGGATGACACTGGTGTTATCAATACAGATATGTATAGGCTGGCCTTGGGAGGTAGGAAGGGCCCTTTGGAGCCCTGCCCTCGCCCCCTCTGCCTCGCCATCAAATACTTCTGCAATGCTGAGACTTCTATTTCCTACAGTCCGCAATCCCTAACCTTTTCCCCAAAACAGGGAGAGAGAGTCTACTGGAGCCCTCTCAGTACCTAGGGGTCCTAATAGTCAAAGGGGTAGCCAGCCCCTTTAGCGGGCGTCCAGACCACCGGCTCGCCACCGCCCAGTCCTTAGCCACCCAAATAGAAGTTTGCACCTTAAGCAGGCCGCAAGGGCATATCCCTCTCTAAGCCTACCGACATGCGCGTCCGTCCTCTCGAGCCAAACACACCCCTTCTCAGGTCCTCCCCTACGTCCAGTCCACAATAGCGACACCCTACCAGCTTCCAAAGCGCGCGGCGCCATCCCGGCGCGAGCGGTGACCCAAGCGTTCCTCCCGTTATGCCGTGATACCCCGGGTACGATCCGAGTGAGGGCCGGGCCCGGAGGCCGGGCCCTAAGGCGATACCATATCCGACCGGTCCCCCTAGGGGCAATTCTTCAACACCCTCCTTCCTCCAGCAGCCCGAGTGCGAGTCGGGGTTGTTTCCTTTCTGTAGCCTGCTGCTCGAATGTGTTTGCTACGGCCCACTGGTTGTCCGAGGGCACAACCCCCCGGGCCAGCTTCCCGTTACCCGCCGCCGTCTCCGACCGTGCTTCCAGCCTCACAGCTGGTTTTCGGCAGGCCGACCATGTCTTGCCCTAGGCTGTCCTGAGGGCTACCCAGCCGGCGTAGCCTCCATCTATCCCATGACTAACCCGCCTCAGTGTCTGTCTGTCTGGAGGTATTTCCCAGATCTGGGAGGCGTGAGGGTGCCCTGTCTCTGCCCCGAGAAGCAGTGTCGGGTGGTTTTTACCTAGTTCCCTCGAAATTGGGCAGCTTCGCGTTCGCATTTCGGTTTTCGGTCTCTCGATATCTGTCGATTTTGCTGGTGTTTTGGTGGTTGGTGGCGCGTGTGAAAATTTTTGTGCGACGCCAAAATCCCTCACTTCTGGTCCGATCCCGCCCTTCCGCCGCACCAGAAAAACTTCGTGCGCAGCGCCCGCCACCACTTGCACTTGCGCGCCGTAACGTCTCTGCACTGGCTCTACCTTTAGAAAAGATAGGTTCCCAGGCGGCACCACGAGGAGGTTGCAGAGTCCGAATTTCGCCGCCCAGCAGCAGCTTAGGCAACAGTTGCAGGGCGACAGACCAGCTATTCCAGCCGTCAGCTGTATAGGAGTTTAGTAGGACGTTTAAACAACTCTGCGAGCGACTGTGGATGCTTCTGCACATGCTCGGCGGACAGCTGGCGTGGGCGAGCAAGCTTGCAGGTCTGCAGACGGTCAACACAGTTAATAGGGGCGTCTGTAATATCATAGTGCACGACAAAATGTTATGCTTCATCACAGCATACTATAAAGGATACCAGATGACTGGGCAGGCGAAGGTGATCTACTGATATCTCCTGAGGGAGGTTAGCAAGCTTATTATATAGTATCTTTGGCTTATCTTGCCGTTCTGGCAGGAGGTGTAGGGCATTATGCATGAGGCCAGCAGGTATAGCGCGTTCATATAGGCAGACGACATCATCTGGCAGAGGGACTCAGAAGCCAGCAGCGCAGCGGCAGGATCAGAAGAGCAGGGCGGCGAAATTCGGACTCTGCAACCTCCTCGTGGTGCCGCCTGGGAACCTATCTTTTCTAAAGGTAGAGCCAGTGCAGAGACGTTACGGCGCGCAAGTGCAAGTGGTGGCGGGCGCTGCGCACGAAGTTTTTCTGGTGCGGCGGAAGGGCGGGATCGGACCAGAAGTGAGGGATTTTGGCGTCGCACAAAAATTTTCACACGCGCCACCAACCACCAAAACACCAGCAAAATCGACAGATATCGAGAGACCGAAAACCGAAATGCGAACGCGAAGCTGCCCAATTTCGAGGGAACTAGGTAAAAACCACCCGACACTGCTTCTCGGGGCAGAGACAGGGCACCCTCACGCCTCCCAGATCTGGGAAATACCTCCAGACAGACAGACACTGAGGCGGGTTAGTCATGGGATAGATGGAGGCTACGCCGGCTGGGTAGCCCTCAGGACAGCCTAGGGCAAGACATAGTCGGCCTGCCGAAAACCAGCTGTGAGGCTGGAAGCACGGTCGGAGACGGCGGCGGGTAACGGGAAGCTGGCCCGGGGGGTTGTGCCCTCGGACAACCAGTGGGCCGTAGCAAACACATTCGAGCAGCAGGCTACAGAAAGGAAACAACCCCGACTCGCACTCGGGCTGCTGGAGGAAGGAGGGTGTTGAAGAATTGCCCCTAGGGGGACCGGTCGGATATGGTATCGCCTTAGGGCCCGGCCTCCGGGCCCGGCCCTCACTCGGATCGTACCCGGGGTATCACAGCATAACGGGAGGAACGCTTGGGTCACCGCTCGCGCCGGGATGGCGCCGCGCGCTTTGGAAGCTGGTAGGGTGTCGCTATTGTGGACTGGACGTAGGGGAGGACCTGAGAAGGGGTGTGTTTGGCTCGAGAGGACGGACGCGCATGTCGGTAGGCTTAGAGAGGGATATGCCCTTGCGGCCTGCTTAAGGTGCAAACTTCTATTTGGGTGGCTAAGGACTGGGCGGTGGCGAGCCGGTGGTCTGGACGCCCGCTAAAGGGGCTGGCTACCCCTTTGACTATTAGGACCCCTAGGTACTGAGAGGGCTCCAGTAGACTCTCTCTCCCTGTTTTGGGGAAAAGGTTAGGGATTGCGGACTGTAGGAAATAGAAGGCCCAGCCAGACCGCTACTAGTTAATGGAAAACTTGTTATACCTACCTATAAGGAACTGCGAGGGATCCGGAAGGTTGGTGGCAAGGCCTCAGATGACCTCCTAGCTAGCCAGGCCTGCTCCCTAGGCAGCACACAGCAAGCAGAGGCCAGGCTGGGCACTACATCTAAGCGCCCTCGACCCCTCACACCTACACAAGACTCAATTGTTGTTGCAGATACTGCTAGCATAGCTGGAAGCAGCAATAGTATGGATGAGGATGAGGCTGAAGACTCTGAAGCCCTCCCCCTTACCAACCGCCCTATCTGCCCGCTTCCAAGCAGTAGCAGAAGCCAGAGGGTAATACAGAAGCCTGACTACAACGTTATTAATGCCTATACCCACCTCGATCTCGACTCAGAGCCGTAGGCTCAAAATGGCTACCCCACGGGTACTACGGGTCGCCCAGTGTAACGTGGGGAAGATCAGCCCAGCTCATACAGCTCTCCTAGAGCTCTGCTGGGCAGATCAGATCGATATAGTACTGATCCAGGAGCCCTGGATAGGCTATAGAGATAAGATGCAAATCAACACACACCCAGGCTATAACTCTTACGTACCAGTTGACTTCTGGAACAGCAGGGACACAAGGCCTAGGGTTATGACCTACACACACAAAAGTCTAAGGTTACAAATACAGCAGCAAAGACCTACCCTATCAAGGGATATCCTATGGATCAAAGCGGGCGACATTACTATTGCAAACGTCTATAGACCACCAGGTGAACCCACAAACCACACAACAAATACCCTCCTAAGCTATCAACCGCCGGAGAGAGCCCTTATTGCTGGGGATCTCAATGCTCGCCACTCCTCCTGGGAACCTGGCTCCCAAAGCCGGAACCGAGGGGACGATATTGCAGAGTGGGCTGAAGGCTGTAATCTTAACTTTATTGGGGTAGCTGGGGCTCCAACCCATACCCATGGGCATATACTCGACCTCAGCTTCTCAAATATCCCCTTTACAGAGGCCTGCATCAGCCCACACCTACATCCAGGGGCTGATCACCAAGCTATTATAACGACCATACCTATAAGCAAAACCCAGGACTTGAGGTGTCAGACTAGCCACCCTGTGGTCTCAGACTCATCCCTACTCCGGCTAGCCGACCTAGTGAAAGTAGGGATCCTAGCCCTGCCTACCTTAGGGGATACACCTACTTCAGCAGAAATAGACTCCCTAGCTACCCAACTAGTCAGCCTCCTCTCTACAGCTATCCAGGCTGTAGGGAAGAGACGGACTAACCAGGGCAGGGGAGCCCCCTGGTGGACAGAGGAGTGCTCAGAGGCCCACCAAGCAGCTATTGAGGCTAGGCGTCAGCAAGCCCAAGAACCTGGGCTAATAATACCACCGCCCATCCTAGAGGAGCAGAAGGCCTTTCTGACCACAGTCAGGAAGGCAAAACGCGCCTATTGGGCTGCTAAGATTGAGGAGGCTGGGTCTAACCAGAACTTATATCAGATACTTAGCTGGCGTAAGTCTGGTCTAGCTGTTAAAGCCCCACCTCTATTGGTAGATGGACAGGCTTTTAACAACAGCTATGATAAAGCCCAAGCCTTACGGAAGGCCCTACTAGAGAGATTTGACGCTACAGACGACTTCCATGGGAACCCATTTGCTATTCCTATAGTTCCAAGGCGTCTAATACCCTGGCAGCAGATAGTCAACATTGAGGAAGTACGCCAGGCAACTCTCACAAAGGCTACAACCCCTGGGATTGATGGGATTACTACAAAGTTACTACAATCCATTTGGGGCCTGATAGGTGTTCCTATACAGCAGCTCTTTCAGGCCTGCGTTCAGATAGGCTACTTCCCTAGGACCTTCCGCAAAGCAGAGGTAGTTATGATCCAGAAGCCGGGAAAAGCAGACCTCTCAAAGGCTGGATCCTGGCGCCCAATAGCCCTCTTATCCTGCCTAGGCAAGGGCTTAGAGCGGCTGATAGCAAAGAGGATGGCATATCTCACCATTCTGGAAGGAGTTGCTAGCCCACAGCAGGTTGGGGCATTACCAGGGAGGGCTGCAGTCGACCTGACAACCTGTCTAACCCATGAGATCGAAAGAGCTCTAGACTCAGGGCTTACTGCAACTCTAGCGACAATGGATGTCAAGGGGGCGTTTGATTCTGTCCTACGAAATCGACTTACTATTAGGCTACGACAGCAGGGCTGGCCTAGTAGTCTGATTAGACTGATCTTCAACTTCACCTCTTGCCGCACAGCCCGGGTAAGGTTAGAGGATACTACCACAGAGGACTTCCCTTTATCCTGCGGACTGCCGCAAGGCTCGCCACTATCACCTATCCTTTTTCTGCTATATAGCCGATATCCTAGCTGACGATCAGAAGCTACGGTTTAGCTATGCAGACGATATAGGCCTGCTGGCTACTGGCCCTTCCCTGGAGGGAAACACTGCAGCCCTTAGCCAGGAGATAACTCAGATCCTAGACTGGGGCACTGATAATAAGGTTACATTTGACCCGGCTAAATGTGAAGCAATCCACTTTAGCAGGAAACACAACCAGTCAAATAACCTACCAGATATACAGGCAAGGGACCTAACTATCAAGGCCTCAACTAAGCCTGTACGATGGCTAGGGGTCTGGTTCGATAGGAAACTCACCTTCCGGCACCATGTTGATACAAAGGTAGCGGCAGCAAAGAAGGTAGCCCAGTTCCTACAGCACCTATCAAACACAAAAGGAGGGCTCCCAGCAGCTGCAGCACGCCAAGCTGTTATTGCCTGTGTCCTTCCTACAGTCCTATACGGAGCTGAGACCTGGTATGCAGGCTTAAGTAAGCCAGCTAGGAACAGCAGCACCACTGCAGTTAGCAGCAGCACCACTAACCAGGTAACTACTGTCAGTACGAGGCAGAAGGGCCTGGTTAGGAGTGTTAGAAAGGTTATCACAGCAGCAGCAAGGGCTATCCTGCCTGTCTGGAGGACTACACCAACCAGCAGCCTCCTCCGAGATGCTGGCCTGCCTACAGCAAAAGTAGCCCTTGAGGCAGCACGCCTACGCTTTGCCACACGCCTACAGAAGGTTGACCAACACAACCCCTTAGTCCCTAGGCTTCCACAGCTAGGGCGGCAGGAAACAAGGCTTCAAAGAACAGCAGCCCTCCTACCTAAGTGCCCAAGGCCGATGCTCCTACAGCCACAGCACCTCTCAGGATCAAAAGACCCTACAGCTGGCCAGGATAAGGAGAAGGCAGCTAAAGCGTTTCAGAACTGGGTTAAGACTGTGCCAGATAACCATACGATTATCTACTCAGACGGCTCTAAAGCCACTAATGGGGCTACGGGATTCGGCTTTGTTATCTACCGCGGAAACAAACGGATAGCCCAAGGGTGCGGCCGTCTCAGCATTGCAGAAGTATTTGATGGCGAGGCAGAGGGGGCGAGGGCAGGGCTCCAAAGGGCCCTTCCTACCTCCCAAGGCCAGCCTATACATATCTGTATTGATAACACCAGTGTCATCCAGGGGATACGCGGCAACATCCCAGACTCCTCACAAGCTGCCTTCTTAGAGATCCAGGCAGCAGCCAGGATATATACTATACAAACCCACTGGTCCCCAGGGCACCAAGGGATAAAAGGAAACGAGGAGGCTGACAGCTTAGCTAAGGAGGGCACAACGCTGCCAGTCCCCAGAGGCCTACTGCCGACCCTATCAGGGATCAAGCGGCTTGCTCAAGAACGCAAACAACACCAGCATAGAAAATGGTGGAAGAAAGAGGCACCCCCCTGTTATACCCAGCTGGGGCTTAAGGCCACCCTTGGCTGCCCTCCTGAACTAGCTCTACCAAGAGCTACCCTTCATCATCTCCTAGCAGCACGATCAGGCCACGGAGACTTCGAACAGTATCATCAACGCTTTAACCACACAGAAGCACTGCTTTCCTGCTCCTGCGGGGAGGCTAAAGAGGCAGACCACCTGGTCTACTGCCGTAAGACACTAGTGAGGAGGCAACGGTGGCCTATCCTCCACCCTTATAGTCGAAGGGAGCCTCTAGGACCTATAGGCTCTCTAGAGCGCTACTTTAAGGGGCTAATCACCGATTATGAAGGCTTCCAGGCCTTCCTTGACGTGACAGACTTCTTCCAGAAGATCTGCCCGCGTTACTAATAGATAGGACTTAACCTATCCTCTCAACAACAGACTACCTATAGTTATCAGGACAGCAGATTGCTATAACGGAACTAGGGCACCAGTGGGAACTAGGGACGGATAGAACACATAGTGGCCCTCGGGCAAGATCTGGAGGACGCTAGGAAGAGGCGTGTACTACACAGTAGATAGCTAGATCCTGCGGCCCTCCACGCCACATACCCTTCGGGAGGTCTGCCGCAAGGGCGGCTGCGCCCTTGCCGCCATGGCGTTAAAAAAAAAAAAAAAAAAAAAAAAAAAAAAAAAAATCAGAAGAGCAAAATAGCAATAATATAGATATCAGGGATAGTAATAATCATAGTACAAATGAAGATGAGGCTGGTGATAAGAGCATAAGTGTGGGCGACTAGACGTGGAAAGAGGAGCGAATATAGACGACAGACAGAGCACAGCAGATCATGCAGCAGACCAGCATGAGACTGCTGGGATGCTGGGTTAACATGAGCATATAGCGACATATTGCTATCAGCATCGCTAACTGCTACTTAAACAAGTCGTTTGGACGGCTGGGTGGAGATGACGCTAGCGTGGGATCAGAAGAGGGGATAGATGAGGTTGAGGACAGCCTGTAGGACTTACAGGCGGGGCATAGCATGCAGATAGCAGGTATGATCTACGCGCAAGAGCTTATGCAGTTCAGCAGCAGTCTCGCGGCGAGGCAGCAACAGTTCTGCTGAGTAGCGCGGCCCCACGGGACGGGTCGGGCCAGGGTAGGGTTAGGCAAAACGAAAAAAAACGGGACATATTTATTGACATTTCAACGAAGCAACACATATATAGGTACACAAGGTATTAAGATGGACAGTTAGATTAATAGATAGTCGTAGCAGCAGTAGTGAACTAGGCTAGCGAAGTTGATAGAGGAACCAGTGCCATGCCATGCCCTCGGGGGCATCAACCAGCTCACGCCCTTGGGGGCATAGAAAGTGCCACACCCTCGGGGGCATCAATCAGCTCATGCCCTTGGGGGCATAGAAAGTGCCACGCCCTCGCGGGCATCAACCAGCCGATGCTAGGAAGTTTGATAGCCTCCCATAAAGCTTCGTTCAACAGCGTCCGCTTGGAAAGCGTAAAAGTTTCTATGCTTTTACTTACCTATATCTTCCTTAGCATCGATATCTAGACGCCTAGGCAGGCTAGTCCCACTGCTAACCCCCGCAGGCGCTCAAGTGAAGATGTGCCTACCTGCATGGCTCTCCCAGAGCCTGTATGAGTTGCTACTCAGCCCGGTCCTGTCTATCCCAAGAGGAGGAATACAATCGCTCGAAAGATAGCAAAATCCCTAGAAGGAGGAGGATAGTATAGAGCATAGAACGACAATCCTAGTAAGCATATAGAGCTGGCCAACAGGGAGCACGATATATATAAACAGCCTCAGCAGGAGTAGCAATAGATATATTCACCGATAGATAGATGAACAGATGAATAGAGGAAGAGGAGATTGAGGGTAGAGAAAACGGGGGACGCGTAGGAGATAGAAGAGGGTTAGATATCCTTGGCTATCCACGCGTTTGGTCTAGGCGTGTTTGTCCGCGAGAAGTAAGACCCTGGCCGGAAGCGGACTAATGTATAATGTCGCGTTAAGAGTGAGACCAACGCGTCAAGCAGGGGCAAGACAAGAAGGCCAGCTAACCATAGGATAAACCATCACAAACTCCATCGTCCTAGATAAAGAGTATATCAGGGCACCAGTAAGCAGATATCCGCGCAAAGCCTCAGTCAGTATATAGACATTTGTAAAGGGTGACAGGAAGCATGTTTACTTATGGTATACAGCAAGATGTGCAACTCAGACAGCGCAAATTCATCGTTAATGGGCAAGGGAGAGCCAAGGGAGGACCTCAGGTAGGTCCGGGGCCCTGTTGGTCCCGACCCACTCCATCGGAATAAGCCAGGGCCCGACAGCCGTTGATTATGTAATAGCTAGTTGAGTATCCAACCGGCCGAGCAGATCACTGTGAAATTATGAGTTTGGGGAAGCAAATCGCAAATAGCCCTGCGCATAACGTTCTACCTAGGATAAGGGCAGATGGGATAGTTTAGATAGGAGCGAGCAAAGTGATCTAGAACTCAAACAGGCAAAACAGGCCATCATATAAACAGGTAACATTTTTTCTAAGAAATTTTATCACAACATTAGAATGTTATTGTTCTACAGGGTATGATCATCAACACCGCCACCTAGACAAGATCTGGGAGCAAAGGTTAACATAAGACGCGCTATACTGCAGGTTAAATATATCTACATATCATTACGTATAAACAAGTAGCCGGATCACTACCACTTCTCTTTCTAGTTATAGTCATACATAGGTTGGGCTATGATACCTCAGCTCTAAGGAGGGTATTTCCAACCTTACAACAGACCCTATGTTCAACACCTCTCCCCAGAGTTGTTCCTCAACTAGAAAACAGGAGGGAGCATACGCAGTATAGGCAGGCATAGCTTGTCCTTATTGCCCTAGACTCGTCAGATACCCAGGGCGTCCCAGGAGCTAGCACAGCCAGTGACCCAGCCAGTTAAGGGCGCCAATCCTGAGTATGAAAGACGTGCGATTATGGGGGTAGGACAGCTATTTATCCAGAGGGCGACTAATAGTGCGTATAAGTGTTCATAGCACCACCTATCATAGGTGTATTCCGACGCCTGATCTGTTTATTACCTTACAGCATGACCTGAGGTTAGTTATGCCGCTGCTGCTGCTGCTGCTACCGGACGTGAATACGCTAACTGTGGTGGGGTGAGTCAGCTCCCTCTGCTGCGTAGCCGTCCCCCACCTAGCATATAAAAACATAGAAGATTAGTGTACTACAGCAGCCTCGGACCAATCGCATCCGGCCGCCCTGCCAAATACGCACCCCTTCCAAGCATCCATCATCCCATCTTCCCGTCTCATTTGTGCACACATCTCATCTGATCACAAGCACCCCCACCCCCTTAACCACCTATCCCTAAGCCCCCAGGGGCAAGAAAGACAAGAAAATTAACGAAGAAACAACAGGAACAGCCAGCACAGGCTATCAGGCGGCAGTTGAAAAATACACTGCATATCACCGCAATGGCCAGAGTGCTCAGCGACAAGCGGAAGAGGAAGTGTGATGAGGGCGATAGAAAGAAAGCAGCAACAGCGGCATCAGCATCAGGGCTGAGGAGGCGGGTCCGGGCCAGGAGAGAAGATGAGATCAGCTCCCCCTTTACAGAAACATCGTCCGCGCGAGAACGGGCGCGACCTTTCCTCCTCGCCGTTGCCAGGATGCCCATCGACGTGCTGGACACAGCCTGGAGCGTCGGCAGGAACCGCCCTATTAACGCAGCCCACGTCCAGGAGCTGTTACACGCATTCAGGAGCGGCGGGCTGGAACGGCGGGCGCCGGAGAACCGGATCACCGTCCTCTGCAGCGCCGAGGCAGTCAGCCTTATGCAGCAGGACGGTGGCGGCATAGAGGGGCGAGAGGAGGACGACGGAGAGGACGACAACGATGATAACGACAGTCCTTGCGAGCTCTCCTTTTTACGCTGGGCCGAAGTGAGCGGGGGCCAGGCCGAGGTCATGGCCGGCCAGCACCGTATCCAGGCGCTCCGCGAGTACGTCAAGGAGACGGGCGCACCAGGCTCCGACCTATGGTGGGCGTGCGAGCTGTATGACAAAGGTATAGCCCCCAAGCTCAAGGCATGAGCCTGTGTTCACAAGAGGCTAACGGACGACATGGAAACCCAAAGACCGCCTGCCGCGCGACCTGAACGTCAAGCTCCGCGTCAACAGGCGCGATCCAAGCCTGCCCGACAATCACGGGCAGATCTGGACGCAGCTTGCGTCCATCGCCTGCATAGGAGGGCAGGCAGACGGACAGCTAGGCGGGGAGGACGCCGCCGTAGACCAGCACGTCGTCGAGGCACTCCGCCTCGGCGGCGAGAAGCATTTCCCAACGCGGAGGCTCGTTACGTTGTGGAACCACCAGAGATGGCGGCCTGTCACGACGCAGTGGTGCTGCACAAGGCTGGGGTTAGACACCTTCAATATTTCATACTTTGAGTGGATTGCTAGCCTCCGCATCGACGAGTACTGGATTGATGCCCTTAACGAGGTTCTCAGCGTTTTAGCCGACCTACCCGCGGACGAGCAGGTCTACATCACGCCCGCCGACTGGGACAGGCTCTCAACTTGCCAAGCCGCCCCCGATATTACGAGCGTATTCTACACGTCCGGACAGCAGCAGGCGGGGCTTGAAGCACGTACACGGGTCGACGGGTTCCTTGCGAACATGGACGATCACACCTACCACCTCGTCCATGATGTTATCACAAACTCGCTGGTGCTTACGTTCCCCGACCTAAGGCGTATCCTCCACTGCAAGAAGACGGAGATCCAGATAGCCGTCCGCGTGCTCTGCCACGTGATCTGCTGGATCAGTCCAGAGCAAGCTGCAGCTGTCGACAACGTCAGGCCTAAGGATAGGAATAAGCCCCTCCTCCGGGAGCACCTGTCGATAGCGCTAGACGACCTCGCCTCCCATAGGGGCTGGGCTCCCGGGGCCTTCCCCGCGATCGCAGCAGTACAGCTCCAGCGACGTATTCTGGACTTCGTACGGGACAACCTAGCCGAGTTCCGGGCGCCGGAGCTGCTCCCACTCCTGGATGATGACGCGATAGGCGATGAGGAGCAGGACAGCGAAGACGGCTTATACGGGCAGCGCTTCAAGCACGTGGCGTGGGCGCGTCTGCTGAAGATGGTGCGTCAGTCAACCGACAGGGAGGGCCACACGCTACGCCCGTTGTGGACGACGGAGTGCGCAACAAGGAGGAGCGAGCGCCAGGCCAAGGCCTCTACCCTCGTGCAGGGGTTCTGCGCCAATCTGTTCAAGCTCGCCGGCCAGCAGGACGTCGCAGCTAGACAAGCTACCCAGCAGAAGGTGGAGGAGCTCGTAAACGCCTACCTCACGCCCTCCAACGGATCTGCAGCAGCGCTGGACTGCCCTGGCGACGAGGACCAGCCGACACAGGACGCGCCCGCCATCACCACTAAGCAGTCTGCGCGCCAGCGCCAACAGAGCAGCAGCAACAACAATAGCAATGATGATGATGACGACGACGATGCTCGAGGTGTTTCACAGCCCAGGCGCCGTAACAGTATTCCCTCCTCCCCCTCCTCCCCCTCCTCCCCTTCCCCGCCGCCGCCGTCACATCAACAGTGGCGCCCTCTGCCTTCGCCCAAGGCGCCAGCGACCACCGCCAGCCAGAAACCAGTTCCACGCTGGAAGCTGGGGCCTAGAGCTAGGAAACCAGCCAGAGCAGCAGTATAGTAGCAGTCGTGGTCGCGTCTGCAGGCCTGGGGATCCCTTGCATACCTTACATAGACAATTCGTTTGGGAAAGTTGTTCTGAAGAACGCTGCAAGCCTGCCCGTTTGAAACATAGCCAATAGAAGATGCCTCAGCAAATACCTGCGCCCGGCGGGCACATACAAAGAAGGTTGCCTAGTTTCACACTAAGTGGGCCCCCAATTCCAGATGTGCCCCAGTCCATCCCTTATTGAGGTCGTCATCATCAGCTTCACGCCCGGGAGGGCATTTGTGCAGACCGTACATTCTTAGGCAGACGAATGTCAGACCAATTCGAGGTTTTGTTTTTATTGACATGATATCAAGCTGTCTTAATAGGGCTTTAGTCTAGTAAGAGGGAAAGAGGATTCCTCCACTCTCCCCGATAAAACACAGGCGGCACATGCTGCATATCTGCCCTCCTGGACTTATAGTGGGTGAGAGTTACACGGGGAGCAGGACAACAAGCAGTAGTCAATACCCTAATAGATAAGTGGTTGGTAAGTAATCTCCTAGTAGATGATATATAGGTAGTCCTACATAGAATCCCTAGAAAGTATAGTACAAGAGACCTCACCTAGCACCTACATACATTACGCACACCCAAGACCGTGAATAGTAACACCTAGCATCCCACCGCAGCTACATTAAGATGTCTTTAATCTATGAGGGAGATGTTATCACCGAGTCGCTAGTAGATAGTGATGGCCTACCCGATGCAGAGGATACCTCTAGCCTGGACCATAATAACGATCCCTTCGCCCACAACCAGGACTCAACCCGCCAACATGAGGATGAAGGCGACAATGGGTGGGACGGCCACCGTTGGGCTGTGGACCACTCCTCAGGGCACCACCGGTTCCGAGGTATATATGCGGAAGGAATTAAACTAGCTATGAGAAGAATATGCTAACGCCTCTCACCCCTCTCCTCAGCTAGACGCTTCATCGAAAAGGTCCTCCGAAGTGATTTCGAGCCAGCCGATGCTATCAAGATGCTACAGGAGAAGCACACTATTGACTTTGGGTCTCGCGCTGGAGGTAGCGCGCCAGCGAAGGCCACGGACGCCTTCTTCCCGCAGTTCTTCCTTGACTTCTTCAGCATCGTCGGCAAGCCACGCAGCCCCATCACGAAAAGCGACGGGCCCGTCTTCGACAACATCGAGTTCTCTCTTGAGTCATACGCAGCGCCCTATAGCGCAAAGCATATCGGCGGCATCCCGTTCGATATCACCGGGCGCACGTTCAGGGTCGCCAAGGCTGGTACCCGAGAGGTCTGGTTCGTCGTCATGCACCCCGTGGCGCACGAGCCGACCTCCAGGGGCGGGGGCCCGCGCGAGAGACAGACGGCCTCAGAGAAGAGCGGGATGCCGGCTGGGTTAGCCCGCGAGCTGGCTGCATATATCGTGGGCGTCTTCCAGTCGCCGCAGCTGCTTGGCGAGGGGGTTGAGGCCTGCTGGCGGTTGGGGACAAAGAGCACTCAGCGTATAAGCTCAGCTAAGTGGCAGGTCTTCCAGCAGCAGTTCATGGACGGTTGGGCTGTCTGGGCCAGCAACCACAACCACAATTCATTCTGGCGACGCCACGAGCCGGCGTTCCACGCGTATGACTACGGCGCGAATATCGAGATTCAGGTCAGCGATAGCATCTACGACCTGCCGCGCGAGAGGCATATACCCTATGAGGAGGAGGAGGAGGAGGAGGAGGAGGAGGGCGGGGAGCAGGGCCCTAGAGATGGAAATGTTCAGCAGGACATTGAAGAGCTCTCTCTTAACGATGAACAAAGAACACACAGCGATGCAGTGGACGGCCGGGAGTACCAGCAGATGCTCAGGGAGAGCAGGGACCTGCAGAGGATGATTATAGAGCTCGACGCCCGCTTTGATCTCAGCAGTATCAGTGCTATATCGTACGCCCTTGCAGTCTGTATCAACAGCGAGTCGGGTAGCTCGCAGACGCGCTGCCTCCTCGCCGACCGGAACATGGTGGCGCGAGAGTACCCTGGTAACCGCGACTACACCTTCTACCCGCAGGCCTTCCACCCAACGTATGGAAACTTCTCATCCAGCCAGCCGCCCGCCTTCCTCAACTCGCTCTACACCGCTATACAGGGGAATATGAGCGACCGCAATGAGGGCGCAGACGTGCTGTCGTTCGGCTACTTCCAGGGCTACTCCAACATCAAGAGAAGCGTGCGCCACAGCGCCAGCGCCCTCCTCGCAACGAAGGGGTACGCGACAGCAGCGCTAACAGCCCCAACGTCACACACATCCGCCATGTCGTACACAAGAGACAGGCGGGAGAGGCTGCTACGTTGTATCCGTGGCGACCTCACGCCTGAGCAGCCTGAGGAGTCTAAGCCATTTGCGCGAGAGCGTAGGCAGCTGGACATCGCTATCGAGAAGGATGAGGTAGCATACCGGATGGAGCAGGTTGTATCACTCAATATACGACATATGGACAGCGTTGAGCGCACATTCGAGAACGTTATTCGCCCTATTTTCCAACTCATGCGCTTCTTCCTCACAGAGCATGAGTCGTATGTCCACATCTTTCGGTCTATACCAGTCGGAATCTTCCCCCGTATCATGTCAGCCTACTGCCGCCTGTTTGAGCTTGCTATCTGTGAGATGGAACGGCGTTACGTTGCTGGCGGCGAGCGCGGCCTAGACCTCGCACACTCTGAGGCTGTTGCAGTACTTGACCGGCTTGGTGGGTATATCTTCACCGGGCATGAGCGCCACCTGCCGAAGACGGTGCTCCGGCCGCTAGGCACCATCGACAGCCTTCTGGCTGGGGCGTGGCCCTATATCGACCCAGCCGTACTAGACCTCGCTCCAGCCGGGGCAGCGACCTGCTTTATGGACACCAGCCGGTGGCCCCGCTCCGCGAAGACGGGAAGGCTTATACTGCTCCATATTAGCGAGCTACAGCACCACTACGGCGACCGCCTTGCCTCCCACCGGGAGACCGAGATCTGGTTCAGCCAGCTAGGCCGGGACGCATTCAAGAGCCATGCAGCTGTGACGGAATATGTGACGGAACTCATGCGGGAGATGTGGATCCCCCAGACGAAGCTCTTCATAGCTAACCAACTACGGCGCAGGCTGCAAGAAGGTAGTAGCGACACTGGTAGTATGCCTATTACCTTAGAGCAGAAAGAGGCGTGTAAGTCTGCTGTTGAGGCGTGGGAAGCGGCGCCAGACGCCTTCACCCATGTGGCGCTACAGCGGCTAATTGACGGTCTCACCTCAGGCGGCTCGCGCATAAAAATAACCTTGTCGAGGACGCGCACCAGGCACGACTTTGCTACTCAGCTTCTCCGCGTTGTCTCTACTGAGAAGGGGCGGGCAGCATCCGCGCCAGTCAACGCGACATGGCCGGACCATCTACAGGCGGCCATAACTAGCGGCAACCAGGCCAGCAACGGACTCAAGCCCGACGAGTGGGTCTCCGTGATAGCCAGCCGACTCCTCGCGGCCGGTGTTGAGTGGGTGCCTGACGCCGTCAAGGGCCGCTTAACGTCAACAACCGTCGTCAGCCTGTGCGGTCGAGAGGTCGCGCACGTAGTAGTAACCGGCCCGCCAGGCTCCCTGAGGCGCGCGGCGCAGGAAGCTCAAATCAAGCACGAGAAAGCTGCGCACGACCGGGCGCTCAGGCAGACGCGCAGAACCATCAACTTCGGCTGCAGCTTCCCCTTCACCGACGTCCCCAGCCTTATTACGGACGGTTTTCTCAAGGCTAAGGCGATCTTCTCTAACAAGGGCGATATACAGGTTCTGGACCACTACCAGCTAGCGATAAACGTCCTCTACAGCAACATCGAGGACCCCCTCTGTTGCCTGATGCTGATGATCACATTGACCGTTTGCTCCTCATCGGAAACGCCAGAGGTCGCGCCTGGGTCGCGCAAATTCGGGACCGCAGCCAAGAGAAAGGACCCGGCCCAGCTGGCCCTCGTTATGGTCACGAGGATGATGTGGTTCCTCTACCCCGCCTCGTTCCCCTGGAAGAAGGGTTCAAGTGGGACGGCCTATGATGTAGCCGAGATGACGAAGAAGATTGGTACAGTATAACGCAGGGATGGTGTGAGGCTTATGATGCTAACAGCGCTGTAGAGCATAAGGGGTGCAGCAACAGGATGTTGCGTGAGCTGGGTTGGGTCACCTCAAAAAGCAACCGCGACAGCCCCCGAAACACAGACCTGCAGCTGCGGCCTCAAGAGGACCTCCTCCAGACACTCCGAGAGCTACGGTCGGCCATGAAACGACCAGACGACTTTATCAGCGTGGTCTTCAACAGCCAGGACAGCATCTGGACGGAGCGTTGCGCGAGCATCATCAAGGATCGATAAGGTTATATAAATACAATAAACAGGCGAATAAGGGAATAGAGATAATAGGAATTGAGTAGGAGATGCAGATGCCTTTGGTTTTTTTTTTCCAATTTCGGTGGGCGAATCCGATAGGAGCCAGGTGATGCGTTTCTCCACCAGCCTCTCTTGCTGAGCCATCACGCGGGGGACACATCGACTGTTATGTCGAAAGGTTGTGTACCTCGCCAACAGGACCATTATCCTGAGGAAGGAGAGTATAAACGGGGATTGGAGATACGAGAGACCTAGATATAGTATATAATGTGAGGCTAGGCGGTGCCTTGCAGGAGAGGGAATTTTATCAACATATTCGTAAGTATACGTAAGGTATTGCACTCTGATAGCTTAGAACTGAGAGTGTAAACGAAATAAAGCCTAAACAAGAGATTTCTTGCCAACGGAGAGGCCTATGACAAAACGGACTGGATATTTGAGATCAGGGCAAAAGGTTGCACAGAAAAAAAGCTGCAAAAGTTGCGACCCGCCCAGGACTCGAACCCGGACCTTCCCCTTAGCTAGAGGGGAGCTCTGCCAATTAAGCTGGCAGGCCTCTCATCCCAACTGGTGATATCTCTGCGACGTTTCACGCCTTTAAGGCATGCGCGGCCGTAGTCTCGCGCGCATGACGGTCGTTTCGGGCATACATACGAATCGAACCCGCCCAGCCCGGCGGCGGCCCGCAGGCGCATCCTAAACCGGCATTGCAACCAGCTGCCGCGCCGCCGCGCTCCTGCAGCGGCGCAACGGGGAAGAAATGGACAAGCGACAGAGGGTGCAAAAAAAGAGGCCCACCCAGGACTCGAACCCAGATCTTCTCCTTAGGGTTAGGAGTGCTCGACTAATTAAGCTGATAGGCCCTCAACCAGTGATTCAGCCTACTACCGTTCTCCTACTTAGGCCTTTCGACGCACGTCAAGCGTTAGGAGTTAGCTTGACAGATTGCTGAGTCGGCGAGGAGCAACGCTTGCGGGCGACGTCGCTGGGCCCGGGATAAGAGCGGGGCCCGCCGCCGTCAGCCCGGCCCGGACGGCGAGGCGGGGCGACGGGGCCGAGGCAGAGGGCGTCAGCCAGCCAATTACGGGGAAGGGGGGGAAGAACAAAAAGAAACGCAAGAAAAAGGAAAAATGAACGACCTCACCTGGATTCGAACCTGGATCTTCTCCTTAGCTAGAGGAGCGCTCTACCACCAAGCTACGAGGCCTCTCGACTGGTGTTGGGAATGAGGGTGATATCGTTGCCGATAAAGCCTAGCGGCGGATAGCGATGTGGATGAGCGAGACGTTGGCAACGGGCGAA